>NC_043703.1:51611951-51710335 GCF_006229205.1 Suricata suricatta | reverse complement strand
CACACACCCTCTCCCCTATTCTCTGCCTTTCGCAGCCCTGCTCATGCCCAGTGGATGGCATCACCTGTGCTCCCTTGCCCTCAGGCGCCTGTTCAGTTCTGCCAAAGTGAGACACTGGCTAGGGACTGAGGGACAGAAGGATAGAGATGTCAAGGTATCCCTGGTTCTCTCTCCATGCTCCTGTGTCTTCAAAACTACAACTCCCACTAGAAGATTCCTTCCTCATGGGTCTAGCTTACTGCAGGTCAGGTAATACCACTCCCTCCTCTTACTGCTTCAGCGCTAGGTGTGATGACTTCCTGGCGTTGCCAGCCCCTGGGAGCCTCACCTTAGCTCCCTAATCCCACTGCCACCTCGAAAGTCCCCTCATGTGGACCATCTAGTGTGAATTATTTCTAGCTTGGGACCTGACTGTCACAAAAAGGAGCTGGCCATGTGAAAAACTTGGAAGGAGCAACACAGGAAGAGGAAACAGCAGGTGCAAAGGTTCTAATGGGGACAAGAGCTTGACGTGACTGAGAAATTAGGAGAAGGGCTGCTGTGTGTCTGAAGTCCTGTGAGTGCGGAGGAAGTGGATTGAGGTGACGCCTGAGAGGTGACCGAGGCCAGACTCTAAGGGCCCTGAGGCCATCTAAGAAGTTCGGGTTTTTTATCATGAGTGAGCTTACCAGTTCTCTCACTTACAATATAAATAAGACAAATTACTTGTTAATTCAAAATGTTCTCCCTTTTTAGCCAGCAGGGCAGAAGGGTTAGGAATGTTCATGTCTCTCAAAAGAAGGATTAGCTTCCCTTTTACATTCTTTTCAATGTTGTTTTGTTATCGTTGTTGTTATTCTTTTCATGAAAGGCTTAGTTTAGAAGGTATACCTAGAATAAAATGTGCTTTGAACTATAAAAATATACCTTAGTGTCTTGAAATCTTCAGGCAGTTTTATTTCTACCATATAGTACCTTACAAAGATAAGGGATATTATTATCACTGCTCTGATAAGGTCAAAGCATTACTTTTTTATCAGTGGATTAGCTACATTTATTTCTTTATTGCTGTTTATAGTCAATTTATTTCAAGCTTACTCTAGTCTAAAACAGTGGATCTGGGTATGCTCTGTTCCTCCACTTGCCATTGTAACATTATCTAAACCAAGCAGCATGAAGCCTAACAGAGGAGGGAAGCCCTACCATAGCCTGTGGTGCCCAGTTTTCTCACTCCCTCCTGCAGATCTTTTCACTGTCTGATTAAAGCCAGGGCACCAAAGATAATTATTCAACATGTATAATAGTGGAGAAGTAACTTCAATCTTTAAATATCCTATTTGAAGAAAAGGAGGAGGGGAAAGCGTGCACGTGCGCTCACACACACACACACACCACACACACACACACACACACACACACACACACACACACACCACTGGTCCATGTCCTGCAGGCTTGCTAAGTCTTCTCTCTGGAAGGATTTTCTCTGTCTGTTGTTCTTCACATTCCTGAGTATTTCCTCTTGGCAAATAGTGTTTGTTAATCATACTCTAATGTTACAGTTTAGATGGTCATTAGAGAGTTCTAGAAACTACAGAGATGTAGCAGCTCACTCCCCCAAGTTAACTTTAAGAATCTTCGTATGTCCTTAAAAGCTGAATAATCATAGGCCGATGTCATTATGTTTGAATTTTCTTTAGCCATGTGGTTCCTATAGTAACTAAGTAGGCTTCCTGTGTATCTGCTTTTAGGCATTTTCATAAACTAATAGTCAGTGGTAGGACTCTGGCCTACACATTACTGTTGGGAATTCCTGTCTTCTCTCACTGGCCTTTTGTTTATGATCCTTCCTCAAGACAAAGTAAAACAAAACACTTAGAGGGAAGAGACCCCCTGTCTCACCCTAAATCTGATCAGTGCTACATGATGTCCCCCCTTTGTTAAGCAGAGAATTCTTACAAGAGTTTCTTCGGAGAGACTTAGGGACCTGGTCTAACTAATCTTACCTTCTGCTAAGTTTATTGCTTTCTTGCCTCTGCTTTTTTAATTTTATGTGGTGTAGAATGTTAAGTATTGGCTTTTGTAATGAGAAATCTAAATCCCTTTTTTAATATCTTTTTTTAGAGGAAAGAGACAGATGGAAAGGGATAGAGAGACTCTTAAGCAGGCTCCACGCTGAGCATGAGCCTGACGCGGGGCTGGATCTCACAACTGGGAGATTATGACCTGAGCCCAAGTTGGACACTTAACCAACTGAGCCACCCAGGCACCCTTATTTATTTATTTTTGAAATTTTGTGGTGCCTGGGTGGTTCAGTTGGTTAAGTATGACTCTTGGTTTTGGCTCAGGTCATGATCTCACAGTTTGTGAGTTTGAGCCCCACATTGACTCTGTTTGGATCCTGCTTGGGATCTTCTCTTTCTCTCTCTGCCCCTCCGCTGCTCATGTTCTCTCTCTCACTCTGTCTCTTTCTCTCTCTCTCAAAATATATAAATTAAAAAAATAAAAATTGTTTACTTTTTGAGAGAGAGAGAAGGAATGAGGGGGGGAGGGCAGAGAGAGAGAAGTCATGCTGACAGTGCAGAGCCCAACTCAGGGCTCAGTCTCATGAACTGTGAGATCATGATCTGAGCTGACATAAAAAATTGGAGGCTTAACTAACTGAGCCACCCAGGCATTCTAAATTCTACATTTTATTATCTGTTGTTTCAGCCCTCTACTCCTGGTAATAAATTTAGTGTTTTTATTTATAAATCATGACTTCTTTATGCAGCCTTTTTTAAAAAAAGAATTATTGGAAGTTTTAGTTGTCTCTTTTACCTTATTAACAAAAGAGACATATGCCTTTATCTGATTATTTAAAAAATTATTTAAGGAATGTAATAGATTCTATTCTCTTCATGAAGACATCATGGAGCCTTCTTTCTTGTTTAACTTAGACTCATTTATTTCTGTGACTGCTGCACAGATTTCTAACTGCAATTTCTTTTCAATTAATTTCTGGCTGGTTCCACTGTTTACATGAACCCACATTGCCCCTCCTCCCTTGGTTCCCTTTTTTGTTTGGCTGTACTATATCCTCAAATAATTTTTTTGTAAAAGGTATGGGAAGGATACTTGAAGAATCCTTGATAGAAGTGGTATTTTGGCTCTACTTTTCAGCCACTATCTCATATAGGTAACATGAAGTTCCTATCTGTACTGCATCTTCCATTAATTGGGCAATATTTCTAATTTGCTAAACTATTTTCTTGTATTTAGAGACATTATGGTTTGAGGAGTTGGGGAGAGAGATTCAAAAAAACCACACCTGTGTAGCTGTTTTCTTTAATGAATTTCTTAAATTCTTTTGAAAACTACTCATTTAAGTTGAGCCTGTCTACTGTTCTACTTCTATATTCCATTCTTACAATTTGACATCAGTTTGATAAATGTAAATGAATAATTGGTTGACCTTGTAAATAGTCCTGAACTTATTAATGAACTCTTAGATTCAGATGGACTTTAAGAAATCATGTAATAACATACTTGCTTTCGAACTACTCAGTTAAAAAGTTGTACTAAAAGGGTCTATTATGTCATTCTCCTTAATAGTAGGATAATAATTAAACCTGAATCCCATGTTTATCAAGAGATTTAAGAATATTATTTCCTAGCTTTTCCTGAGGATGTATATTTAGTGTTCATTTCTCATTAATCTTCATTTTAAATGTTTTCTAATATTTCCATATTATAAACACACCTACAAGACACACCAAATCACTCAAGTGTAATTTGTCTTACTTTTAGAAAGATTAGTAATTTTTTAATATAACTGAGGAGTTAGACCTTTTTCTTTACTGTGATAAAAGATGAGTTTTTTATCTTATATCACATACTCGGGCAATACAAATTTTCAAGTGCATTCCTGAAACTTTGGCCTCTCGTAGATATCAGAGTCTATTCCACAGAGGTGGAATTTATCTTCTCTACTGAGACAAGATGTTCCCATTATTCACCAAGATAACTAGTACCCAGATTTGCTGACAAGACCCTTTTTCAAATGTTCAGACCAAACAGGAGCAAAACTCACTTAGAAGAAGCAGTGGCACCGGCGATCAGCTTTCCTAATATTCAGAACATGAGTTATTTCAATCCTTTTTCTTTAGCCATGTATGATTCAGGGTAGAGATACATCCAAGGTGCATGATCAGAGATTAAGTAAGAGATTAGTACAGTTTTCCTGAATAAATGAAATTATATTTTGTCTATGTAACACATAAAATCTGGAGAAATTACTTTTTACATATTTTTACTTTGGCTTCACATTTACACTACTATTTTTTGAGGCTTTATTTATTATAGACTCTTTGGTCATTTGCATATGACCAAGACCCTAAAACAATGAATATATTACAAAAAATTTGGGAAAGAAATCTACCTTAAGGACGTTAAAAGACTAATGTGGCATTTACAAGATAAGAGTACATAGCTTGTATTGAAAACTAATTTATATGAAGTTAGATATTCCAAACAAATGTGGGCAAGCTTTTCTGTAAGTCCTTCATATTTTAAAAACATTTCTGAAATGGTTTGTGGTATAATGAAACTCTCTTTGTTAGAAGATTTAGTCCCCAGGAGAGCAAATATTTCAGATTTGAGGTCTACTAACAAACTGTGTGAGTTCACCTTTTCAGACCTCAGTTTCTTATCCTACAAAAAAGGGAAGGGTTGACTCTGATAATCTCAATAGTCTATCCCAGTTCAAAAAATATCTAATTCTAGAATTTTAATTTTGCTGTAAATTTTTGATCAGGAAGGTTAATGGTGAGCTAAGATCAGCCAACATCAGTGAAAACATCAACTACTTCTTAGCGCAATTAGCTCTAGTTCTAAGCCAGGGTCTTGAGCATAATGGAATAGAAATACAATTATAAGCTCTCATGAACTAGTTATATGAAGTTGATTATCTCAGTGAGAAGACACTTGATGATAAACTGGAGTCATCAGAAAATGGCAATATAAGTGTGTGAGTGTGTGCAGGCATGCGTGCATGTGTGAGTGTGTGTGCTTGTGATTTTGGAGAAAGATGAAAATATTGGTGTAGACATAGTGGGAACCAATAGACCTCTCCTCAGAGGAGCCCTGATTTCAAGCTCTGGCAATCCTGATAGGATGTGACATTCTTATAAAAGGTCATAATTTGGTTCACACACACCAATTTTTGATTACTCTCCTCCGTCTTTTAGGACGAAGGCATAAGCAAAGTGTCCATTAATCTGGTGCATATTCCTATGAAAATGTCTGGACTAAGGAACTGTTCAGTCTCAAGGACACTTTAAAGTTGAATAATTTGGCATTTTAAGAATTTGTTTTCTTTTTTGAAAAAGACAACACACAGAGCAAATTATTCCATTTTCAAGTGAAATTGCTACAAATGATGTTTCCAAACTAAGAGATTATAAGAAAAAAAATTACAATTCAATAATCACATCAGCACCTCTTGATACACAAAGGTACTTCAGTGATTATCTTTTGGACTCAAAGCTGGCAACGTACAGCTCTTGGGCCAAATCTGGTCCACTACCTGTTTTTATAAATCAAGTTTTATTGAAACACAGCCACACTCATTCATGTATGTATTCTCTATGTTTGCTAACTGCTACAGTGGAAGAATTGAGTAGTGATGACAGAGAACTATGGCTTACAAAATGTACTCTCTGGCCCTTTACAGGTTTATTAATCTCTGATCTAGATCAATGGATGATGATGATGATGATGATGATGATGATGATTATTATTATTATTTCTTTTTACATATGAGTGTCCCTGGCCATGTTTTCAAATAACTATTGTTTTCTCCAGTGATAAATTTTTCCTGATCATACTTGTTTTACATACTCTGGTACCCACCAGTACCCTTCTTTCCTAACTCAGCCTTCTTTCCTAACCAAGCACTGATTTTTGCAACTAGAATTCTCAGTAAAAATTAGGTGCTGCCAGGTAGGCACATTCATGCAGGTTTTTGAAGGTCTTGGAAACATGGAACATTTCTGCAGGATAGTCCAATGTTCATGCTTTGGCTAGAAACTGAGGCAGTGGAGATGGTAGCTTCTGGCTTCCTGGGTCACAGGTTTGGTGGCGCATTGTTAAACTCTAGTTCCAGCGGTGGCCTTATAATCCATGCCTTCCCTTCCTGATAGGGGCTGAAATCGTAGGGCTCCTGGCAGGAAGCTGGAATACTCTGGGTCATTCCAGAAGCCTTGTCCTGAAATGGCTCCTAAGCGCTTTCAACAACTTTGTAAGTATGTATCTAAATTGAATCCTTGTGTTTACAATGCCCTAAGAGCCTTTTATTTTCTCTACAACACGTAGCTGTTATATCTCAATCACAAGCTGAATTCCCATATACCTCAGTCTGGTTTGAGGTTCTTTCTTCTCTTGCATTCATCTGAAATCTCCTTCAGCTCCATTATTGTGGTTTTGAGCTTTCTATTCAGTAGGTCATGAATCCTTTTATTAAAGTTTTTTGAGGGGAAGGCCAGAGCATTCTTGAACATTAACCCTTGGAAATAAATTTTAGAAACAACTTGTCAAATCTCTCTGTAACTGCCCACAGCAAAAATATAGTTGAGATTTTAATTAAAATTATATTACATTTATAACTTACTTGAGGGATTAATTAATATCTTTACAATATTAGTTCTTCTTGGGAAGAATATGGTTTGCCTCTTTTTCTTTAAGCCTTCTTTTATAGGAGAACAAAGGAAAGAAAAAACACAGATTTCCCACAATTACAGTTATTCTTCTAAGATGGATACTGAAACAAAAGGTAACATCCTGAAAGTAGTATGTGTTCTAAAAGGTTTCAAAATAAAATTATTAATCAAATAGTGTCTATACATTTGGAAAAATGTAATGAATACAAGTTAAAGAGTAATTTTTTATTAAAACTTTTTAATGTTTATTTTATTTTTGAGATAGAGAGACAGAGCATAAACAGTGGAGGGGCAGAGACAGGAGACACAGAATCTAAAGCAGGCTCCAGGCCCTGAGCTGTTAGCACAGAGCCTGACACAGGGCTTGAACCCACAAACGGTGAGATCATGACCTGAGCTAGAGTCGTATGCTTAAGCAACTGAGCCACCCAGGTGCCCCAAGACATTATTTATTGGAACTAAAGACACTTGGGGTACATATGGATTTGAACACCTCTTGAAATAATTCTAAGGATTTCCAAAGTTATCTAGCCAATGGATAGGAAAGCACCAACCCAGGCCACCCTTCACAGTGGTGATTCTTTGGACAGCATTCCTGATTAATCACTGTAGTCTTGTGTAAAACAGTAAGGAGAATTCACTACTTGGCGGGGCAGCCGTTTCATTCATAGAAAAATCTAATAAAAAAGGATTAATCTTCATGTGGGGCGAGATCCCCCTACGGTCCCGTCCCCTAGAGCTACAGTGTATGCATGTATTCTCCGGAGCACTCCAGTTCTTCAAATATCTGATAATAATTTTCATCTCCTCTGTGCCCACCTAGTTCCTTCAATTTCCCAAACCATTTACCATTCTGGTCACCTTTCTGCAAATACACCTAAAGTTTTTCAGAATCTCATTTAATGGGGGAAACTCAGCAGGCGCTAACCTAGCACTCCAGATGTGTCCTAACATTGGAATAGGGCATTTTAACTCCAATTGCACTTTTAGCTCATATTGCACATTTTATTACCTAGGTTTTGGTTTTTTCTATATGAACTTTAAAGCCAGGTAGCTCTAAGTCTACACATAAGGAAAAACAAGCTTTTTAAAAAAAATAATTTCTGAGGTATAAGAATAATAGGACAAGGAACACTCATATGTCACTTATTTGCAATGTTTAACATGTACCCAATTTGCTTTATCATTTGCTCTTTCTCTCACTCTTCTCTGTCTCTCTGATTCTGTCTCTCATAATTTATTACCATATTTAAATATATTGGTGCTCACATTGTCCCAAATTTGGGCAGCGAGGGCACTTCCAGGTGGCTCTTATGTCCTTTTACCACACTCCCATCACTGTTTTGAGCACTTCCTAACTTTCTGGCGGAACCAGATGTTCACGGCTCTCCCACACTGTGTGAGTGCTGGAATCCGCTTCTCCAAAGTCCTGGTTCCTGTTAGTGGGACGTTAAATGTGTACTTCATAATCAGTTGATATTTTAAGAGCCAGCTATTTGGAAACAGATCTAGAACCGAAGTCAGGTCTTCTAACCCTCAGGTTCCCATTCTTCATATTTTATTACCTTCCAGCCTTCATATAGCACTCAATAACGTGCGTTACGTTTCATTCTGTAGATTTTGTGCCCTCATTTCAACATCCTGAGACCTTTCTATATTAACCAGTATCTTCACTGGCTATTCAATCCTCATTCAAATGTTTTAAAAAGTTTCTAAACCAAGATTGGAACTATTTCCAACTTCAGGGGAGATTTCTTGGGCTGAGTTATCAATCTTTGAATAATGAGGTTTTTAATGAAACCAGGGCTAACACACCGTTAACTGTGGAGAGAGAATGGGACGCTTATGATCACTATTTTTTTGGAGCCTGATGGAAAAATGCAGAATATTGAAAATGTTTTCTTGTTATTACTTAATTTGTCAAAACCCCATCATTTATGCCACATTTTAAATGAGGTGGAATAGTTTTTAAATATGTCACAGAGATCATTACAAAGGCACTGGGAAGCTGAAAACAGTGAGCAGGGGGAGGGAGGCAGGGGCTCAGGAGGAAAATGAATTACTAAGCTGCATGTGAACCCGGGCTCCGGCAGCTCATCGCCAGCAGTCCACAGGGGGACATAATATGAAAGTTAAAATGGGATCGAGATAGGTGTGTCGACAGTTCTGAATCCATAACATCCATCCATCCCATGGCACCATCTGTTACATCTTGAGTCTTTTTGTGAGTATCAGCAATAGAGGTAATTAAGCAAACGAGCAGCTAAAATGGAAGTTCCCAGAAAGGAGGAAACTTAGCAAAACTGTAACAACGGGTGTCGTTGTAGGGGCAGAGGCTGAGCACCTGGTGCAGCCTCCTGGGGAAGGCAGAGGGGATAGGTGGGGGGGCTGGAGGGTGGGAGAGCCCGTGGCTTCCTAGTGCTTCATAGTTTCAAGGCTACAGATGGCCAGGGGGAAGTGCCTCTGATTTCCTCATTAAGGAGAAAGGAATGTACACATTATCTTGGACACACTCTGAAGGGAAAAGAGGCCAATTTGTCTATCAGTGGAGCAAAGGACATTTGCAAATCTCCCAAGATCAGTGCTCCTCTGAACAAAGTTGGCTGAGGCACCCGTGTAATCTCTAGTCTGTCTTGGCAAATGGTGGGGCAGCAAGGGGCCTGTCTTGGCCGTGGGACACAGAGGGTCTAACACGATCCATGTTATCAAGGCTGAGTTAGCTGAACAGGGTGCTGTCCCCGGCATGAACCCATGCAGCCTCTGTGTCCCTTGTGTGGGCAGCCATGCCTAACTAGTCTCAGAGGGCTGGAGAGCAGAGAGAAAGGAAGCCCATCCTCCCTGATGCCTTGGACAACAAAGTATGAGTGGACCACAGAGGCAATGAGTTTCCTTAATTCCACATCATGATCTTTTGTGCCTTTGGCTGTACTGTTTTCCTTGTATCTCAATCTCTTAGGCTTTCTTAACTTTACCCCTTTCTTCCCTTTCTTGTGTTTCTAGTCCTGATCCTAAAGCCCATAAGGAAATTCAGCCTCCCCTTAGATTCTGCAAGAGTTCAGACACGAATCCTCTCCCTGGTCTGAGGATCATGTGGAGTGTTTTCTTGGAGCACTGTTTGCCTTGCTGCTCCTCCTTCTCTGACCTTGGAAACTATTTCCAGAACCTGGGCTCCTGCTGTGTTTTCCCCAGCTAATAACCGGCTTCTTGGGTTTTTTTTGTTTTTGTTTTTGTTTTTTGTTTTTGTTTTTGTTTTTGTTTTTGTTTTTTTTTCCTCTCGACTGTGTCTCGGCTGTGCTTCCCTGCCCACAATCCTTCCTTCTCTGGAAATGGAGATGCACCACCTCCCCAAGGACCTCCTGGGTCAACCACCTCTGTGCTTGGACTTCTTATAAATGTGCAGCTCTCAGATCCCCTATTGGAAAGGCTCCCTCCGTAGGCTGAGATCTGTTTGCTGCACAGCTGTTGTGGACTGCTTGCCTGTGGCTGCCCAGAGCATCCTTCACACATTTACTCTGTCCCCGCTCCCTTCAGCCGGGTCCTCTGGGCTTCAGCGCTGATGGAAGCTCTCCTTCCATGCCAGAGCTATGGTTGTGATTGAGGCCTGTGTCTAGAAACAGATAAATGGCGCCACTTGAGTGCAAGCACACTGCAAGGAATGTTCTAATAATGCTGACATATTCAAAAGAACTAGTGTCCTGGCTGAGACTAGATAGCGTCCAAACTGTCCCAAATCCATGGGCTCTTAAAATAGTTTCAATTAGTTTCAGTTCCCTGAACAGACCTGGGGGCACAGTAAGCTCAACAATGTTCTCACACTGATTCAGCTAATAGGTGTCAAGCTATTTGCTGTTGGGGCCTTACTGACTCAGGTAGGCAAGGTAAACAGCTGAGAATCTGCGTTAAGATGCAATTTGGTCAGTCAAGGAGGAATGCTCCTCGGTGGGAGGTGTTTGGTTTAAGGAAAGCAAAGGCTGCCTATACACATGCAGATCAAAACTTTTAAAGAGTCCCATCCACCCCCTGAGGACTAGGCATCCTATTTGTGGTGTTCTTTTTGTCTGGGAGAATCTCATGACCAAGATGAAAGCTGTGTGGACCACCCTGTCCTTTCAGAATGCAACTAAGTAGCTAACTTAGTTGCAACTAACCCAAGAAGAGGGGAAAAAAGTGTCTCCAGTGAACTGCCTGTACAGATTTGCTGTAGAACAGGTACTGGGATCATCGTATAAGGAAGGTGTTAGTACCACATTGGGTCCATAATGGATGGGTGAAGTCCACTTATTAGGAGAGAAGAGAATTCACTCTGTCAGCCACCACATTTAGGCCAACAGTCTATGGACAAGTCTGGAGCCTCTGAGAGATAGATGCCCAAGAGAGATTAAATACCCAAGAAACATATTACAAAAACATGTGTGAGAAAAAATGAGGTGAGAAACAGGAGAGACTAGGTGAGCCATCAGACCGTAACGGAGGTCTGACTTGAGTGAAGGAGACGGGGAGAAGCAGATTCCAGCGGGAGCGCTTTGGGCCGCAGTGCAGTTCTAAGGAAAGTTTGGGAAGGCCTTTGGGCCAAAATTGTTTGCCAGAGGGACACTACGTTCCTGGGAATGGGCCTGCCTTCGTATTGCTGTGGTACTCATGGGGAGCAGCCCATGGGAAGGGGGGTTCAGTGCACGTGGAGCAAGGAATTTCAGAACACACCAACCAGGGCAATCGGCTGATAATAATCTTTGCAGTGAGACCTGGGAGACCAGTTCTCACATCGATCATAGAAAATGACTGACTCAGACTCTCATAAGTTGCTTATGTTTCTATCCTGTCCGCTATTAACAAATTTAAGCAGGTTTACATCAATAAACAAACAAACAAAACGTCAGGCAAAGAAATAAAACTAAATCAATATAACACCCGGGAGAGAAAGATAAGGTAACAAGAAAAGCCACTCTTTATTTAGCACCTACCAAGCACCAGACACACTCTATTCTTATCTTTAATCCTTAACAACAACCTTGAAAAATCATTTTACCAATGAGGGCACAGGTGTGAAGGGGTTAAGTGATTGTGAACACAGCCAGCATGTTGAATAGTCAAGATTCGAAACCGCCCCCTTGGACTCCAAAGCGCACTCTTTCTACTCTGTCACACTGATTACAAGAAGAGAAGGCAGCAATTATGTCAGAAAACGGGCGTCGAGAAGGCGCTATGATGAGCACGACCTACACACGGAGCATCCCGGCAGCCCAGGAAAAGCGAGACATGCTGAGTTACAATCGTGCCTATTGGCTTTTAGAAGAAGCACATGAGAAGGTAACCACTTTCCTAACCTGGAGTTCTGAAAGAAATTTGGTGAATCACACCTGGAAATAAAGGCAACCGGAGGACTCTTGGAAAGAAAGGAACAGTAAAGGATAAATTGTGTGTTTGCAATAACTTTAACTTATGAGGAGTACATAGCCTATAGGGTTGAGCACATTTAGCCCGATGGGCAGGTAGAAGGAATTTGGACTCTTCCTTGTCCATGTAGGAAAGGCTTACTTAACTCCCCAGGCCCGGCTTGCCCAAACATTGCATGTTCTAAAGAAAGGGCTAGTCCTGACTGGCTCTAAGAAGATCCACTCCAAGCCCTTGGAATATCCTGCTGCATAGCAGTGTCTTTGTATATCTGGGGTCTTGGGCCATGACAGATAGTTTATTCCAACAGGGTGATTTATGACAGATGCCTCTTTCTGTATTCCTGGAGCCCTATATCATTGTGACCTCTGAGGGGACTGGAGACTGAGGAGTCAAGGTCAGTCATGTGGGTGCTCCATGCCTGTGTGACTGGCTGATCCCCAGTAAAAACTCTGGACGCTAAGGCTGGCTGGCAGTAATTCATACGTGTTGTCATACATCATTGCTGGGAGAATTGAATACTGTCTATGTGACGACAGGGGGTGAGGACAGCTAGAATGTCTGTTGCCTGGTCACCTCCAGAACCCACCCTATGTACCTTTTTCCTTTGCTGACTTCAATTGTGTCCTTTCACTGGGATATCCATAACCATGAGTATAGCAGCTTTTCTGGGTCCTGTGAGTCTTTTCAATAAATCATCAAACCCGAGGGCAGGTATGGGGACACTTGACACCCTGTCTTTACTCTTTCTTCTCCCCTTCAACTTCCTCCAATCACCTGGCATCTTCCCCCTTTCTGATTTCCCTTCTTCCCTGTCTCCCTCACTTCATTCCCTTAAAGGGGCAGACAGTAACCTCTCTTAGTCGAGCAGTTTTCTTTCCCCACCTCAAACCTTGCTGCCAACTATAAAATGGAGTGAGGTGCACCCATATTTATAATTCTTTCTATTCTTAGGTCTCACGTCATTTAACAAACAGCATCGAACTTTCAAAATAGCAAAGAGCCATTCTGTGTAATTTTCCCACTGCCCAAATTAGAAGCCTGAGACCCAGGTGTGATGGATTATCTGTGCCTTATGGAGCTGATCCAGGGGCCATGCTTAGGAGTGACAAAGCCAGCTTATTGGCTGTTGCTTCAGGTCCCCAAGTCCTTGGCTCTTGTTAAGATCATCTGATCAAATTATGGCTATATTGAGAAAGATGACTTTGAAAACAACCCATCTCTAGTGCTTCTCCCTGCTCCCCAGGGGATGCATTTTCAATCAGGTGTTATACCCGCCGATTTCATTAGCATTGAGTTAAAAGGATAAAAATATCCCACCCTTGTCACTGACAAGTTACGTTCTGCACTGAACTTACCGAGTCATCTTTTCTCTGGTAATTTTGTCAGTGACATGTTTGTTGTTGTCAGCAAGGCAAAGCCAGCGCAACTGATTCAGGGTGACCTGGGCTCTGCTCCGCTCGGTGCATCAATAAAATTGCCAGGTCTGCTTTGATTTCAGAATTTGTATTGTAGGTAATGATGATATATGAGCTCATGGAACAGATTTGATTCTGAGATGAGAATAGTTCTGGCAGCTAAGGAGGGGAAAAATAATTTTGATCTACAGGATAGACGGGCTTCTTTTGATATGGATGTCGTCGATGGGAAATTCAGATGAGCACGAGATGCCATCTCTACCCTGACAGTTGGCCTGGATTGACAAAGGCATAGAAGCCACAGTGATGCTAGAGAAGTTGAGATGAGAGGGATCCGTAGCAGAATGAGTGAGGAGAAAGCCAACTGGAGAGACCAAATTTCATGTCAACTGAATTCCATTCATTCTCTATTATGCCCAGCACCTAGTGTCACGCTGAGGATGCAATCAGTTTCAAGGAAATAGCTACCATCCTTGGACCCTGGCAGTCTGAAAAGACAGTTACAGCCCAGGAAAGTAACAGGGCAATCAGGATGACAGGGGCCAACTAACACAGCCCCCAAATGAGACTGTGAGGGACAGTCAGGTGCTTGTGATAATTAAAAATGCCAGGCAGCACCGGTGAGTGCTGACTGGCTGGAAGTTTCCATGCAGTAGTTCCCTCCCTGGCCCTGCTCAGAATGAGCAAGTTTGGACTCTCCTACATAAGAATTTTGGTATGTGTGATGAAATATGCATAACCATTTTTAAGCATGTGCTTCCATGGTACTAAGTATATTCCACTGTTGTGTGCCTATCACCACCATCCATCTCCACCAGTTTTTCATCAACTCTGTATCCATTAGAGCAAAACTCTTCATTCTGCCCTCCTGTCAACCTGTGGTAAATGTTATTCTCCTTTGTGTCTCCACGAATCTGCTTATTCTAGATGCCTCACAAAGATGGCCTCACACAGTATCTGTCCTTTGGTATCTGACTTATTTGACTTAGTGTAATGTTTTCAAAGTTCATCCATACGGTAGCCTGTATCAGACTTTTGTTCCTTTTTAAGGCTAAATAATATTCCATTGCATATGCACACCACCTCTTGTTTATGGAAACCCAGCATTTGAATTGTTTCCAGCTTTTGTGGTGAATAATGCTGCTATGAACATGGGTGTGGAAACACTTATTCAATTTCACTTCTTTTGGGAATCTACCCTGAAGTGGAATTGAGGGATCATCTGCTAGTTCTGTCTTTAAAAAGCACATTCTCTTTGCTTTGTTTCAGATCACAGTTCTACAATTTATTAGGCCTGTCCATTTATCAGAGGAAATGTAAAAACATAGCATGTGCTTAAATTTCCAGCCACAGTTCAGTTCTAGCAACGGGTAAACTTAGAGCTGGCTAAGAAGGGCTAAAATGGACTTATAAACTCTTCTAAAAAATTCTTTATCAAACTATAAGTCCTTAAAATGTAGGTATATCTGTGGTCTAGTACTTAATTTTATGTACCATATACAATAGGAGCTCAATAAATCAACTTGTTAAGTATTTATTGAGCAGTTGTTATGTGCTCTGCACTGAAACATGAGCATCATTCTCCTAATTTTAAGACCTGTGCATGGGCCATGTGGAAACTATAAGATAACATGCAGCAAGGCAGCAATTACATAAAATTAGTGCCAACATCTGGATCCAACAGGGTGAAATCATGTAATGAGGGTGTACCCTGTGCTGTGCACTGAGGAGCATAAATTTCTTTATATACATAATCTGCCATATCTCTGACTCCAACCTACTGAGGCAGAGATGAGTTGCATTTCCAGTGGAAATATGGAGCATGAGCAGGATGAACAATTGGCACATGTCACACACACAGCAAACAGTTAGCATGGAATTCCACTGCCAGAAGTCTGACTAATGTTCATGCTCTTCCCTCTAAATTTGGGGTTTTTTGGGTGCATGGACTTCCGAAGCATAGGATAGGGCAGTGATGATGGCAGGAGCAAGAGGAGTCCATGACACCGAGCAACAGTGGAGAAGAATGGAGACTGGCATCTCTGTGCCAAGCATCCTCCAACAACATAATTACAAAGCACAGTGAGGCCCAGGTTCTGATCAGTCCACCACCAGTGTGAGTCTTCTGCTCTATAGGAAATCTCAGAGTAGCAACCATCAAATTTGAAAGAGGAGGAAGTTGTCCTGGGAAGGGATACCTATGCCCATGACTTTGACAGCCAAAGGTGAGAAAGAGCCCTGGGCTGCAGACGTGATGTGGCGGAGTTCAGGGACTCGTGAGGATGTGCCCAGCCTCACTGTAACACTTTGGCAATCAGATTCACATGAGGCGGAGCTTTAGAACTAAAACAGCCTGAAGGAACCAAGATTCGGTGCTCCATGCTACAGTAACTAATGGACTGTATTCGATCAAGTTGAACAGGAAGTGAAGGAGCTAATGGCACAGGCTCTGGATGCCCATGGACTTGATTTTGCATTCCTGTCCTTTCTAGCTAGGGTAGATGTAGGCAGGCGAGCAGCTTCTCTGAGCTTCTCTATACAATAGGAAGGCTAACAATGACTTTGCAGACTTGCAACTTGATTCAGTTCAATTGTTTATACATGGAGGCCATTATTATCTTCATCATCATTAGTAAGGAAGCTTGTCAAGGAAGGAGGGGGTAATTGTTAGAATGGGTCTTCTGAATGTGTGGGAGGGAGTGAAACTCAAAATGAAGTGGAGGGCTGTCCTGAGAGAGCAGGAAAGACACCTCTTCCTCTCTGATCAGATGCCACGAGGTACTGATGGAGGCAAATGTAGAAAACCTCCCCAAGGCTGGAGAAAAGAGACAAGCCTGATGCCTCTTGCCTTGGAAGAAAATGATAAGATGATTTTCTGTCCGGCTTTTCTAATGTTTCATTTAGGTGATGTTAACCATGCTTTTCATTTACTGAGACTGCATCATAAAACTTCATGGACTGGGCTTCTGAAAAAAGTCCATATGTCAGGTGTGGGGAAGATCATCTCTACACCGGAACGTCTGTGTCCAAAGTCTGGACATCTGCTTCCACATAGTGAGATGCCAATGGATGCACACATTGCGCGTCTGTGTTATCATTTAAGTATTGTCATTTGCAGCTAGTGCCGTGTGCCATGCTTCTGCAGAGACAACACAAAACCCTAACTCACGAGTGGTCTGAGGCAAAGCAGTGGTTTGGCAGAGTCAGCTATTCTAGAGATTGGCTCCATCTCCTGTAGCCACCACATATATTGGAGCTTGGAATAACACAGTGTACCTGTGATCAGGGTTAGCCCTGCCCCCAGGAAGATCATTCTAGGAGACTTTCCTCTGTGCATTGACTCCATGAGTATTCTTCAGAGAAAGAGAACCAATAGGAGGCTTCACATTTATATATGTATACACATGTATATATAGAAGATCATATTATATCTCATTTATAATATACACAACAGACACACACATGGGCGATATGTTTATATCCTGTTGATTCTGTTTCTCTGGAACAGAGAGAGAAATGACTACACTAGCTAGAAATGAGTTGGGATTAAAATACACAGCTGAGAGAGAGGGTCTAGCATACAGAATTTGCTCCTTGACCATGGGGACCGGCAAGGTTAAGATTTGAGGCAGAATTTCTTCTCTTTCAGGAAACCTCAGTTTTTGCTTTTAAGACCTTCCACTGGTCTTAAATGAGGCCAATCCATATTACTGAGGGTGATTTCCTTTACTTGAAGTCAACGGATCGTAGGTGCTAATCACATCTACAAAGTAGCTTCACAGCAACACCTAGATTAGTGTTTGGTTAAATAACTGGGCACTACAGCCTAGCTATCTATACACATAAAATGAAACATCACATGCCAGAAAATAGCTTGTGCATAGGAGTGTTTCTTAATCAGCTACAACAATGGCAGGAATTTCACTAAGCTGGACATCAGTAGACCCAAGCTTTGCCCCACCTCCCCAGGTAACCTGGAAGTATATCCCTTAAACTCTCTGTGCCTGAGTTTTCTCAGGTGAGGCCCAATAGTACCTTGTCTGCCTACCTATCATGTGGTTTAAGGAGATAAAGTGTGTAGCCTTTTTGAAAAAAATTCATATTCTGATAGGTAATGTTTATTGCATCCTTATGATATTCAGGCATTATGCCAAGTTCTTTACATAAATTATATTACTTAATTATCAAAACAACCCTATGAAGTTGATACCATTTTTTTGCATGAGGACACTAAAGCTCAGAGACATGACATAACTTGGGGAAGGTACCACAGCAAGTAAATGACTGAGCTCTGTCTGACTCTGACGGCTATGATTTAACCTCTATACTGTATTCAAATATATTACAATTTATTATACCTTCATAGTCACTAAGTAGCTGGAGGCAGCTGAACCACATGACCAAATTCCCTTTTTAATGGTCAGCTAGAGTGTGTTATTAAAGGCATCGAACAGTTCTCACATGATACACAGCATCAAGGGAAACCGAATGTTCAGGAGCATTGATGCATATATGCCCAGACACTAATAGAAAACAAAAATCCCCAGTTAGTCTCCTGGATGTGTTTTTTCAGTGCTTCTTCTGCACCTGAGCATTTTCCCTACGTCAGTGAGTCCTGCCCTTCTCTCCTCACACTCAGTTCTTCAGGAAACACAAAATGTGAAACAGATAACTTCAGCACAAGATATTGCACTGAACCACTGAGAGAAGAGCACAAAGTATTATGGAGCGGGAAGGAGGCAATAGGTAGTACGACATAAAGAAAAACAGACACGTAGACACAATTAAGTTTTCTGGCACTTTCTGCTATAAAATTTCAGCTGTTATTAAATATGCATAAGAGAAATCTTTATTGGTGCTTTGGAAATACTTAATTGCTACAAAAGTCTTAGCAGCCCACCCCCTACCTAGTCTCTTACATTACTGGAAATAATTGGCGTATTTCAAATACTACCTATCATAATAAAAATATCTTAACACTGTTTACTCTCTATTGTATCAGAAAGATGTTAGTTCCCTAATTTTCCTGCATAAAGCTATATTCTATATAGCTCTGATCTAACCTTAGCTCAAAAGGATTTTGTAGGAGTTGGAGTAAAAACCATTCCGAGCCACCCCAATATGTGCATTAGTGCACTTTCAGTCTCAATTCCTCGTGAGGATTCGTGTTTTTATTCATCTCTATATTTAAGAATCTCCCCACCCCCAACTTGATGAAGCCACTCACTGGCTTCTGTTTCCAGACTTTATGCAGACCATTCTGCAAATTTGGACAATAATGCTCATTATCTAAATCTTTGGTTTTCCTCCCCTTCAGGGACATGCAGTCCTGTGCTTCCCTGCCCAATTGAATTTAGGGATGCCATTGACTTGCTTCAGCCAATAAACTGTGAGTAGAAATGATTTAAGAATGGGAAAAGTGTGCATGGTGTGGGGTGGTGGGGGTGGGGGAGGGGGGCCTGAGTGGATTCGTTGGTTGAGCAGATGACTCTTGATTATGGCTCAGGTCATGATCCCAGGGGTGTGAGATTGAACCCCACATTGAGTCCAGTGCTAAGTGTGAAGCCTGCTTAAGATTCTCCCTCTCTCTCTCTCTCTTTCTCTCCCTCCCTCCCTCTGCTCCTCTCCCTAGCTTGCATGCTATCTTATAAAAAAAAAAAAAGGGGGAGGGGGGTTGGGAAAGGTGATGTCCTAAACACATGCTGGGCTGACATGTCCCATAATGTCAGAAGGGCTCCTAAATAGCCGTCTGTCACCATGTCAACTTTTGTACAGAAGTATCCCCAACTGCATCTTGGGACTGAGCCACTGTTATCAGCCCTGACTTCCTAGTTGCGCTAATAAAGTTATTTTAGAGCTTTCACCTTTTGCTTCACAACTAATTTCAAAGAACAATGGTTTTTAATAGCTAGTGACTTCCAACTATCAGTTGTGGGGTCCCTGTGTAGTCACACTTAAAAGATCATCAAGAAGTACTTACATTTGAAAATGTAGCTATTCAAGATTGAAAAGTTAAATATGTCTCAATTACCCAGCTTCTGTAGTGCATCTGTAATGATTTCAAAAATCGATTCCAGGATCTCCTTTAAGATAGAAAAAAACAGAAGCACTTAATAAGTAAAAAGGTTTGCTGACATTGCAGTTATTTCATTTAACAGCTTGGGCATATTCATTTGCTGAGAAACATGATGAAGAGTTTGAAAGGCCCTATAATAAAATGACAGTTTGATTTGTGTGGAGGAGAATATCTCTGCTCCGTCTTAATTTAGTTCATTAATGTGCCTGCATAATAAAAAGTTTGCAATTAAGCATGATAAAACCACAAGTAAACAGTGCCACCTTTTGGACAATGCTAAACTTGACGTATGTAATAATCCATATATTGTCAGGCTAGTACTCAGTACCCACCGGCATCCATCACAGATGTCAGAAAGATATTATTTTTATCATTAGTGAATTTCCAGAGCATGAAAGCTTTTATTGGCACCATAGGAATGCAAGCCATCGTACCTAAAAATAGTGTGACTTGCACCTGTCCAACTTACCTGGAATAGCACGCTCAGATTGGCTTTTTTAAGATCTCCATGGAAATGCCACTGCGGCCATGTGTTTATTTGCTCCTTGGGGCACCTGAGGACATTTTTTTCTCCAATTTAATTTCCTTTCTAAATCTAGGATGAAATGTATCTGGCTCAGGTGTCAGGTTTTAAAAAGCAGGCGGATGAATGTCATGTATAAAAATAGAAATGCTATTGTTATCCTGTTCATAGCTGTTATTCATGACCAAAGTGGGAGGAACACACAAGAAAAGCCTGTTTCACCAAAACTCGTTTTCTGTTGAATAGCACAGACCCATTTAGTAGTGGGCAATCTGAAAAGATGACCTATACATAAAGATGCAAGTCTTTTGGAAGAGGAATTCCAGATTCTCATTCTAGTCAGGCATTTAATAACCGCCTAGCATTGTGCTCGGAACTGTATATGAAACAGGCCTATGACCCCTAAAATTATTGAGACAGTTGTTACTTAAAGGCTTTATAGTAGGGAAAATGTTTCAAAGATGTGATTTTAAAGGATTGGGTACTATAAAGTGAAAATGGAGGTAATTTTCACGTTGATGATGATGGCGATGATGACAATAGCTAACATTTACTGGACATTTACCATGTGCCAGGCACTGTTTAAATGTTGTACGTGTATAAATTCACTTCACTCTCGTGAAGACTTAATGAGGTAGGTTCTATTATGACCATCATTCTACAGACGGGGAGACTGACACAGAGTGTCTTGGTAACTTGTCCAAAGTCACAAAGTTACCACTTACTAGAAGATCTTGTGTCAAAGAAATCTGACAAAAGTAGTGGTTGCCATAGTGAAGAAATAATAAGCCAAAGCCAGGATAGGGACATGAAGGTCGAATTCGTTCCTACACTAAAGATGCCATTATTTGAGCACCTATTCTATGCCAGGTACCATTGTCAGAGCTGGAGATTGAACAAAACAGACTCCCCGGCGTCGCAAACCTGCCTCGTAGTGGAGCAGATAATACCCAGAAACATATTACCTTGTCTTGTGATGATTGGGAAAGCAGCACAGAGCTACAGAACGCTTGGGAACACTGAGCTAGGCTCAGAGGAATATAAGATGAAATCTTTGATACCTGCCCCCAAAGCACTTCAGGCCTAATGATGACGTTGAAGAGACTCGTAAGAAAAATGTATCGTGACTTGTGCAGTGGAGAGGAAAGGTAAGCACAGATTGCCTGGAAGGACGTAGGGCTTCCTACAGAGACTAGGTATCGAAATTTGAAAAAAGGCTTTTCAGAGATGGTGATGTTTTCACTGAGCATTAGACAATGAATAGAACTATCTGGACAGGAATGTGGCCACACCTTGGGAGAGAATAATCACAAAAGACAAACCTTGAGAACTGAGCAAGATCTGAGAACTGAAGTGTATTCGTTGGTGTAGGAGGGAGAAAGAGAATCGATAGGATAAATGCACATATGGGAGCTGAGAAATCCCACAACCTGCTTCCTTCAAGCTGGGGACTCAGGAAGGCAGTAGAATTCTGTCCTGGTGTGAGGACCTGGGGCCCAGGACACCGAGGGCAGGGGAAGACCTGTGTCTCAGTTCAAGCGATCAGGTGGGAAGAACTAAATTCGTCCTTCATCTGACTTTTTCTTCGATTGAGGTCCTCAGTGAATTGGATGAGGCCCACCCACGTCAAAGGGGCAAGCCACTTTACTGAGTCCACAGACTTAAATGCGAATTTCATCCAGAAACACCCTCACAGGCACACACAGAAATCATGGTTAGCCAAATATCTGGTCATCCTGTGATCCAGTCAAGCTGACACATAAAATTAGCCATCCTGTGAGGGTGGCTTCCTATAGTGAGATCTAAGGATATGTGTAGCTGAGCTGGTTCCAGAAGCCATGGTTCTGGAAGGTTGCACAAAGGGCCAGTCACGCCAACCCGCATCGGGCCCGTGACAGAGCAGGTGCTAATCCTGAGGCAGGAGTGAGCACTGACGGGAACAGACACTCTGTGCTCTGAGGAGAGCACTCTAACAATGATGCGAGCCAGGGGCTAGACGGGGCCAGGGTAGAGGTCCCCCTCTACCTTGAAGTGCAGAGATGGTCACGACAATCCAGGGGAGAGATGTTGGGTTTGGAGAAGAGGAAGGCCATCTGCAAGACTCTTAGAGGAAAGATGGATAGGTAGCTAATTGGATTTGAGGGAGGAATGGAAAGATAGGAAATCAGGAAGATGTGCAGATTGCTGCCCTGAGTGACTGCCAGGTGGTAAGTGTCATTCACGAGAGAGATACCAGAGGGAGGAAGGGCAAGTTTCAAGTGAGGTGCCTGAGGCGTGGATGAAAGCCCAGCTATGCCGAACACCACTGTTCATTCAAACACCTGCATAACCTCTATCCCCCCAGGGATTGGTGGAGGGTGTGACCCCACCTGTTTCCCACATTTTTGTGGCCTCCTCTCTCTGAGCTTCTCCCCTCCCCCCCACCCCGTGATCGGTGATCAGTGACCGGGTGGGTGATCCATCCTCATACCTCAGATCTAGGCTTCAGAGTCATTTCCTCAGTGACTGCCATGACACCAGGCAGGGGAGGCTTTTGCTAAGTACTCCCCAGTGCTCTGTTCTCTGTCCCCAGACTACGTGAGAGTTTCTTTTTAGTTTTCTGCCTTCCAAACCGAACAGTAAACTGGAATTCTCCCCCATACAGTCTCCACCACATGGCACCCCCTAAGAAATGCTATGGCATGCCTATATGAGTGAGCGCCCTATAAACTCCTAGATATATGGGTGCCAAGCTCTAAAGAGGGATCTGAAATTAGAGATATGGATTTGGGCGTCATCAGCTGGTGGAAGCAATTTTCTTTAAATTGATGATCACACAGCCGTGGGAGAGGAAAAGTGTTTTTTCAACAACACCCTGAAAGGCAGTGCTTAAAAAAAACCACATATATTTATTATGCCCAAAGCACCTTACATGTATTTTCTTTTGACGCTTTTATCCTCCCAGGAAAGCAAGTGGTATTCACTTATTTCCCTTTTCTTTCTTTCTACGGGTTTCTTTTCAGCCCAGCTAAAAGGCTTTTCACACGAATAGCAAAAACAACATAGACACTCTAAAATGATACACAAGCAAGCTTTCTCCCCTCAATAACAGGAAATGGCTTTTCTTCAAGGACAAAGCTGAAAACAGTACCTTCCCTCAGTCCCCTTCTAAATCTTCTCCCATCTCTGGGGGCCTGCAGGTCTCCTGAAGTTCACAGTCTTCAGTGTCCCTTGCCGCTCAGTTTCTCCTCAGAAAGGTGGCCTCTTCGCAGGTAAGCTCAGCCTGAGCCTGAAACCTTTCCGCCCATAGAGCAGGATTTGGCATCAGTCATCATGGTACCATTTTCCTGCCGAGTTCCCCCACCAGGGTGAAGAGATGCTTTTTTGTGGATGAAGTTAGTGGAGACACCGTTTGTGTGTACACCTCGTGTTCAGCGCCTGGGCAAGCTACAACCTGGCATGCTAATGAATGCTAATTAGGGTGGAGTATGGTGTGGCCATCTGTCACATCAGATTACTTCATTGCACCCCTGTGGGGGAAGGAATGACACTTTCCTATTCTTGTGGAGATTATTTAATTTAAATATAGAAAAAGGAGATTTGGTCCTCCCGTTAGCATCTCTGTAATCATCAGCATTATAATTCACCTTTATTTTGTACCTTTTTTTGTATCCCTCTTGATGGCTGAATGTCACACTCTCAGAGAACATGAGGAACGACAGTGAGACCAATTAATAAATACTAAGCAATGCACAAAACATACATTCTTGCACAAATATAGAATTAGGTACAGGGGTGCCTGGGTGGCTCAGTTGGTTAAACCTCCAACTCTCAATTTTGGCTTAGGTCATGATCCCAGGATACTGAGATTGAGCCCCTTGTTGGGGTCCCTGTGAAACCTGTTTAAGATCCCCACCCTCCGCTTCCTCTCCCCCGCTTGCTTTTGCTCTGTCTTGCTCTCTCTCTCTCTCTCTCTCTCTCTCTCTCTCTCTCTCTCTCTCTCTCAAATTTAAAAAAGAAAAAGAATTGGGTACATAAGAGACCTTTCTGAAATGTTTGGCTGTGCATGCTCTGAATGGCGTCTGAATTGCTGGGTATTATTTTCAGTTAGAATAGAAGTGTGATTCTTAGCTGAATGGATGATGTCCTTCAAACGTCTTTCAAAAAATGATTATAATATAAACCTTCAGACGTTGCAGTAGATGGCTTTTTACTAAGGAGACATTTTGAGTGTAGATGTGCACATCTTCCAGTGGTTGGAGGAGTGACTTCAATGTAGGCTGAAATGATTTACCTATTTGCAGGAATGTTAAAATAGGTCTCTTCTCGGTTCAGATGCATGAAAATGTGAGGTGTGCACTTCCACATGTGGGATTTCAGCACACCTGGAACCCCTTCTACTTGGTATCGAGTGAGGTCCAGTGCCTAACCCACTTGAGGGGAAGTTCAAGTTGTCAGTGGCAGTGATGGAGAGTGGTGACTGCATTGCCACAGGCAATGAACTTTTAGAGGCAAAATATTTTTTGTGAGCATTTCCTGTGGACTAGACTTGGGCCAGACAGCTGACAGAGTCATGGTGAGGTGAATATTTCCTGACAGTAATCACAGTTGGCTAAACAAGTTTTAGTCTGCATAAAGGTTTGCTATAAAATCCTTAGTATAATGTTTAAATTTTGGAAATCTAAGCTTTTTCTTTTATAAATGTGGGAACGAAGACGCAGTGAATGATTTCTGTAAGGCCACGGTGGTACAACTTAGACTAAAACATTCAGCAGAAGGACCTACAGCTAGAATTTCTGGGTGAGCTAGCAGCCTGCAAAGCATGTGTTAACCTAGATTTGGTTAACACATGCCGTCTACAACTTTCCAATACCAACTCTGCACGTGTGCAGGGATGCTTGCGTGTTCTTCACCAAATGACAGGTCCTGAGCACAATCTAACAGAATTAAAGGCACAAACGTGACACTAACTTACTAATGCCTTAGGATGTGCTTTATATTGTTTTGTTAATAAATGATTGCTTTGATTCTACATTTATGACGATGGGGAAGGGGCACCATGTGCTAGGTCTAACTTTGGAGCTAGGTGCCTGCCTGAAGCAATCTGATTGGAGTGGCCTGAAATATAAGATGAGATTCGTGACTTCTTGTTAGATGCAGGAGCCTTTTCAAGTCTTCCCCTTGCTGCCACAACAAAACTGCATTACATCCCACAAGAGGATGCATTTCACGATTATCCAGTCAGTGTGAAGAAGGATCCAGAAAGGCAAAGCCACCAAAACCACAGAGACCACTTTAAACACCCAGATTTTGGAATAATAGCCTTCCAGCAGAAGGACAAATCATATTTTCAGGTCTAACCGTATTGCACTGTGTTTTGCAAGTTTACAATCATCTGGATCAATCTTGCAAAGTTGTTCAAAGACTTGCAATCCATAAATTGATTTGTCATTTACTTTCCAGATTCCTATACTTTTTTCTTTTGTATCAAAACCTTTAGATTTGAAACACAGATCATCTGATCCTCCAACTCATCCTCTGATAAATAACAGAAGAGCTGACCGAGAAGGGGTGAAAAGCATCTGATTTTCTAAAACAGAACAATTTTTTTCATAGGCAGTGGGCCTTCTTGGAATAGATAGATACAGTTTTTAAAAATCCTAAATATTAAATCTGGAGGGATTTCAAAGGTAAATAAGCCAACAAACAAACACTTCAGTGTGTCATGCAGACTTTCCCTTTAGTCTTACGAGCATCTCCATTGTGAAAACTTGGCATCTTGCTATTACAGATCCACCTCCTTTTCCTGATTCCTTATTTTGTTCTTCTTTTCTATTGACCACATGCCTGTTAAGTGCATGTTCTCTTCATCCAGAGGCAGCAGAATGAACGGCGTGGGAGTGGAGATGGGGGTCAGGTGCATACACCATAACCTGCTTTTCATCAAGCTGTTCTCTAGTCAGTGCCCACATTAACCTGTATTTAAATTTTTGCAAGACCAGGCCAGGTCACAAACAGTAATAGGCATCCTGGGGTGGCTTTTGTATTACACTGGCCCCTAATTTGTTTCTTTTTTTCTTTCAGCTCCACATAAATCCATGCAAATGGGAAGGCGCTTGCCTGCCGCATGATTTATTACTCAGTCTTTGCCAGATCCCTCCATTTCATTTGAATATTTGCAATCACACGCAAGTTGTGCCTGGTGCTCTGTATCATGAACGCAGGAATCTTTACTGCACTAACTGAGACATATTACTCACCACTCTGAAGGTAGCAGAAGGATTGATTTATCCTGGTATGTACTGCTCGCCCAGCAGCTGTTAGATTCAGAATCATTTGCTTAGAAAATCTATCAGAATTAAAGAGCAGATTTCAAAATAAATTGTTATCATTTTCATCTGCAGCTTGGCTGCATACACCGTGGGAAGTACAAAGATCCTTTTGCCTAAACGTTTCTTTGAACCTCTCTTAGTAACAACCGTTATGAAAGCAAGTGCCTCGGGAGTTTTTCCAGTGACAACAGCCAATGTTTCCTCGGGATGTTGAGGTGGGCTTTCAACTTCATCTGATTTATGTTAACGACAAGCCAGCTCATCAAAATGAGTCAGAACTCTTGAATCATTGTAGGTCTCCAGCTCTGAAGGAGCAAACAATTTGGAAATGGAAAATGGCTGTTCATCCACCTTGTAGAAAATTGATAGGAGCCTGTCTCCATGCTCTCTCCCACACAGCGAGGCCAACCTTTTGAAAGCAACCCCACTGCTTGGACTTTCCATGTTGGAAATGTTGGGTGGCTCCTGTCTCCTGGTCCATTCAGCTTATGTATCCCTTCCAAGTCATCCTTCGAGTTGACCAGGGTTATTGTTACTTAACAGAAGAATATCAGATCCAGCAATTTGGTGGCAAATATGAAGCAAAATGGTCAGAACTCTACTTAATCCAGTCCTGTTATTAGTCCATGGTCAATCACCTTGCCTCCCTAGACTTCATATAAATATATTTTTCTGAACTGTCCTGATGTGGTGTGCCTTTAGTGGCTTAGTAATTTAAAAAAATCTTGACGCCCTTCTCACCCACCCTCATCTTTTAGCTAACTACAGGCAGTATACCTAGTGGTTAAGACCCTGGAGCTTTATTTATTTATTTATTTACTTACTTACTTACTTACATCCAAGTTAGTTAGCATATAGTGCAATAATGATTTCAGGAGTAGAATCCAGTGATTTATCCCCTAAGTATAACACTTAGTGCTCATCCCGACATGTGTCTTCCTTAATGTCCCTTGCCCATTTAGCCCATCCTTCCGCCCATAACCCCTTCAGCAACCCTCAGTTTGTTCTTTATACTTAAGAGTTTCATATGTTTTGTCCACCTCCCTGTTTGGTTCTCTTGCCTTTAGTTCATTTTTTTGTATCTTAAATTCCACACATGAGTGAAGTCTTATGACATTTGTCTTTTTCTGACTAATTTCACTTAGCCTAATACCCTCTAGTTCTAGAAACTAGATTAGTATCTATTCATGTCGTTTACCCACTTTTTTACTGGCTTATTTTTTTTTTTTTGAGTGTTGAGTTTGATAAGTTCTTGATAGATTTTGGATATTAACCCATTATCTGATATGTCATTTGCAAATATCTTCTCCCATTCCATCAGTTGCCTTTTAGTTTTGATGATTGCTTCCTTTGCTTTGCAGAAGCTTTTTATCTTGATGAGGTCCAGTAGTTCACTTTTGCTTTTGTTTCCCTTGCCTCCGGAGACATGTTGAGTAAGAAGTTGCAGCTGTCAAGGTCAAAGAGGTTTTTGCCTGCTTTCTCCTCTAGGATTTTGATAGCTTTCTGTCTTACATTTAGGTCTTTTATCCATTATGAGTTTATTTTTGTGTATAGTTTAAGAAAGTGATCAGGTTTATTTTTCTGCATGTCGATGTCCAGTTTTCCCAACATCGTTTGCTGAAGAGAATGTCTTTATTTCATTGGATATTCTTTCCTGCTTTGTCAAAGATTAGTTGGCCATACATTCGTGGGTCCATTTCTAAGTTCTCTATTCTGCTCCATTGATCTCAGTGTGTTTTTGTGAAGACCCTGGAGCTTTGGCGTGAGAGGCCTTCATAATTTCTCTCTCACCATTTCCCCACTTTGTGATCTCAGGGATAGAATTAGATTCAACCATATGAGACTGCCATATCTATAGGTCAAACATGGTCAAATATTTGCAATTCCACATGGTTCAACCTTAATTTTTCTAAATTCTAGTTTCCTCTTCTAGGAAAAGAGGAAACATAAAAGAACCTACTTTGTGGATTTGCTATGGAAATTGAATGAGATGATATCTATCAAAACAGTGTAATGCTTGGCACAGGATGAGAGTTGAATGCTTAGATGTTTGTTTGCTTTTCATGTTTTGGAGTTCTTTTGAGTGTCAGATGTTTTTTATCATAGAGAATAGGAGTATTAACAAGGATTCCCCATTCTGGGTGTGCCAGACTTTAGTTGAGTCTGCTGAAGTAGTCATTGTGGTCAGATTTTGGTGTTCATTTCTACTGTGCTGTTTTTCAATATGGAAATATATATTTGTAATGTTTGTAACATGTTAAAAATCTGAAATCGAAATGAACTGTATCTAGAGAACTCAACACCAAGTTAAAGTTTCAAATCAAACAAAGGTGTCATTGCTTAGAAAGCATTCTCACTATATCCTTTTCATTGAAAACCTTTCAAAAATAACTCAACATTGTCATGGGGCTCAGTCTCATGAACCATGAGTTCATGTGTGAGCCAGAATCAAGAGTTGGACACTTAACCAATGGAGTCACCCAGGTGGCCCATAACTCAATGCTATTTAAATTCCATTTTTGGGGTCCTTGGTGAGGTTGAGCATTTCCCCCATGTATTTATTAGTTGTTTATACTTAGACTAGAACTGTTTGTGGTCCAGTCTCAGAGTGAGTCTCAGACTCTTTTGCAGACCTTCTGGAACATTACCATTTCTCTTCTCTCTGGCCAAATCTCCTCTGCTCTCCATTCTAACCTCTCTCCTCAGCATTTGGTGGAAGTATATAGTGTATACCCTCTTCATTAGGATAATTTATTTTCTCTCTGAATCATCATCACAGGTAAGACTCAAGCACAGAGGGCAAAAAAAATCTTGGTTCTAGATCCTAGCTCTTCTCAGGTGGTGCATTAGAGCAGAAGACAGTGGTGACCATGTCTAACTTTTAAAATGCCACCATTAAGCAAAATAAATAACAAAACACCAGTATTGCTATTTTGATTCAATATGCAAGTTAATGGGTAGCCTTTGTCCTGAGATGTTTACATTCTCACCTGAAGCAACAAGGCAATCATGGTGCTCAACCTCAAGTTTTTCCTTCATCTCAAAAACAAACAAACAAACAAACACAAAAACATTGCATAGCTCCTTCTTTCCTCTAGTAAACACCTTGACAATAGTAATCATTGAGCTGCATGACATTTATGTCAGCCATGGCTCCAACATTGATTTCATATAATTTGAACAGGTTAAACAACTGATAGTCAAGTGCTAAATTATGTGGTATAAACTCTGAGTACTATAAATGTTCAGGGAACAGATGAGCCATGGTTGACTTCATAGAAGAGCTAGGACTCAAATTCTTTCTACTGAGGAATCCAGAAGATGATGTCTTTTCTATGCTGTGCTTCTATTCTTGGCTCTCTTTTGTGAAGTCTGGTTTCTTCTCAGAAACCTTAGGAATACTGGCATATTTAATTTTCTGAAAGCAAATGAAAATTCAATTTTGAATTTTGGGTGCTGGGTTCCCTAACTTACCCTCCTCATGATGCCAAGTCACCCCCAGCCCCAGAGTTGGGCTCATGGCTCTAATCTAAGCAAACCTTGTTGACCTTATCCAGTCTCATATCTTGTTCTTGCCCCTGAGGCTCCCCTGACCCAGTGGCTAACTTCTGCTCCTTTTGTGAATACCACTGCTTCCCTTCTTCTTCCTCCTCCTTCTCCTTTTTTTTATCCAAAATCTCCACATTTCTAATTCTAACACATATCTAACTCCATTTCTACTTCCATCTAACTCTGGTCATCCAATCACTCAGACTGACCTAACATGGCTAATTATGTCAGCAAAATGGTGGTTTGGAGTTTTTGTTCTGGTGTGGTAGAATGGCTGTTCCTGTCATTTATTTTCTTACAGGTTTTCATGTGTGTGCTCCTGACCGGCCCAATAAATTTAAAACTCTTCAGGAGCAGGAGCAGTGCCTCCTTTTGCTCTAATGTTCCCCATAGTGCTCAGTGCTCTGCACACAGTGGGTGTCCTAGAGTTGCTGCTGACTGATGGTTATAATGAAAGCTTCAACAGCTTGATGAACCAATGGACCACAAAGTGGTGTAATCACACTGCTGATTGCCTCAACCCCCAAACTCTGGGCAGAAAGCCAAAGCCCACCCAAGATGTTGTAATGGTCTTATAATGACACAGTATTTGTTTATAAGCCTTCTTAAGAGAAAGTCAATTGGTAGCATCTAAAGGCTTCTAGACATATTGTGTGATTAACCTTCCTATTGTGTCTCTGGAGTGATCTAACCCTCTATAGAAAAGGAGCAGCCACAGAGGGTAAGGTACCTGCTTTACGTGTATCCTCAATGGCAGTTGTAAGTAAGACCAGTTATAGAGAAACCTCGTTTCCCTACTCCTGGAAGGCTTCTTTGATCTCTTTGGCCAATGGCAATCATTTCATTTTTTTTAAACTTCTAGGGTGTCTATTGTCTGGAGCACACGACTGGTCTTTGATATTTATAGAATAAGTAAATAATGCCAGTCAGTAACAACAACCAATAATAACAAAGAAGTAGGAGATTCCTGTTAATTATCCTCTGAAGCAGAATTCACAGCCACCTTCTCTTTTTAGTCATTGCCTAAGCTTAAATGGCAATTAACAAGCAAGAATTCCTATTCTTGGCTAGCAATAGACCACTGAGATGAAATAAGTTCATATCCTTTTAAGTCTCTCATGGTAGCTCTCTTCTCACTTCCTCCTGGAAATAGATATTAGCTAGTTGGAAACACGGGAAGTTCCAACCATCGGGTAGTGATGATATTAAGGCACTTAACTTGTTTTTGTGCTTCTGATGTGTTTCCATGGCAATAACAGTTGGAAGCCAGCAACTGAGAAGTAAGAATTTTAGTTTTTCCTCAGCTTCTGGCTGCTGACAGAGAGCCAGGTTTTCATATAAGCTGAAGAATCTCAGAATCTTTGATCTGGTACATTTGCCATAATTCATTAAAATAAAAATCACGGTTCCTTTTTTGTGACCTTCTATTAATCTTCATGACTGTCAACTAATATTTAGGTCTCCCCAACAGACTGAGGAATTGGCCCGTTGTAGTAAAGGAAACAGTCCTGGGCCTATAGTCAGAATATCTGGGCTCAAATCTCACAAATTTAGTGATGGGAACATGGACAAATTAGACTCTCAGAATCTCCATTTCTTAACTAGAAGGCAGATTATTATTTACAGGGTGATTATAAGCATTAAATGAAGAAAATATGAAAAGCATTTTATGTATGGTACACTGTAATGAATGTATATTGGACCTTACTGAAGAAACGGAAAAGCAGAATAGTATGTATTTGTTTTCACTGCCATCCACACCCACATTCATGGACTTTTCCTCATTGACCTGAGAGGCAACAACACTCATTTTTAACCTTTTGTTGTAATCTTTGACCCAGAACAATTTATTAATATATATTAGTTTTCTCTTGCTGATGTAACAAATTGCTACAAATTTAGTGAGTTAAACTACACAAATTGATTATCTCAGCATCTGTAGGTCAGATGTGCTGACCATCATGACTGGATTCTTTGCTCAGGGTCTCATAGGGTGAAATCAAGGTGTTGGCTGGGCTCCAGTTCACATCTGGCACTCAGGGTCCTTTTCCAAGCTCACTGGTTGTTGGTTGAGTTCAATTTCCTCTCACACTTTCCAAGGATGTGGATCCTTCCGTCTCCAAGCCAGTGACTGTGCCTCAAATCCTCATGCTTTGAATCACTCAGATGTCTCTGGCACTGAGGTGAGAGAAAATTCTGCTTCCCAGGGCTCGTATGACTACATTGGATCTAACTAATTCAAGGTAATTTCCCATGTGAAGGTCAGCTGATTCATAACTTAATTACAACTACAAAGTCCCTAGGACGCATAGCATAGCATATTCAAGGGTGAAGGTTGTGGGGGCCAAAATTCTTCTGAGCACATGATATGTCATTATAAAAAAAGATTACAAGTTCATCCACTTTATCTCTTGCAAGTGGGGAAGTGAAAATGGTGTGAAATAACTATGGTCACCAGAGTGTCCAGTAACAGGACCCAAATACCCCAACTTCCGTCTACATATTTCTGATAGCCTTGTGCTCTCCACACCAAATATTCTGGATGCTACTCTCTCCTCAATTATACTTCCAGCCTCAGCATCCGCCATCTGCTTTCTTACCTGCCATCTTTTAATCCAATTCAATGGCAAGAAAAATAACATTCAGAAAATAAAAAACCTCGGTGCCTGCTGTCAAGACAGCATACCTAGCTACATGACAGAGATAGTAGAGACGACTAGGAAGCTTCCTGCCCAACCACATCTGTTCCAGAAAGCAGCTTCTCCAGCTTTGTTGGAGCCACTACAACCACAAACAGACATGAGCCAGGACGCGTAGCAAGTGATGCTGATGCAGGGCCTCATTCGTGGTACTGGTCTGGGGTGGCCACATCAAATATCATATCACCACAACGTACAGGATACACATCTCACAGTTTTATTGGGAGACTCACCCTGGAGACAGAGATTGGTGGTGTGACTGAGTCTGTGGCAGACAGGCTTCTCAAACTGCTCTTGGTGAAAACACTTTCAGAGAACCACACATTCTCCAGAATGTTTTCTAATAGTCATGGGGCCAAGGAAGCTCTATTCCCAATTTTTCTATCTACAACCAACAGCATGGAACCTCTGCTTAGCCAGTAAGAAGTCTGAGTGTAAAGAAAGTTGACCAACTGGTGAGAAGAGAAAATCTGGGCTAACTACATATGTGAAATCAAAGCCCAGCACTTTGCCTAAACCATCAAGTTGATGCAGACATGTGTGTGCTAAGAGGGTTCCAGAAGCATGGTGATGGTTAGCTATTCATGAGGAGGACAGCTCCTCCCTTTCAGCTCTGTGCTTCACAGGAAAACTGGTGAGGGTTGAGGGAATGGAATTTCAGAGATGTTACAGATAAGGTTATAATCAAATGGAAAATTTCCCAGAGATGTTTAGCTGATCTTTAAACTACCATCTTCTCCAGGTAGGTCAGGAAATAAGGCTAAACTGAAAATGTGGAAAGAGGAAATGGCCCCTCAGGTCCCAGCAGAGAGCCCTGTACACCGGCCTCAGACACTGATGCTCTGCAAGTGAGTGTGTTGTTCCTTCAGAGATGGGGCTTTGGGCTATAAGACTGATTCAGTGCAACTCTGAATGTGCGTTTTACATCTTACCACCTGGATTGCATGTCTATACGAATGCGCAAAGGCCAGACCAACTCTCTCCTGTTTTCTTTTTGTTGTTGTTTTTTTTAATAGTTTATTTTTGAAACAGAGAGAGACAGATCAGAGAGACAGATCATGAGCAGGGGAGGGGCAGAGAGAGAGGGAGACACAGAATCTGAAGCAGGTTCCAGGCTCTGAGCTGTCAGCATGGAACCTGACGCAGGGCTCAAACCATGAACCACAGATTATGACCTGAGCCGAAGTCGGATGCTTAACCCACTGAGCCACCCAGGTGCCCCACTCCTGTTTATTTTCTAACAATATTTTCATCTCTTGGAAAACAAACATCCCCAAATTCCCTGAGAACATTTGCATTTGGGTTGATAACGTGATCACTGAGGAATATTCTTATTCACGTTTTAAATACTGCTTTGATTCAGAGAACACCTATCTCTTCTTCCTCAGAATATTGTCTGTGTTTCTTCAGGGCATTATAGATAAACCAAGCCACAAAGGCTAGATACCAAGTAGTATGATGTTCATTCCTCACGGAGAGAGCCATTCAACGCAAAGCAAAACTTGGATTTCTAAAAGTAGCCCTGGTGATATTTCATGAATTTGGAGGTTATATGAGGCAGTATTTACCCCTTACCATTACAAACAAAAGGAGCCAAAAATCAGTGGCATGTGAAAAGAAAAAGTTTTATCTCATTCTTGCTCTACGCTGAAAATGGGAATGCCTTGTTAAGTGTCTCTCCTGGGTGTCTCTCCTTCTGTGGAGACATAGGGATCCAGCCTCCACGTCGTCATCACCATCCTCTGCATCTTCAAAGTCTCCCCGTTCAACTGGCAGGTGGAGGAAAATAAGAGAGCCATGGTTTCCCAACTGGGCACAAGCATGCCTGGTGCGCTGCCGTGAACTCACAGGGGCGCCGCAGCTCTTTGAAAATGTTTGAGGAAACCCAACAAATATCAGCATCTTCCAGACACTGCAAACTACTGGCTCAAGGTGATTGCAATTTGATCATTATATTAGGCTACACTCATTCCTATAATGCTGCATTATTTTGTTCAATATGATTGACATATAACATTGTGTGAGTTTAGGATGTACAACATAGTGATTTGGTACATTTATATATCGCAATCTGATTCCAACTGTAGTGTTAGCTGACACTTCTATCACATCACATAATTATTTTTTATGGTGGGAACACTTAAGATCTAGTCTCTTAGCAACTCTGAAGTTTATAACAGAGTATCATTGACTATAATCACTATGCTATGCATTAACTCTCTAGGACTTATTTATCTACTGGTTCCCCAGTTTGTGCCCTTAAACAATAACTCCCCGATCCCTCCACCCCCAGTCCCTGGTAACCACCATTCTAATCTGCTTTTGCAAGTTCAGCTTTTTTAGATTCCACAAACAATTGATACCATACAATATGTGTTTTTCTCTGTCTGACTTATCTCACTTAGCATAATGCCCCCAAAGTCCGAGTGTGCTGTTGCAAATGGCAGGATGTCATTCTTACTGTGGCTGATTAGTATTCTATTGTGTGTGTATCTATATATACCTATATACAGATATTTATATCTATACCTATCTATATCTAGACCTATCTGTATCTATATATAGATATCTATATCTGTATCTCTCTATATATATCCCACAACTTCTTTATCCATTCATCTATTGGCAGTCACTTAGGTTCTTTGCTTAACTGGCTATTGTGAATAATGTTGCAATAAACAAGGGAGTGCACATTTCTCTTTGAACTTCTGTTTTCATTTCCTTTGGTTGTATATTCAGAATTGGAATTGCTGAACCATATAGTAGTTCTATTTTTTATTTTTTAATGAACTTCCATATTGTTTTCAGTAGTTGCTGATCCAATTTACATTCCCATCAACAGTGTACAAGGGTTCTCTTTTCCCCACATCCTCACCAACACTTCTCTCTTTTCTTCTTGACAATAGCTATTCTAACAAGTGTGAGATGACATCTCATTATGGTCTTGCTTTTCATTTCCCTCATTAGTGAAGTTTAGCATCTTTGCATGTATCTGTTGTCCATCTGAATGTCATCTTTGGAAAAATATCTATTACTTCCACTACTCATTTTTTAATTAAATTTTTTGTTTGTTCATTGTTATTGAGTTATATGAGTTCTTTATGAGTTTGGATTTTAATCCCTTATTTGATATATTTTCAAACTATTTGTAAATATTTTCTCCATTATGGAGATTGTGTTTTCATTTTGCTAGGCAGAAGCTTTTTAGTTTGATGTAGTTCTATTTGTTGATTTTTGCATTGGTTGCTTGGGCTTTTTGGTATCATATCCAAAAAGTCATTGCCTAGTCCAATGTCAAGGAGTTTCTTCCCTATGGTTTCTTCTAGGAGCATTCCAATATAAAGTCTTATATTTAAGTCTTTAACCATCCCTAGTTAATTTTCGTGAGTGGTGTAACATTTTCTTCCATGTGGCTGTCCAGTTTTCTCAACACAATTTATTGAAGAGACTTTCTTTTCCTCATTGACTATTCTTGGTTCCCTTGTCAAATATTAGATGATCAGATACACAGGGATTTATTTCTGGACTCTGGATTCTATGCCACTGGTCGTTGTGTCTATTTTTATGCTGTACCATACTATTTTAATTACTATAATTTTGTACCGTTGTTTGAAATCAGGAAGTGTGTTGCCTGGCTGCTTTTAAAACTCTTTATTTTTTATTTTTGACAGTTTCATTGCAATGTCTTTGAGAAGGTCTTTTTGTGTTGAGATAATAGGGCTATCTACTAGCTTTGTAAAGTCGGATATCCAGTTCTTTTCCCAAGTTTGGAAAGTTCTCAGATATTATGTCTTTAAATAAACGGTCTGCTCCCTTTTCCCTTCCTTCTCCTTTCATAATATCAATTATTTAAATATTTGTTCTTTTGATGGAATCTTGTAGATCATGTAGGCTTTCTTTACTCTTTTTCAACCTTTTTTCTTTGTTCTCCTCTAATAGGGTTATTTCAATATTCTTATCTTGTAACTCACTAATTCTTCCATTTACTCTACTCTTTGAAGATACTCTAAATTGCATATTTTTATTTCACTAATTGAGTTATTCATCTCCAGAAGCTCTGCTTGGTTCTTTTTTATGATTTCTATATATTCAGGGGAAAAAATCCCATTTGGTGATGTATTCGTTTCAAGATTTCATTGAAATATCATTTTTAGTTTTCTTGTCGTTCGTTGAGTTTCTTCAAAAATAGGTATTTTGAATTCCTTATGAGCTAGATCAGATAACTCTGTGGCTTTGAGCTCAGCTTTGGAGAATTGTTATTTTCTTTTTGTGATGGCATATTTTGTTGATTTTTCATGTACCTTCCAGTTTTGCCTTGCTTCTTTTGCATTTGAAGTAGGAGACGCCTCCTTAAGTCTTTGCTAGTTACCTTCAGACAGAGTATTCTATCCCATATGTCATTTTCTGGGGTTTTATCTTTGTATGGATACACCTGCCCCACTCCTCTTGCTTCCTCTTGTAGCAGCATTCTTAAATGTTTTTTTTGTCTCTCTGGTTTTCACAAGTAACCAGGCTGGTTCCTGGAATCCTCTTTGTTTTCCAGAAGGTGGCACTATACCTCAAATTTGTGGTTTCTCCCTTGCCTGTTTTCTTTTGTCTTTTTAATTTTTTAAAAATGTGTATTTATTTTTGAGCGAGAGAGGAAGACAGAGCACCAGTGAGAAAAGGACAGAGAGAGACAGAGACACAGAATTTGAATCATGCTCCAGGCTCTGAGCGGTCAGCACAGAGCCCAGTGTGGGACTTGAACCCACGGACTGCGGTATCATGACCTGAGCTGAAGTCAGAGGCTTAACCAACTGAGCCACCCAGGTGCCCCTCCCTTGCCTGTTTTCTAAGCATGCTCTCTGTCTACCAAAACTCACTGCCCCATAGGGGAACAGGCACAAGGAGTCAGCCACAGAGTGGGGGGAGGTGAGGGCTTAGCATTTGAGGTGTTGGAATGCCAGCAGACCCCATGGACCCCACCGGGAGATCCACCAGCATATTTCTACCACAGGCTCATAGGTGGACTTTCTGCCCAGCACCGTGGGAGCCATGTCCTTCACTGCCTCATTCCCAGTCATCGTCCCCCACCCACCACTTGAGTTCCTACCTTAGTACTCTGCATGCTGCTGCAGAAAAGTGGGTTTCTCTAGCCATGACCAGCACAACTGGGGTCACCAGGCACTTGAAGATATGCAGTGCTCGTTAGTAAGTAATGTGGTTATTTAAGAATTAAATAAAATCATATTTGGCTTAGAATTCATGTGTACTATTTTTTTTCAACATCATGAAATATTTATTAAGTTATTTGGGCCTAGCCATTTTAAACTGGAACTGTTACATATTTCTTTGACCAGGGAATAGCATAAAAAATTTACTCCAAAAGCATCACGAGCTGAGAATCGAGGAATGTGGTAAGAACTATTTAGGGTCAAGCCCAGAAGTAGTATATATCACTTCTATCTGTATTCCACTGGCCAGAATTTACTTAGATAGCTACATCTAAGAGTGAGGGAGGATGAAAAATGTAGTCTAGCTGTGTGCCCAGGAGAAAAGGGACATAATCTGATGAAAAACCAGTCCTTCTCTACTGCAGAAATGAATAAGCAGAGGCAGAGACGGGTCCCGCATGTATAGTCTGAGTGCTGTGAAAACTGATAGAACATATATTCTCAGTAACTCAGCACCCCCCATGATCCTTTCCAATTGGCAGTTCTTGGCATCCACAAAGCATACTCACACACACACACACACACGCACACACATACATGCATGCACACACACATGCACATGTGCGCACACACACACACAGCCAATCCTTCTTCACTTATTTCTCACAACCTCACAAGCTGGGGAGAGCCTGGATTGTCTCCCATTCTGCAGATTAAGAAATAAATCACAAACAACTGGGTTCTTTTTGGTCATCCACGTAGTGAGTGACAGAAGTCAGACCCAAATCTGAGTTTTATGCCACCTTAAGAGTTCTTTCCTACACAGTCAACTGCCAGGCCAGGGAGAATTCATGGGACAGGTGGGGCTTGTGTTTAAGGACAGGGACACGATGTGTTTGGCAGGGGACTGGGATAAGCAGAAATGAGCAAGAGGGTTGTCAGACAAGCAGCCCTTCTACAAGTAGAAGATGGTCATAGTTTTAGGGACATAAGAGACTGTCACCCAAAGTACCTATGTTCTTCAGCTCCTCTTACCCTGGGCAAGCTCATATAAGGTGGCTGGCCTCACCCTCTCCCCAGCTCTGTGACTTGCTCGGGCTCTGCACAATTACAGTGACAATTGATCAGGGAAAAGAGAGAGAACTGCCATGCAAATCTGATCTACTGGTTGAATTGCCTTATGACTTGAGCAAATTTGTCTTGAGGACCTTTTTCTAATATAATTGAGTTATATTAGAAACTATCTCTCTCTTTTTTTTAAGCTCATCACTATAAATGGAAAAAAGAAAAGGAGGCTGGCCAAGAGCAGGGAAAAGCTTTCTGGGGTCTGGAATCTACCAGTGATAGCTCATAATGTGAATAATTTTCAGAGAGTCTATATAAACATTTGTCTACCGGAGGTGGTTGCCCAGCCCCTTAAATTCTCTTCTGCCCCTGTAAACAAGAGGTAAGCCAGAAGCACTGAACCTGAAGAAGTTGCAATCTACAGTTTTCTTTGTCTGAGTGGTGGGCATAAATGAACTATTGAAGATAGCCGAGAAGGAATTCTCTTGCATGGCCAATCTTTATGTTATTGTATTTTCTGTTCACGTTTATTTTCTTCTTCAAGCTTCAAATGAAAGTCATTAGAAGCCGAAATTTCATCGCTGGGTAGGTCAGAGGCCAATTGACTTTCTGGTATATTCCCTTTTTCTGGCAGTCAGCTAAAATACGCCAGTTTGGGGGCGTGTGCTAAGACATGATTTGAGACCAGGCTCTGGGAAGAAAACCGAGTTCCCTTATGCTTATCAGTGATTTATTGCTACTTGAACCAGAACTAGCTTGCCTGTAAAGCTGTACTTACAGCCAGGCCATTGAGTCTGTCGGGCCAAAGCTAAAATTATTGATGAAAGACTAAGGACCACATGTGAGAAGTTTATTCTTTTGCTGTGATTTCCAGATGCGCATGCCAGTGGCTCACACAGAACATTTACACCCTGCAGTTTTGTCTGGTCGAAGACACAAGCACTTGGGGCTGGCGTGCCAAGTGCAGCACACAGAATTCCCAGCTTTCTTCCCGGCCTTTAAAGAGAAATCCTGCAGACATTTTCATCCCTGTAAGATACCTTTGCAAGAATTCAATAGATGGGCCAGTCCACTCTGCCCATAAAAATTCTTGGAGCATCAGGGAAACAGCATGGTCCTTGTCTCTGAATGTAGAGAAGAAAAATCCTAAAGTTTTCAGTGATTTGCTTGAACTCATTCAGTTGGGGAGAGATGATCACAAACCAGACCCGAGTTTTCAAGGGCTGAAGAGAATGTCCCAATGCGTTCATGCTTTGGCATGACCTCGTCCCATTTCATTCATCCGTCTATGTGTTCAGTAATCAAGACAGCTTTGAGAACTACCATCTACTGGCTACCAGGTGTGGTGCAAAATGCTTGGTATGCATTGTGTCGCTTAGTCCTCCCAACAACACAGAGTGTGACGATGACACCAATGCTCAGGGCAGGAAGTAGTTACAAGAGAGACATATTTGAACTGTTTGACTCCAAAATCCACACTCCAAACCAGCATCAAGCGCTGCCTGCTTTGTCAGGCTGAAACAATAACTTTGAACCTCTTTGGTGGTTGTGACATATTTTCTCCAAGAACAGAATTTGGGGAGGTCACTTAAAGGGATTTTAAGTTTAAAAACTATACTAATGAAGTCAGAAGTCATTTAGATATCATCAATACTAGATTATTTCACCGTGCCACAGATTCCAGTAAGAGTTCCCCTGTCACCATACTAGACATCTGGCAAACCTTCTGCCTCAGTTCAGTCCCTGTTTGGACAGAACGGTTGTTGCCCTGACATATATTCCGAGAAGCACTGGACTTTCTCTGATGTTGCCTTGTTCTGCTGTACCTTGTGTGTCTGGAGTAAGTAATGCCCTGCACAACATGTATCTACACAGCAGATACAGCACAGTGTTCCCACTGATGGTCGTCATTGTTCCAGGATATAGTTTTAGTTATAACCCAACATTGTATTATAACAAAACGTTGATGACATTTGACAGCCTACCTAAGAATGTAGCAGTCTGCTGCTGCAGACCAAATAAAAGCCACTGGTCTGAGGTCGTCACCCAAGTGAGCCCCTCTCCTTGTTTTGTGGTACAAATGACTCAGCGCAATGCCCAACTGCTTTCGCTTTAAAATGGCCCTTGTCAAGGCAATGGTCTTCCCAAACAAATACAGAAAGCCCAAGTTTAATATCTTGAGTTTGCTCAGAGGAGAGGCAAGACCTGTTTATGTATGACAGGCTTATGTCCCCCCTCCATATATATACCGGCTTATACTATGAGTATGTGTGGTGGTATGTTGTTCATATACCATGTTGGCATGTGTCCTAGTGTGGTTTTTACATGTGATTTCTATCTGTAGAACCATTTTGTCAGTTCCTGAAGAGAGTAAGGTGCCTTCATTTCTTTGGCATCCTCCTTTCACCCTTTATCCGAGCCATGATTTACAATTCAGGGATCGCTATGAGTTCCATGGCGTTATTGAAGATTGAATAACGTCTTCTAAGGCAGCACAGCACAATGAGATGGTGAAGACATAAAAACAATATAGCCCTTTAATTTATAGAACCTTGAAATTCTTGGAACCTGGGTGGTTTTGTGATATTAGCATTATTTAATGCCTCTAAGTTGCCATTTTTTATCTGAAAGAAAAAAAAAGAAATGAAGTCTACTGGTAGAATCGTAATAGAAATCAAGAGTTGAGTGTGATGCCTGTCAGTGGAGTGGTTCTCCAGAAGGATCGACTTACTGAGCAGGTGAGAGAATGTAGGAAGTGTAACGGGTTACAGCAGCCAAAGCTCACATGCATTATGTCACTCTCCTGTTATGATCTCTCCCCAACTAGGTGAGTCGAAGCAAATCCCTGAAAACTGGATGAACTGTTTTCATTTAAATAAGTTGAATTTTTAAAACTTTAGGATTTTTCCTTTTCTACATTTAGAAACAGGGACCATGCTGCTTCCCCGGGTCTTCAGGGATCTTCATGAACACAGCAGGTTACTGGTAACACGTATTGAGTTCCTTTGAAGGTGCCCAGCACAACAGCTGACTCCGATGCTCTCAGTAAACGATAGCAATTCTATCATTGTAACTACAGAGTGAAGCTGTGTGTAGGGAAGAACATCTCTGGGTTTAGGGTGGTGATCAAAGACAATAATGTTCACCAGGTGAAATATTCTGAGGAGAAGGAGCAAACATTCAGGATTATTTTTGTATAAAGAAATTTGAAAGTACCCACAATTCTTGGTTAGTCAGCAACAGTACTTAATCCCTTATGTATATCAAGGCTGGAATACAAAATATAAAAGAAATGAAGACTATGATGAGTTCAGAACAGTTACCAAACAACATAAAATTCTCTTATTTTATGTATTATGTATTGCATGTGTTTTATAATGTTACACTTATGTATAATATATGTGTAATACTTATACATGAATAATATACTATACTATAATATTATAATATATATTGTATAATATATTACTACATAACCGTGATATATTACTGTATATTACATACATATAATACTCCTAGGATTAGACAGTGCAAGACAAGTGGCTATTTATTTGATAAATATTTACTGAGCCCCTACTGTTTACTGAGCCCCTACTCTGTGTCAGGGACTATGCTATATGACTGAGATCCAATGATGAGCAAGGCATACCTGGTCACTGACCTCACTGAGACCAGAGTCTAATACAGGATAGAGAGAAATAAACAGAGATTTTCTGTTTAGGACAATCCATGTAGGCTAGGGATAGAATAGAATATTGCAAAAGCACATAGGAGTCATATCTAACCTACTGAAAGGTGGGAAGGTGGAGGGGTTAGGGCAGACTTCTTGAGAGAAATGATCTCTAGGTTGCAACGTGATGGATATAGGAGTTACCCAGACTGCAAAAGCAGGAAGTGTGTTCTAGGATACTGGAACAGCAAAAGTCCAGAGATAAGGGACCCAATTAAAGGACATTTGAGAGAACAAAAGATATTCAGTAGGTGAAAATATGGCTACAAAAACCCTACACATGAATGTTTTTAGTATTTCTACCCATAATCACCAAAACTAAAAAGGAGATTGGATAAACACACTGTGGTACATCTATACACAGTATATTATGTGGAAATCAAAAGAAATGAACTAAAAAGCCATAAAAAGGCCTGGAGGAACCTTAAATTCATAATACTAAGCAAAGGAAACCACATAGCATGTGATTTAACTTGTGACATTCTGAAAACGGCAAAAATATGGAGATAACAAAAGATCATTGGTTGCCGGGAGCTGAGCGGAAGGGAAGGGTAAATGGGGCAACTCAGGTCAGTGCATCTATTCTGTGTCATAATTTCACAGTGGGTACATGTCTCTGTACATTTGCCAAAACTCATAGAATATACAGCACAAAGACTGAACCCTAATATAAACTGTGGACTTTAATTAATAATAATGTATGAAAATTGGTTCACCAATTATAAAAGTGAACCACACTAATGCAAATGTTAATAACAGGAGAAACTGTGTTGGGGACAGTAGTTAGGAGTATATGGGAACTCTCAGTATACTCTGCTCAATTTTCCTGTAAACCTGAAATTGCTCTGAAAATTAAGGTCTATTGATGAAAAAGAAATTCAGGGCAGCTGACTTGCTGAGTAGCAGATACAGTGTGTTTGCTGGACGAAGAGGCTGGGGAATCATGTCTGAGGAGGAGATTGGAGATACAGGCACTTTCTGGATCGTGAAGGGTCTGTCATTAGACTTGACCTAAAAAGCAACAGAAACCATTAGGTAGAGCGGTGATGGAAGCAGATACGTCTTTTGAAAGGATGGCTCTGGCTGCAGTAAAGAGGAGAGTGCATTTAAAAAGGGGAAGGAGGACAGGCAGGGAGGCCAGTCACTATGAATGTCATCAGTGAGGGATACAAGTGGCCTACACTAGAATCAGGACAGTGAGGACACAGTGCAGGGGAGGGAGTAAGAGAAGTGTCATCTGGAATTGATTTATCTGGTGGAAGGCTGGATATATGAAGAGAGAAAGGAGATTTTAAGTAGATTGTGATTACTGTATTTAAAATCAGTGAAAACACCCATATGTCAGCGTGCCTGGGTGGCTCAGTGGGGTAAGCGTCTGACTTCAGCTCAGGTCATGATCTCGCAGACTGTGAGTTTGAGCCCTGAGCCAGGCTCTGTGCTGACAGCTCAGAGCCTTGAGCCTACTTTGGATTCTGTCTTCCTCTCTCTCTGCCCCTCCCTACCTCACGATCTGTCTCTCTCTCTGTCTCAAAAATAAATAAACATCAAAAAAAAAAAAAAACACATGTAAAGTGTAAAAGCCAAAGTGGCTTCTAGAGAGGAAGAAAATGCAATCAAATTCTTCAATAGGCCGTTTTTCCTCCCTGTAACTAACTGCACCCTCCGTTGGTCTTAGGGTGCTTTAGCAGCTGCATGAGGGCCTTTTCAGAAGCTGTGGAAATCACTGGCAATTATTCTTCTAGTTTTCCATGAAATCTGAAGTATTTTGATGGATGTCACCCAAGTGTTGAACAGGTCTTATGGCATTAAAAGATAAGAAAAAGCACTCAGAGCTTCCTTGGGGCATTTATTTGGTCTAATGCTCCTAGCTTTGAAAAAACTGTGGCTATTGGACAAAATATTAGTAGTTAAATGTGAGGAAGAGAAATGAGGGATCCATGCTCATTTATCTTTAAAAGAAAATAGCACATATTGGTGCCTTAATCATAAAAATAATGTATATGCGAAGTAAAAAAAAAAAGTGAAAAATATGGAGAAACAAAAGGAAGAAAATACAACTACTCATAATATCACTCTCCAGAAATAGATATTTCAATACTTAGCTTTTCAGGGTTTTTTTCTGTACACACATGCCTTTTAAAAAATTGTTTTTGAGACCCACCTTGGTAGCACAGTTGTTTAAGCATCTGACTCTTGATCCCAGCTCAGGTCATGAACTCGCAGTTCATGAGTTCAAGCCCCACATCAGGCTCTGCACTGATGCTGTGATCCTGCTTGAGATTCTGTCTCTCCTTCTCTCTGCCCCTCCCCTACTTGTGAATTCTCTCTCTCTCTCTCTCTCTCTCTCTCTCTCTCTCTCAATATAAAAAAATAAAAACTTAGGGGTACCTGGGTGTCTCAGTTGGTTATATATTGACTTCAGCCCAGGTCACAATCTCGTGATTCACAAGTTCAAGCCCCTCATCAGGCTCTGTGCTGACAGCTCAGAGCTTGGAGACTACTTCATATTCCATGACTCTCTCTCTCTCTCTCTCTCTCTGTCTTTCTCCCACTAGTACTCTCTCTCTCTCTCTCTCTCAAAAATAAATAAAACACTTTTAAAAAACTTTAAAATACATAAATAAAATAAATTTTCATTAAAAAAATTTTAGATCCTAATGCACTTACTGGTTCATTCTGTTTGGTTTTAGCCTGCACAACTGAGTTTTTAGGGTTGATCAAAACTACTGTACAAAGACCCCAAAACATGATGGTTGCATTAAGATAAAAGCTTTCTTCTCTCTCATGGATAAATGCAGAGGGGGAGGGGGATCCTGGGGTCCCCAGGTAGCTCTGCCACCGAGGCTGCCCAGGGACCCAGTCTTACTCTCTTGTTCCACATTCCCCAGGGCATTGCTCTAATCCAGGAGGGAGAAGCAGGCCTGATGGATCCACATCACATTCCAGCCAGAGGGAAGGAGAAACAGATCACAGGGAAAGCAAACATCTTCCTCTTTTAAGGATGGGCCCTGATAGTGGCTTACATCTTTTCTGCCCACTTGTCATTTGCCAAAATTCAACCACATGGCTACACTTAGTTATAAGGGAAGCTGAGGAAAGTGTGTCACCGACCGCCCAGCCAGACATCTTGCAAAACCATAGTATGGGAGAGCTTTTACTAAGTGCAAGGAGGACTGAACACTGAACACTAACCATCCATAGAGCACACTCACTCCTGCCCCTCAGGAGACAGCCTAAGTGAGTCATCCACTTACTAAATCCAGCTCACAGTTTAAGATTTCCAGGTGACCTCAAATCTTCTCCATCTGGGTTGAAGTTGCCTGGATCTGGAGACTTTTAAACTAACAGGTATATTGTCTGGAACCTTCTGCATACTTACTGTTCAACAGAGGCGTCAAACAGGATAGCCCCAGTAAAAACTCCTCTAATTTGGAAAAAAGGTGAATGGGAGACAGAATTGTTGTCATCGTAGAGAAAGATGACGTCTTACTGGGAAGGATCTGTGACAAGTCAGCCAGACCCAATGAAGAAAATTTCTTGGTCTACAGACCCCAGTTCTCCTGTCTGGGAGAAAATCCTTTGTCCACTCACCTCTCAGAGACTCTGCTTGCCCACTCAGTTCCGTGGCCATGGCTGCAGCGAGTGTGAGAGAGCACGTCTTCCTTGGGGATGCACGACTTTCCCCAGGGGTTGCTTTAGGGATCAGAAAATGACAAGCTTTTGCAGTCCAGGTCTGTGGTTTGTTTGATCACATAGTGCTTTCAAAATTCTTAGCAGTTTTCTGGACGAGTAGCTACCAGTCCCTTCCACAAACATGCAAGGATAGCCAGAGGTCTTTTCTGCATACATCTGAGGTTTATGAACACTCATTTATTTGCTCATCTGTCTGCTTGGACTAGTTCTCTCTAACTTGGTTGCTACTCGGAGGCCATCCGAAGTAACAGGCTTGGATGAGAAGACAATATGGCCTAATTCTGTATTTGCCCGTGGATTTCCTCCTATGGTTCTGTTAACAGGCCCTGGAGAAGGGTCATAGACACCATATTATCTCTTTCTGTTTGTGGGACTAAAGCAGTTCCGTCTCCCAGCTCCACGAGGTCTAAAGTACTGGACTGCCAGTCAGTTCAGACGGTGGTCCCAGGCACAGGGACACCCCTATCCGACCTGTGTTTCCTTTCATCTCCGCTGGCAAACTGACATATTCTTGCCCAACTTCATCTGTCTTCCTCATTGCCTATGGAAGGCAGCAAGGGACAGCCAACGGAAATCAACAGTCTGATTTTGTCTCACCGTTTCCCCCAGAGCTCCAGCCCCGGGACACATGTAAAACTGCCTTCAAAGCCATCACTAGGACCAGTTTTACCACATGTTCTGCTGTGATTTGATAAAGGTCACCAGTTTCTCAGCCGGCAATACTGTATCCTCACTGCCAATCCCAGGATTGTCAAAGGATCAATTTTAAGCACAATCAATTTTAACACAACTGTTAAAAGACCACATTCTTGTTGAAGTGATAAAGTTTGGGGTTTTGTTACCCCTGCAGGATACTGTTTCTGATCCCAACTTATGTTTTGTTATGATTCAGACTACGCTACTGTTACAAAAGACCCCAAGATGTCGTATTGCAAAACAGATTGCGAACATCTTTATTAAGCAGTTTATATATACATTTATGGATGAGTTACTTTAAAAAGATGCACTTAGAAATGGAAATGTTATGTGTGAACACTTTACAGGACTGACTAACCGCCTTCTGGAAAGATGGTGGGAGTTTGTGATTCCAGCCGGAGTATGTAAATCTGCCTTCCCACCTAATCTCCAATCCTTAAATATTTTTTATATTTTATATTTTAAAAATCTTCCCCAGATTAATACATTCTTGCCTCCAGAAGATATTTTTTTAATTTGTTTTATTTATTTTAGAGAGAGAGAGAGAAAAACAGAGCAGGAGCAGGGGAGGAGCAGAGAGAGAGGGAGACACAGAATCCAAAGCAGGCTCCAGGCTCCAAGCTGTCAGCACAGAGCCTGATGCAGGGCTCGAACTCAAGGACCATGAGATCACGGCCTGAGCCAAAGTTGGACGCTTAACCAATTGAGCCACCCATGTACTGCGAGAAGAGATTTTTACTGCAAGAAATGAAATCATGAACAGCAAATATTTACTGACTGCCTATAACAACACTTTCTCTGAAAGACCAAAGCAAACAGGGTGATTTTTGAAGGGCTGTTCTTCTTCAAAGGAGAAGTTTTGGGAGGAGAGAAGAGTCAGGTTGGAGAATCTTAAACAACTTTTAGGTTGTATGTGATTGTGTGTGAAACTTGTTTTCTGATTTATAAAATAAATACAATCTCACTATGAGAAATTTGGGGGATAAAACAAAAACATGAAGGAAATGAGAAATCACTCCTCATTACACCCCAATAGAAAATCTGCTTTTAATGGTTTATTGTCAATCTATTCTTCTTCCTAAGTATTTATACTTACATTCACACTCATATTATTTACAAACTTGTTTTCTTGATACATCTATCATTTCAAATCCTTTCTCACTTAAAAACATATTTACACATTTCCCATGATAGTAGAAATCTTCAACAATCTTTCAATGACTACAGTATATGGCTATAAAATAACAGAACCTGGTATATATTAAGCAGCAATTGAATCTAATTGCTTGAAAAGCAATATAAAAACAATGTAATCTTGCTACAATCAACAAGGTTATAACCCTCCCGGTGGTAGTCTTCATTACCCTACCCATCTCTTCATCCCTTCCTACAGAGTAGTGGTTCTCAACCAGGGGCAAATTTTGCCCCCTAGGGGTCATTTGGCGAAGTCTGGAGACATTTTTGGGGGTCACAGTTGTGGAGGTGCTTCTGACATGGAGGTTGTAGAAGCCGGGGATGCTGCTAAAACATCTAATGATTCATAGGCGAGCCCCTCACAAGAAAAACTATGGGGTCCAAAAGGTCAATAGTGTAAAGGTTGAGACTCCATGCTGTGGAGTCTTAACCTTAACTGTGTGATTTTTAAAATTTTCTCAATGCCTTGACTTGAGGTCTAGTCAATGCGACTTGCTTTAGCCAAAAGAATTACAACGCGACTTGTCTTATGAGCTTTCACATTTCCCTCTTGTGGCTCTTCTGTCACCACGTGAAGTACATGTGTGTCTGTCCCAGTAGGATAAGCAAGAGGGTGAGAGACCAGAAGACCAGGGTCAGATGCGGGGAAGAGCAGAGGCGCCAGGCCCAGCCCCACGAGCTGCCTCCAGCCAACACACGGGGGAGCTATGAAAATTAATGAGTGATGTTTTAAGCCACTGAGTTTGGGGGCAGTTTTTTATTTAGCAATAGTTAAATAATACATTAGACGAAAAACCTAATTGCTCTGGGTCACAAAATTAGCAAGCAAAGAGCCACATTTCAAACTCAGATCTAGTTGAGTTTTAAAGCCTGTAATTCACTTGACACTATATTGTTTTTCTAATACAATCATTTATGTAGGGGCACCTGGGTGGGTCAGTCCAACTTCAGCTCAGGTCATGATCTTGTGGTCCATGAGTTCCAGCCCGCGTCGGGCTCTGTGCTGACAGCTCAGAGCCTAGAGCCTGCTTCAGATTCTGTGTCTCCCTCTCTCTCTCTCTCTCTCTCTCTCTCTGCCTCTCCCTCACTCATGCTCTGTCTGTCTCTCTCTCTCAAAAATGGATAAATGTTAAAAAATTTTTCAATAAAAAATACAGTCATTTCTGTAATCATTCTTCTACTGGACAACTAAGTTACTTTCGGTGTTTTGGCAATTGTAAATAACGATTTTTTGGTGACCATCTTGTTTACATATATGTTTACCTCCCATTGTGATTTCTCTAGGATAGAATTTCTCTGTCAAAGGATATGGACCTGTTTTTTAGCAACTTTTTTAAATGTTTATTTATTTGTTTTGTGGGAGAGAGATCATGTGCACATGCACACCCACACATGAGCAGGGGAGGGGGAGAGAGAGAGAAAATCCCAAGCAGGCTTCACTCCGTCAGCACAGAGCCTGATATGGGGCTCGATCCCATAAACCATGACATCATGACCTAAGAAGCAATCAAGAGTTGGATGTTCAACCGACTGAGCCACTCAGGTGCCCCAGGATATGGACTTTTTAAGGAACTTGATGCAGTTTGTGTAATTTTTAAAACATATTTGAATCATCCAAGTAACTAACTTTATTAGTTTTTTTAAATCTTAGTAATCAAGTCAATATATATATGTATGAAATCATCACATATTTATATCTTAAACTTACATATGGTCTATCTCAATAATATCTTAATAAAGCTGGAAAAAATAAAATGAACCTCCCCAATTCTATTAATTAAGAATTTAATAGTTCTCATAGCCAACATTGTAATTTTAGATAAAATATACAATGCATAAGAAATTACTTAGACAATATTTATAAAATTTAAAAGCTTACAGTTCTATTAAAGGTAACCATGCAATTTCATGCAAGATGCAATGTATCTGTGAATCTGAACTATATTATGTATCTTTTGCTGCACCTATAGTCAGATATAAGTTTCTTCTTATAACTGGAAAAATGCAACCCTCTTCCATGGAAATTTATTTTGAGGAGCTGTGATTCGAAACTAAAATTAAAAAAAGAAAAAAAAAAGGAACCTGTCCAAACGAGGCACTCCCTGAAGGTGAAGTTACCAACAGCTGACTGGCAACAGAAGAGTTAAAGCGACTAGCAGCTGATGTTTTTCAGTGATCCTGTGTCTAATAAAATGAGTGTCAAACAATGGCATGTGAATAATGTTACTTTGCCTCTGTAACCCTTGGTAAAAAATATAGATAGATGTAAATGGCTCCCTAAAGCCAGCATGTGACCCCAGTGCCTAAGGCAGGATTTATTACTGTTTATTTTCACTTAGCCTAACGACTTCAGCCCTAGAACATCAGTGTCAAACTCCTCCTCCCAATGGGTAGTGGTCAGCAAAAAGTAACGCAATGATAGACTATCCAGGTCTCCCTACAAAGGGAGGGTGGAGGAGGCTGAACCAGAAGATCTGAGGCAGGGAACCTAATAGACATTCTTGACACTGGGACTAGAAACTCCAGCTCGAATGAACAGGACAGGGGCTGATCCAAGCCCACCCCATCCGCCAAGCGGGCCTCGCCCTGCTGCACAGCGTGAGGCTCCGCCACTGACCAGAGCGGGGCGCCAGAGAGCAGCGCGGTCTCGCCTGGCCCTTAATCCCCAAACCGGCAGCGTTTGGGGATTAAGGCTTTGACCTCTAGGATTTTGGAGTAATTGCACGTTTTAATTAATTTGTTTTACAACTGAAGGCTGATGGGACTGTGGAGCACGCGCTGGCGGCTTCGAGTGTCAGCTTACCGAAGTAAGATTCCATCTGCCCCTGCCTCTCCTCCTCCTTCCTGCCTCTTCCCCTTACTCCCCAGGGGTGACTGCGGCAGCCCCCACCCTGATGACCAGGTCGTGGAAGGGGGTGGATTGGGAGGGAAGAGAAGCCTTTTGGCCCTTGGCCTCCACACCGAGCAAGCACAGGGAGGGGAAAGAGAGGTTAACTTGACCCATGGTCATTTTGTCCTTGGGCCCTGTGTGGGAATTTCCTGGAGCTCACACACCCTCTTCTCATACACACATTATTCCTAATGTAGTATCGTCAGTGGTCAGAGGGGTCTCGTCTAAATGTTGTCATTCTCTGGTCGCTGCCACCTCTCCCTGTCTGTCTCAGCACTGATGGGACTGTCTGGTCACCCATTCTCTATTCCTCCAACCCCACAACCCTGAAGATAAGTCTTTTATTTAAAGTAACTTGGAATGACTCACTCCATTAAGCATCAGACTCTTGATCTGAGCTCAGGTCATGATCTCACTGTTCCTGAATTCAAGCCGCCTGTAGGCTCTCTGCTGATAGCACAGAACCTGCCTGGGATCCTCTCTCTTTCCCTCTCTCTGCCCCTCCCCTGCTCGTTCACTCCCTCTCTTTATCTCTCTCTCCCAAAATAAATAGATAAATAAACACTAAATTTTTTTTTAAAAGCCAATTTGGGAAGAAAAAACAGAAGAACAATAATAAGAGACTGATCATCTGACTTCTGCATTCAGGTTCAGTGCAGTGTGAAAGCTTGGGCACTCCCCAGACCAGAGTCCAGAAACAACCAAAAACTAAGAACAAATGGGAATTGTGTGATGTGAGAAAAGATATGGCATCTGAGGTATCCGGAGAAGATTGAGATAGCTAACTTGTCGACCATCAAGGACTGTGTCTAATTCATCTTTTTAAAAAGATCAGTGTCATTTGGTACATGCCTGGCACAGAAGATGCTCAGTAAAACATTTACTGAGCAAGGAGCATCTGTTCCACGGAGAAGTGAGGGCGGCTGCTTGTCTTTAGGCCGGCTATTGCAGAGCTGCCTGGGGCTGCTGGACGCCCTCCGAGGGCTGCCTCTCGGATCCTCTCCTAACTTTTAGTCTCAAATTTTACTCCGGGCCAGAGATAAGACTTGAAAGGGAGGTAAAGAGTACTAGGACCTAGGAGAGTATGTTGACCAGATTCCTCTATTCTCCCTCTTTCTCTCCCTCCCTTCCTTCCTCCCTCTCTCTTCTTCCTCCCTCCTTTCTGCCTCTCCTTCCTTCCTTCCTTCCTTCCTTCCTTCCTTCCTTCCTTCCTTCCTTCCTTCTTTCCTTCCTTCCTTCCTTCTTTCCTTCCTTCCTTCCTTCTTTCCTTCCTTCCTTCCTTCCTTCCTTCCTTCCTTCCTTCCTTCTTTCTTTCCTTTTCTTATTAAATATTCTTTGGACAGCTCCTAGTTCCTGGTCACTGTGCTACCCATACCCACAAAAATGGAAAAGACCCAGTCATTGTGGTACTGCGAGAAACAAACAGGTACATAAATACTACAATTGAACCTTTGAGCACTGCACCAAAGTGCCACAGGTGCCCAGAGAAGGGACCACCTGATTGACAGCCGTGAGGATAAAGAAGCCTCAGGCTGAGGGTGATGTTTGAGCTGTAGCCTCAAGCATGAAGAGCAGAGGGGCGCCTGGGTGGCTTAGTTGGTTGAGCATCCAACTTTGGCTCAGGTCGCAATCTCACAGTTCATGGGTTCAAGTCTGGCTTTGGGCTCTGTGCTGACAGCTCAGAGCCTGGAGCCTGCTTAGGATTCTCTGCCTCCCTCTCTCTCTGCCCCTCCTCCCCCCTTGCTGTCTCTCCCTATCCATCAAAGATAAATAAACATTTTTAAAAAATGAGAATCAGATATGAGACAGGGAAGTCTCATGTCTAGGTTCGCCCAGAGCGGCATACACACTCACAGAGGGGTGGGAGCACATGGATGCTCAGCGAGGCGGCGCTGGTTCTTCGGTGTGAGTTGGGGCATTGCGTGCAGAGGCCACAGGGTGGGGATTTCAGGAGAGAAACTTGCAAAAAGAGGTTGATGCCGGCAGCTCTCTTGCACTTGATCTGTTCGTGCAGAGAAAGGATGTAAGGCTTTGGGACGAGTGAATGACGCGCCTGTAACTGTGTTTTACAAAGTTGTGCTGCCCGGCACTGGGGAGGAGGAATGGATACAGCACAGCTGGGATGTGTAGGAAGAACAGGCTAGGGCCTGGCCGCACCAACTTGCTGACACGAAATCGGCTGTTGCGCTGTTGAAACTTGTTTCTTAGCCATCTTGGCAACTGATTTTTGCAGTCTTCCGGGCCAGTTGTGCAGCTGATCCAAAGCGGTGGTTAAGTCATCTGGGAATGCAAAAGGGCTATCCATCTCCTGTTTTAAGTAGGCAAACAAGTTCGGAAGAACAAGTCCTGACGTTAAAGGAACAGGGCATTTTTATACTGGATCCTCAGTGTATTGATTCGAGCAGAAAATTTAAGGAGGATTTCAGATAACATGTGTGCATGTTAGAAATCCAGCCCCAAAGTGGTACTTGTAAGCCAAGTAAGCACAGTAGCAAAGGTTCAGGTGAAGGTCACACAGCTGTGAGCAGATGGTGCCCAGGGGAGTTAGCTGCTGAGAAATCTTCCGGTTTGAGTCCTGAACACAAAAGTGGCGTAAAAATCCTTAACAATATGGTCTTCCATAAGCTAGGCCTACTGCTCCCTCTGCTCTCATCTGAATTCTGTCTAGAAGCCAGTTTGTGAGAATTGTAAAACTCACTCTCTGTGCTCCTGAGAGCCCCCAAGGGCGCTGGCCAAGCCTGGGCCAGTTTCGCTTTTATTTCTTCCTCTGAACACTGTTGTATTGGAACTTGATGTCTGGAACTGCTAACAACGAGAGGCTGAGGTCAGCACACAATGGAGAACCAATCAAAGAAAACAAGAAGTAGATTTGGAGCCCCGTTGTACTACACCTGTAGTCTGATTCACCACTGGATTTTTTAGTACACATGGAAACAGATTTCCTAATTTCCTGATTGTTCAAGCCACTTGAGTTTAAGTTGTCTGTTATTTACAGGTAAAATCATCCAAAGTTATACCTACCAAATACACAGGGACGCGCGCGCGCACACACACACACACACACAATATCTCTTCCCTAACCAGTCCTTGCCATCTGAAATGTTCCTCCTTAATGAACCGTTCTTTTCACTGGGGGATTTTCTTTCTACTATAATACACATTATCTCGGGGCTCCCCGGGGGGCTCAGCTGGTTAAGCAGTGGCTGACTTCAGCTCAGGTGATGATCTCATGGTTTGCAAGTTCGAGCCACACATCAGGCTCTCTGCTGTCAGCATGGAGCCTGCTTCACATTCTCTGTCCCCGCCCCGGCCCCCCCCCTGCTTGTGCTCTCTCTCTCTCTCTCTCTCTCTCTTTCTCTCTCTCAAAACTAAATAAACATTTAACACACATATCTCTGGAAGACCCTCTTTAAATCTTTTCATTTTTCTAAAAATTGTTTTAAGTGTTGTTTCATATTTTATTGAATCCTTACCAAAAGGTAAGCCCTCAATGCTGTGAGGATTTTAGGTTAAGGGATGGGGTGGTCTTAGAGACTTGCTTACAAAAAAATGAAGGCGAATTATCTAGACTCCTATCTTCTTGGACTCCCTTCATTTTCCACAATGGGCTCAGGCTGACGGGCTCCACCAGGCAGAGAGAGGAAAGGCGGAAGTGCCGCGTGGAGAGGGAGAGCAAGGTGGGTTGGCCCTGAGATTCTAATTCATTGCTACTTGCCTGCAGGAAAGAGAAAGTGATCCATTGCCTCTGGGATTAAAGTGTACTTTTTTTGCCTTTCCCCTTTCTCTCCCACTTTAGAAAAGGGAAAGGTTGGAAGAGATAAACTCAATCTCTAGAACGTGAAACCAGAGTTCAACAGGAGAAAAACAAACCTTTGAAATGTCAAATCCTAGTAGAATTAATTTGAAGACCTGTGTCACCACTGAGAGCTGGGCATGCATTGAGCTCATGGACCACTAAAATCTTTCCTAGAAATGCTTGCTGGTTTGAGAGATGGCACCAGAGAGGGTTTGAATGAGCTTGAGGAGGAAAGAAGCTTCAGGGAAGACACTAGCTGCCCTTCAGGTCAAACTGTGTAACTGCTGTGAGTAACTTCAAGAACAATGACCCTATCCAATCCATATTACCTTTTTTTATTCTGCCATGTTTGCACATTTGTTTCCCTTGAGTTCTCAAGAGCACAAGACAGGTGATGTAGCTGTGATCATTTTAATTTTGTGAATAAAGAAGTGGAGCTATGGGGTGCCTGGGTGGCTCAGTCAGTTAAAAGCCCGGCTTCGGCTCAGATCATGATCTCACGGTTTGTGGGTTCGTGCCCCATGTCAGGCTCTGGGCTGACAGCTAGCTCAGGGCCTGGAGCTTGCTTTGGATTCTATGTGTCCTTCTCTCTCTGACCCTCTCCTGCTCATGCTGTCTCTCTCTGTCTCTCAAAAATAAATGAAAAACATAACAACAAATAGTTTCATATCTTAACCTTTCTGTGGCTCCACTTATTTTTTTTTAATTTTTTATGTTTTTCATTTATTTTTAAGAGACAGAGACAGTGAGAGCAGGGAAGGGTCAGAGAGAGAGAGGGAGACACAGAATCCAAAGCAAGCTCCAGGCTCTGAGCTAGCTATCAGCACAGAGCCCAACATGGGGCTTGAACCCATGAATCATGAGATCATGATCTGAGCTGAAGCCAGATGCTTAACCAACTGAGCCATCCAGGTACCCCTGAAACAACTATTGAAGAGGCAAGCCTAGATCTCTATTGTCCCAACATCAAACTTGCTCATCTTTCCACTGCCATCTTTCCCTGCCTTGGGATTCTATGTAAGAAGGCACCATACCTGAAAAAGCTCATCATGCAAAAGTGGTATCTTTGACTCCATTCCATCCCTCACCCAATTCTCTGTAGCACCAGCAAGAAATGGGGGCAAAAATTCAAGGAGAAAAAAGTTAAGAGCCACACAACAAATAGGGGGCTATGGATGGATGCTCACAGTTGACAGAAGACACAGGTAAATTCATCAATCATGTGTTCAACCAACTGTATTCAAGTTCTTCTCTGCCTCCACCATCTGCTAGGCACCTTTGGGAATATAAGAGAAGCACACAGAACAGACCATCGCTATGCTGAACAACAGACACTCCTCTTGGAGGGCAAGACCATGACTTAGGAAACAGTTGAAAGGTAATAGGAGATAAGAGATAATTGAGTCTTAGATTGTGTGGTTAAACACAAAGAATAATGGGAGCTCCCATAGAAAAGGTGCCTGCTGGATTCATGGGAAGGTGGGGCTCCTGCAGGGACTTGAAGATGGTGAGAATCTTGTCAGATGAGAAATGGGGAGGACATTTCAGGCAGAAAGAACTACATCTGTCACATTGTCTGAAGCATCAGGAGTGCAGAAGAAATTCTGGTAGTCTTATATTGGAATCCCAAACACACACACACACACACACACACACACACACACACACACCAGATGTCACTTCCTATTTATGAGTCTATAAAATGGGATAATAATGCTCACTACCTAGAATTGTAATGAGAGTTAAAGATATGATGTGTGAAAAAAGCTGTAGCATAAAACTCAATATATAAGTTCTAATTCATTGTGGCTAAACCTGAAGAGAAAAGAAGCATGTCTTGCTACTGTCCACTCCACAGTTTTTAACCATGAGATGAATGCTGGCATAGATTTCCTAAAAGAGAAGAAACAAATTTAGATATTTCTTAATCATTGATTCAGGCAAAGAAAAATGCATGAAAATGAATTAATAGACTACTGATTATCTGTGATGATTTGATGTAATACAGTCCATCATTATTTTTCATGGAAAGACTAAAGACTACATACATTTCTGTGTTTTGCAGAGCCAAATTGGATTGGCTAGAGGCCGGTGCCTAGGCCAGTTGAAATATAAGAAGACAGAGATGGAGATAATATATTTACTTTTCTGTGTGCCAGGAAGGAACTCATTTTGGCCCCTGGGACCATCCATAGGGGTCAGGCTCCCAAGGAGCATGTTCTTATAGAAAAAGAGAGGTGGTCAGCTATATGGAGGGATTCTGATGAACTTGAAGAATCATTTTACTGAGTGTGATATGCAAGTTTGGACCAGATCGGAACTGTTTGAGACAGTCCAAAGAAGGCTTAATGCTGCCACAAGCAGTCTGCTCTGCCCATTCACATCCGTCACTCTCCTCTCCTAAACAAATCTTGAACATGTATTTTTAAATATTCATTTAAAGTGGGGTAAATGGGTCTATGCCTTGTGGTTTGGGACCTACATTCTGGTAGACCCAGAGTATTGAATAACGTATTCCTTCCAGGCACACAATGACCCCACAGATCTCTCTAAGTTCCCTATAAAAACAAGATTGTTATATATGGCTTAAAAAAATGTTTGTGTCCCTCCCTTTAGCCAGAGTGTTGTGCAAGAAGCCTACCCCACTTCTTAGTCCAGGGGTTGCTTTAGACATTGTAACTTGCATAGTTGGACTTCTATGGGCAAATATCTGAGGATTGAATAAGAATTCCTAGCTTTGGGGGCACCTGGGTGGCTCGATCTGACTCTGGATTTCTGCTCAGGTCATGACCTCATGGTTTGTGAGTTCAAGCCCTGCATCATCAGCATGGAGCCTGCTTGGGATTCTCTGTCTTCCTTTCTCTGTCCATCCCTCTGTCTCTTAAAAACAAATAAATTAGCATTAACAAAAAAAGGAATTTCCTAGGGTTTGAAACAATAAAGTTCCTATTCTAACGGAAAGCTTTATCACCAACCCCTATATCAGAAACAAAAATGTTCAGCCTTGAGTTCCTTTTGACAATTCAGATGAAAAAAAAACCAAAAACCTCATTAAACAGCCATGCCATAAGGATACCATCTTTACCCAGGCAGCTTGCACGCTGAGGGAACATTTCAATTAACTTGTCTCTGTCTGTCAAGCTTACTCCCTTGTTGAGGGCAGAAAACAAAGTGAACACGTTGTCAAGTCATCTTTAAAAAATTAACTCAGAACCTCTTGGGTTTAAGGCGTTCAGGAAAACATTCTCCTTTGAAACTGTCCTACTTCCTCATCTTGCCTTCTGAAATCAGGGAGAGCGGTGAAAGACAGGTATTAGGAGGGAATGAGGGAACGTTGCATGCTTAACCTGCTTTCTGCAAGGTAATTCTGAATGCAATACAAGTTCAAGGCTGTGGACCATAAAAGGCAACACCTGGAGGGGGGGTGGGGGGGGAGGACGGGGAATATCCCTTCTTCCGATTCTAAAAAATCAGCCCCTCTAGCTGATGCACTCTCTCTTCCCAAGCCTCGAGGGCATCCTATTTCAAAGGCAAGCAGCCCTTACATTGTGGGGCCCTAGATTGATTTAGCATCAAAAGCTGCAGTATCATTTCTCTTTTGAAAACATTAGTTTTAATGCTCTCTATTATTGAATTCAGTGGCAGTGTAACAATAGTCAGGGAGAATTTGAAAAGAAGAAAACATCTATAATCCCATTTCCCCAACTGAATAACATTCTCCTACACGTCTATCCCCTCTGGGATTTGTCTCACGCATCCCCATTTCAGAAATTTGCAGACCTGGGAATTTTTGTATCATTTAGTATTTTACTTATGAGTTGCTTTCCCAGACCCAGCCTCTTTCTGGTGACTTCCCTGCCCTCCGTGGAGGCCATAACCCCAAGAAGAAGGATATCAGGGTGACTGGCCCCATTAATAATTGGGACTTGGAAGCATAGTAGGATTGAATGGTGGCCTCACGTCTACATCCTAAACCTAGAACCTGTGGATAAGACTTTATTTAGGAAATGGGTTGTTGCAGGTTTAATTAAGGATCTTGAGAGGAAATCTTTTTCTTTAAAAAAATGTTTTTTAATGTTTATTCATTTTTGAGTGAGATAGAGTGTGAGCAGGGGAGGGGCAGAGAGAGAGAGGGAGACACAGAATCCAAAGCAGGCTCCAGGCTCTGCGCCTGATGCGGGACTCGAACCCACAAACCACAAGATCATGACCTGAGCCGAAGTCAGATGCTTAACTAATTGCTCCACCCAGATGCCCCAAGCGGAAATCTTTTTCTATAATCGGAGGAGGGGGACCTAACTCTAATGTCAGATGTCCTTATAAGAAACAGAAGCAAAGGAGACCCAGAGAGAAGAAAAGGGCACAGGAAGACAGAGGCAGAGACTGACCTTAAGGAGCCATGGGGAATTCCTGGAGCCACCAGAGGCTGGAAGAGGCAAGGAAGGATTCTCCGTTGAAGCTCCTACTGGTGACTTTGGATCTCTGACTCCAGAACTGTGAGAATGTTTCTGTTGTTTAAACCACCAAGTCTGTGGTCACTGGTCACAGCCCCTACAGGACACTAAATACAGCACCGCAGCCTTTATAGTGTCCGGGACAGGACTACATGGCAGCTTGCTGGCTCTTCCCCACAAGACAGCCATCTGCCTGTCAGACGTATTCTGCCTGGGCAACATGGGCGCTTGGGGGTTCTTGGCAGGGGGCACTGCCTCCACCTCAGGCACCTGAGATCTGACCCACTTCTGGGGGTCCTGCTTGTCCTCTTTCAGAGCTGAATCCCTGCCGGAGGCCCTGGCCACATGCTAAAAGCATATCCCTGAACCAACTTGGAGTCTGACCCCAAGCTGCATTCCTGTTTCATTCCCATGGGCCCCTCATCACTCATGCCCTATCAGCCTTGGCCTGAACTTGGATGGGACTTGCCTTTTGGTTCATGGACCACTTGTGTCAGGGATTTGGAGGAGAGAAGGGGACGGAAGAGGCCACCTCCATCACCAGAGTATATCTGATGCTCTGTGACTCTCTCTTCCCCCCCCCCTCTGCTGTTAGAGATAGTAGCTCTCTGAAACTTGGGGTTTCAGTAAACTCCTCTAGGACCCCTCCCCGATTTCATGACCTATTCCCTCATTTAGGCATTTTTGATGAGCCTCATTTATTATTTATGCTTCCCCTAGAGTTGTGAGTAAACTTTTCTTTTTTAGCTACTAGGGTCTAGGATGTTTTCCTTGAATATACTATTTTTTTTTTTTTTAGGATTTCAAGAGATTTGTCTTTTTTTTTAACAAATCTTTTTTTTTCCTTGATTAAATATATAGTTGACACACACCGTCACAATGTCATGAGTTTCAAGTGTACAGGACGGTGCTTGGACAAGTATGTATGTGCGTTCTGTTCACCTCCAAGTGCTACTACCACATCACCACACAACATATTACAGTATCATCGACTATATTCCCTATGCTGTGCCTTTTATTCTAGTAACTTATTCATTCCATAACTGGAAACCTGTGTCTCTCACTTTACAGGTCTGACTCAGCTTTTTGTTGAATATACTACTTTTTTTTAAGTTTATTTATTTATTTTGACAGTGAGAGCAGGAGCAGGGGAGGGGTAGAGAGAGGAGAGAAATTATCCCAAGCAGGCTCAGCATTGTTAGCAGGGAGCCCAATATGGGGCTTGATCCCACAAACTATGAGATCAGGATCTGAGATGAAATCAAGACTCAGACGCTCAACTGACTGAGCCCCCCAGGCGCCCTGAACATACTACTTTAAACCTGACTTCTGTGTATCAGTGCACACTTCCCTGCCCAGAGAAGTTTCAAGGATCCCACCTCAAAGCACCAGCACCTTCACCCCAAGGTCATGGCTGTGGCCTCAGACCTCCCTCTTCTGCTTCTGCAGGCTGCCTCATTCCACGTCTCACAGTATTTAGGCAGACGCTGCCTCTTCACTGGCTCCCACCAGAAATGCAATAAAAACTTCTATTCTTTCTAGGCTCTAGACTCAGCGTGTAGAGTTCAACACAGGGCCTAAACTCACAACTGTGGAATCAAGACCTGAGCTGAGATCAAGAGTTAGACGCTTAGCCGACTGAGCCACCCAGGTGCCCCACAATAAAAATAAACATGCGGATGCTCATCACTTTACCCATGACTTCCGGATCACAGGTATGGTTCCAATCTCTCAACCCTGCCCTTCCTGCCATCACCCACCCCCTGGCACGTGGGTAGAGCTCTTGCTAAATGCCAGCCCTCTACATCTCCCTGGGCAAAGCTCCATCAAGCTGGGCTGCCTTCCTCTGAGCTCTGGAACTTTGGGAAAGTAACATTTTCTCCATCTGGTTCCCTGTCTATTACAGAGATGAATTCGTTCAAATTGGTTCCTTTTAACTCCTCATCCTTGAGCAAAATCACATTTGCCATTAGAAGGAAGAAAGCAAATACAAATCCTGGTGGTGGCCGTCAGCAGAGCCACGATGCTCTCTGGTGTAAGTTTGGGAGCAGAGAGGGAGAGACTTCACAGGGAGCGGGGGCATAAGAGGGTGAATCACAGCATGTCCGAATCCCAACATAGTCTCATAAAAGTAAACACCCGACCCAAACACATCATACTTAATTGGATTCAAATACTATTTCATTCACATTTCAGTGAAACAAACCCTTACTGAGTTAGGTACATTCAACAGCACCATTGCTCATACGTATATTGTGGCATTTATTTATTCTGGTTTAGTTACAGTTTGGTTTTTTTTAATTTAAAAAATTTTTTAATTTTTGTTTTTGAGAGACAGAGAGAGACAGCACGAGCAGGGGAGGGTCAGAGAGAGAAGGAGACACAGAATCTGAAACAGGCTCCAGGCTCTGAGCTGTCAGCACAGAGCCCGATGCAGGGCTCAAACCCACAAACCGTGAGATCATGACCTGAGTTGAAGCCAGTCACTTAACCAGCTGAGCCACCCAGGCGCCCCATGGTTTGGTTTTTAGATGTTTGTTTCATTCCTGAACTCTGTGTCTAGCTGGACTGGGTTAAATAGTTTTACCTAAAAATTCACATCCACCCAGAATCTACGAATGTGACCTTATCTGGAAATATAGTATTTGCAAATGCAATCAAGGTAAGATGAGGTCATGCTGTAATAGGGTAGAAGCTAAATCCGATGACTGGTGTCCTCTCTAATGAAGAGAGGATGATTTGGAGACATGCAGGAAGATCCATGTGACAATAGAAGCAGAGATTGAAGCAATGCATCTACAAGTCAAGGAATAGGACTGCCAAACCCCTCAGAATCCTAAGGAAGGAGCCTTCCCTAAAACCTTCAGAGTGAGCATAACCTTACCAACACCTGACTGCAGATATCCAGCCCCCAGAACTGTGAGAGAACAAATTTCTGTTGTTTTAAAGTTGTGTAATTGTTACCTATTACAGCCCTAGAAAATTAATTTAATATCTATCCTAGTGTCTCTTATAATACATAGTGCAGGGCTCTGCTTAATATGGCCATGCATGGCAGCCAGATGAAAAAGATAAAATATGTGCTTGAGGGGCACCTGGGTGGCTCAGTCAGTTAAGCTTCTGACTTCAGCTAAGGTCATGATCTCCTGGTTCGTGGGTCTGAGCCCTGTGTCAGGCTCTGTGCTGACAGTTCAGCGCCTGGAACCTGCTTCCAATTCTGTGTCTCCCTTGCTCTCTGCCCCTCTTCCACATATGCTTTCTCTACCTCTTTGTCTCTCTCAAAAATAAGCATTAAAAGTTTTTAAAAATGTGCTTGACTCTGGGGACTAAGTGTGTGGCAAATGGGATGAGAAGATAATAATGACAGCCCCTGTTTGTTGAGCCCCTCCCACGTGCCAGTCCTCATAACTTGTCAACACATAGGTTGACTCCTACTTCACAAGGTAAGAAACTGATATCCAAATGGTGGCCACCTGCCCAAGGTTACCAGGCCACAGAGCATAGATTCCAATCCCTGGGTCTAGCCGACACCCAAATTTGCAATCTTTCTTGCAAAAGATGTGTACATTTCATGAGGAACTCCCATTTCACCAAGATAAGATTATTAAGTTCAAGCCTTTGAGAAAATGAAGCTTCTGCAGAATTCGCAGAAAAAGGAAAAGAGTAGGCTTTGCCCAAGAGAGTGACATACCATGATTTTAAGACCTTCATAAGAGAGTTTAAACTCTCAATCTTTTTTCAGGAAAAATTACTGTCTCTGAAGCCAGCCCTGATCCTTAGGTTTAGTTCTGGGTGGTACGAATGGAGTATGTAACTACTAATTCATTCCTTTCCCCAAAAGAAAGGACGCCTCTTTGAATTTTCAAAATGGAAGGTTCTACAGGATTTCTCTATAGATGTTGAAAGCCAGTAGCAATGTGAATAACATTTTAAGTGGTCCTCATCTGATAAGATCATAGAGAGTGTCACTAGAAATAGCTGGAGTACTGGTTAAGGCACCGGAACGACCAGCTCCTATAAAGAAAATCCATCAACAAAGGAGAGGGGAGAGGAGGAGGGTAAATAATTAGGAAATAGAGTTTTTCAATTACAAGAGTCGAAGTATCATAAAAGTGTTACTAATCAAAAGGATAGATTTCGGTTTCACAGCTTAAGTCTAGCACTCGCTGTGCTCAAATTTTTTATTGTGAGAAGTGACACAAGCCTAAATCATCATAATGTGAATCAATAACTAATTAGCATTTATAAATGCAGCTTCTGGGAAACATATTTCAATTTCATAGCAGAGAAGCTAGAGCATCGATTAACAAAGCCAAAATTGAAGCTGACACGTGCTGGGCAGCCCCGGATGACTCCACAGACTAAATGTGGAATGGCAGGTTGTGACAAAGCTGTGTCCCCACAACGTACGAGCATAACCCCATGTCTCTGTCTCAAGCCAATCAACAAGTGACACAGAGAGACAGGATGAGGCAGGAGGTGCTCCGGCTTCCACCTACGTCACGGGGAAATAGACCATCTTCCCTGGATATTTTTCTAGGCTGACCTGATGGAAATGCAGGAGTCAAACGGAAGGTGGAGGAGAGCGACTTTGCGGAACAGGTTGCTGCACACGTAGGGTTTTGGAAAGATGCACGTGTGTGGGAATCTGGCTTCTTTCTAAAAGCTGACTCACAAAATCAGACGACTAAAATTTGCATGCTTTCCTTCCTTCGGCGTTGGCAAGTGTTGGAAAGATGATTGAAGTGGGATATTTACAATGAGCAAACAATCCCATTTGCCAGAGTGTCCGGTGCGCATCGGTTTTCTGACATGATTTTGTCACTCCTCAGCACATTCGCTTCGCTGTCGCTGAGTGTTGACAGGCTCTGCTTCCATCTCTGTGAGATGTGGCAGCCTCCTCATTCCTTGAAGGCCACTAGAGAAACGAAATATTCCTCTGAGGCAAGGGCCAAGGATTAGAGGCAAAAAGAAAAGGATGAAAACACACAAGAAGAATGGTAATGGAAAAAGGGTGAGTGAGAAGAAAACAGCAGTAAAATCATGTGTGAGTGGAAGTCAGGTATTGAGTCCTGCATTTATTTTATTTATTTAAAAAATTTTTTTAATTTTTTAATTTTTTTTTATTTTTGAGAGAGAGAGAGAGAGAGAGTGAGAAGGGGAGGGTCAGAGAGAGAGGGAGACACAGAATCTGAAGCAGGTTCCAGGTTCTGAGCTAGCTATCAGCACAGAGCCCAATGCGGGGCTCGAACCTATGAACTGTGAGATCATGACCTGAGCCAAAGTAGGATGCTTAACTGACTGAGCCACCCAGGCGCCCCTTAAATTTTTTTAAATGTTTTTTTTTTGAGAGAGAGAGAGTGAGCAAGAAGGGGAAAGACACAGAGAGAAGGAGGCACAGATATCAAAGCAGGCTTCAGGCTCCATGAACCAAGAGACCACCACCTGAACTGAAGTCTGGTACTTAACCAACTGAGCCAGCCAGGCACCCCTTGCATCCTACATTTTAGATGGCACTATTCAGATTCTGGAAGCCTTGAGCATCCCTGGAAAAGAGAATAAGCCTCTTCTATCCCTCCACACCCTTGGCACATCCTCTTGTTACAGCTTACTCCTTCAAGACACCGGCCAGTTTACACCAACATTTCATTAAGTCAGAGAGTCATGCCAGCAAAAGCTCTAAAAATCCCTACCAGGTTGTTAGCATATGCAAATTAACATTACAGTCAGGCTGAATTTTCAAGGTGTTCTATAAAGGATCTCCCGTAGTATGTCAGACCACCCACCATGTTAGTTCCCAGTCTGGTGGTGCCACCTTGTATGGTCACATAAAATCCTGGGTTCTTTCCATCCCTAGACTTTGGGGTTTAGCTCATCTTTGAGAGATTAAAAGTCAGTTGCCTCTAAGTTAAAAATAGTAATGGATATTCTTCTCTATATCCACTTTTGGATGCTTTCAGCCCACATAGTATCCAGCCCAACTTAATTTCTGTAACTTCTGTGATTCCCAAGATTGGGTTCAATGGCCATTTCTCTGATACCACAGCATGCTCTACATGTCTGTGCCCTGGAGCTCACCTACCACATTCATGAGGCTCCTCGCCACTAGAAGGGATACTTCTCAAGGGCAGGAAGAATGCTGTAGACTCCTCGGTGCCTGATATGGTGCCTAGCACATAGTTAATGCTCACTAAATAATGTGGAACAAATGAATGAATGCTATTCACCCGTGGAAATGACAGAATCACATCATAGGAGTCAGGGCAGCTAATAACAAGATTTCGTGTCAGTGGAGAGTGGAGTAATTCTGATTGCCTATCAAAATTCATTTTTCCTGAAAGTAAGGCTCAGCGATTGGGATATGCAACACTGAAATCATTTTTTGTGCCTATCTGCCTCAGATTTACTGATAGGCTTAAAACAATAGGTGTATTTTGGACAATGATGGAGTGCTACAATCATAGCTTTGCTGTTTAAAATGTACAATTTCTCCTTGAACATCTGCTATTTCTTTCCTCCTCCCGTTCTTCACGACCATCAAGAAACATTTATCCGCGAATGTCAAGTGCCTTAAATTATGGTTTCTTGCGCCTTCCCAGGCTGCTTGTTTTCTTACATCTCTTTCACCTGAGTAGCCAGCACGGGTTGGGCCAGCTCCCCCACATGTGTCCACGGGGTTCGAGTATCTAGTCCATCGCTATGTTTCCTCACCATGGTAAGCTATTAAACCTTCAGGGGCTCCTCCAGTCAAAAGGTGGTTCTGCCAGGCTCTATGAACTTGTGCACAGTTATCATTTTCTTCTCGTGATATAAGCATAACACAAACTTTTCTTTTTTGGGTGAGGAAGCCTCTATTTTCGATCCGGCTACCTTCTTACATACAAATCCCTTATAAATTATTTTTCAAATTCTGGGGTTCACTAATTCAATGAAATCTGTTCTTAATTTTTAATTAAATCTGCATTTCTCCCGGTAACCTGTGGAAAGAGGGAAGCCACAATACCATATTGGAGAGAATGGCATCACAGAGCAAGACAGAGAAGAGAAGCACAACATCACAAGGCAGGTCCTCTTATAAATTTATTTTTGTACCAAAAAAAATGAACATTCAAAGGCAATGTTTTCACTGTACAGTACAAAATATCATCTCCTATATTAAAAAGGGATTTTTTTGGCTGAAAAGCCACTGATACCGTTTCCATTAAAAAACCCCACAAAATTTACAATTTGCAGCACTTGTAGAAAAAACACCTGTTCAATAATTATATAAATACTCTTGACAGATTCCAGTAGCCCATTATGTATACTTTTTGGCAATGTCAGCTTTCTAAAGTCAATTAGCTTCTAAATTTGAAAGGCACCTGGTGGCCAACATCCTGCTTATTATTCAAGGCATCCATTTTAATTTTTTTGCACAGAAAAATCTAAGTTAAAAAGAATCAAGAAATATGATACAGTTGATATTAGCAAAAAACACGTTTTTTCCCCCTTAGCTGCACGTTTTCCCCAGGGGATTTACAAAGTGCACCAGTTAAATATGTCTGTACATTTAAAACATTAAATATGTCAACAGCAAGAGATTTTTTAAATATTTTGAATCAAATACTATGGCACAAATATAATTTACAATACTTTGCACAGAAAACATTACATCTGAAATATAACTTTAGATATTATATAAAAATACATATATTTTCTCTCCTCATTAGAAAAAGTATTTATCTGCAGGTTCCAGCATGATGTAACAACTCGAAAGAACTTAACCCTTCTGATGATCATTCATGTGCAATTAGAGGATGCCCTCTCTACTTGAGTGGCACCCGGGCACATAACCATGGGCCACATCCAGAGAATTAACCCCTGCCATGGTTCCAAATGCAGTTTCAGATGAAGGCAGCCATAATTGCTCCAATGGTCTAAGTCTAAGAATTCGTTACAAAATTTAAAAACCATTATGTCAGAAAGCCCTCGGACTATAACACTCTAATCCAACATCTCCCATTGGCTGTAAATACATGTGCTCTCTACAGTCAAAAGCATGGAAAGAGTCTTCTTGTACCATTATGGGTCCTACCCCTTAGTAGTCTCACATCTATATACATCCTTCTTCGCTTGTTTAAAAAAATTTTCCATACATCCTAGGAAATAGACAATAACACTCCCAGATATGGGGCTCAATCTATATCGAGAACTTTAAAAGCCCCAAAGTATGTTGCATCTTGATCTGGATCCAGTAGCGAAGGGTTGGATACTTCGATGCTTATTTCCTCACCAGACCGAAGCTTAAAAAATCCTCCAACATTTATGGAATAAAAATGGAATTCAGAATTCCCTGACCAGTATTTGGTGCTACCCCCTTTCATCAGGGTATGAGAGCTCGGGATTTTGATGCTGGTTTTAGTGACATACACCATCAGCTGAAGATACTCCGTGGCGAGGTCTCCTGAAGTTTCATGATGTCGAAAGCAAATGTTGGCATACAGGAAATAAAAGCCATCTTGGTTAACTACTAGTTTTCCATTGCTGAAAGTCATGTTGGAGATCTTGGCCCAACCTCGGTCATGGTACCAGGAGGACAAGCTCACTTTGTGGGACCCTGAGGGGAGGAAAGGCACATGATTTAAAATCTGCCCCTCTGCTGAGAAGGACATCCTCACAATTCTATGAGGTTGGAGAAAAGCATAGCGTAATAGTCATGGTTCCGATCAGAGAATACCTTCTCAGAATTTCTTTTCTAAAAGGGCAGAAATACATTAATATGTGCTTAGTTCTCTCTACTAGGCACCTGAGAGAGTACAGAGGCAAAGCCCCAGTTTTTCTTCCCTGAAGGAGCCTACAGGACATGACCGATGGGTATGGTATATATTCAGAGAAGAAGCAAGGCATGTGCCCTGAAAGCCAAGGTGCAGATACTTGCTATGGGAATTCAAATGAAAGCTTAGTTCCTCCCAGAAGAATCAAGAATGACTTTGTTGAATTGCAACTGAGTCTGAGAACTTATAATAGGAAAGTTCTATAATGAGTCAGCCAACAGAATCAGAGAGATCACTTAAGGTTGAAGACAGAGAACAAGCCAAAGGCAGTTGATATAGAAAAGCAAGAGACAAGTACAGGAAGAGAATTTCCAGATTCTGTTGGATTCCAGTGGTTCCAATCCCTGTCCAAGAATAGTATACTTCCTGAACCCCACATCTTACCCATAGGAGGATGCTAGAGTGAGCCTGAGAAGTTATTATAGGCACTGCTGTCTCCAGGACCCACTATAGCACACTTTTGCTTTTTCATTGGAGGTCCCCCCTCAGGTCATCCCAGATTATAGCATCCAGAATGTAAATATCACCCCAAATGTAAGTATCCACCCATGGTCCCAAGTGAATCAAGATGAGACACAAGACTCACAAATAGTAGTAAAGTAATTCCTCCAGGCTGGTAAACAGCCACCTAAACTATCGACAAAGTAAACAAAATTAGAGATGTTTGCTGTCTAAGATTATCCCATGTTTCCCTCTTCTTACTCTACTCTGTATGCAGTCTTTTTCTCAATTAATGACTTATCTTCTAGTTTATCTCCTATGATGACTCTTAACAGAGAGAAGCAGAATGACTAAGGAAAAGTCTACTCTCTCAGTGGGACGGATCAGCTAGTATTAGACCAAGGGCCTGGAGAGGCAAGAAAGGAATATAAAATGGAGAGGGGAAGAAAGATAGGAACCTTGACCACACACCACTCCCACTTTTAGCCAGTCAATTGGAAGGAGTGTCCATATTCCCTACTAAACATCTCTCTCTTTTTATTCATCCACTCATCCATTCACCGATCCATTAGTTGATCAGTCATTCGATAAATATCAGTGTGGGATTTTCTATGGAGAGTCACCCTGCCCATAATAAAGAACTTTATCAAGCAGTATAACCTAAGGTATTTAGCACTAATAGTAGAGAAAATAAGAAATAAGCATATAAATTAGAAAATATAATATTTTCAATGCTGAGTCCCATGGCACTCTGTTGAAGTTCAAGCTGAAAGCTGCAGAAATTAATGGTGATCGGGAGCGCTCAGCCCTGTGGGGGAACAGAGGAACCAGAGGGCAGGGAGAATTCCAATGAGATGTGGATGGGCTGAGAAGAAGAGTACTTGTCAGTGAGGAAAACTGTCGGTGCAAAGAATGGAATGCTCACAGCATGCACGTCAGCGTGAATGGGAACAAGGACTCAAGAACACAGAAGAGCAAGAGACAGGAACAGAAAACCATCCTGTGATCAGGCTGAGGGAGCTCCCATGACAAGCCTGGGTTTCCATGACTAACGAGGCACGGTGACGACCTTTCACCCCAGCCCCTCATCCCCTGTGGTCAGTGCCATTACATGCTGAACAAGAGGCTTCTTCAAATATTTAGCCTGAGCGGCCCCCTTAAGAAAGTCATGGAGTGTGACCTCACAAAATACTTCCCAATACATTTTATTCAAGAAGCGTTGAAAATCCATAAGCTAGCAGTCAATATTAAGGCAGATTCTGGGTTGTTTCTTATGTGTAAATAAACAGAAAACAGAGGCCAAAAATGAGCAAGGTTAAAGCCACCTTTCTCTGAAGAACAGTACTGGCCCAAAGTGGGAGATAAATGGACTGAAGGAGCTGCTGGGTCAGCCAGAGGAGCAAATGCTATTTTCTTAAACAGAAGCATACACTACTTCATTTCACTCAGTCACAAACTCAATAACCATCGGGAAATAACTAAGAGTTTTGCCTCGTTTTTTGGCAATGCTTTGATGCTAGGTGCCTGAAGAGAGAGCTTTATAATGAAAACACACTTGCTATTGCCAAACAGACTTTGGCATGCAGAGGAATGCAATATTTATCATATGCCACTTAAAACGAACTGGAAAGGTAAATGCAGAGTACATTCATAGCACACACAGCTGATCTATCAGTACTAATTTGATTGCATTTGCTAAGATGCAAAATAGTTTTCACTCTGAAAATTAGTGTCAGTGTAAGGCACACATGCATACATGCACAGAGAGAACATTTGTTTATGAAGCAGGTATCTGGGACAGGACAGATAGTTTAGGAAAATGGGCCACAGACCAAAGAATTGACATCTCGGCTTCTATGTCTGCAGTCAGGAAAAATCTCTTTGTGGCCCATGCCATGATAGTGGCTGCAAAATCATTACTAAAACTTGGGTTTTATTTTTAACTCCATGCAAAACTAGCCTTAAATCATTTTTAGAACAAGATGGAATATGGATAATTATTTAATAAAACTCAAATAATAGCAACTTGCTTTTGCAGAGTGCTTACTCTATGCCACCTTCTGTTGAAGCATGCTCCGACATTGCCTCATTAAATCCCCATGCCACCTCGCAAGGTAGATGTGAACACCATCCCCTGAAGAAGCTGATGCACAAATGATTCCAATAACGTGCATGAGGTCACACAGCCAATATGTGGTACATGGGCCTCATACCCAGGCTGTCAGACTTCCAAGCCCCTGCTATTAAAACTACATTAATCTACTTCTTACAGGAAAACAAGACCATAAGAGCTCTGAATTTACTTCTCTCTGACAAAGCAAACTGGCTATGGGGTACTAATATGATGGCCTATAGTGGAAAAACCATGGACCTGAGAATGAATGAGAGTGGAGCTCAATTTCTAATGCTGTCGTCACTGTGACCTGGGCAGAGGCACCACATGGACCAGTTTCCTTGTCCACAAAATGAATGATAGTCACTCACCTTGTGTGGTTATAGGAAGGACTAGAGGTCATGAATTCAGTGAAATGCCTGGTACATAGTGTATGTTGAACAAATGGCACGATGATCGTGATGATAATGATAATAATAATGTCAACTGACATTCTTTATAATCTTCTTGATGTTCATCCATCCCAAGGTAGAGTGGCCAGTGGGGATTACATGATGGAACAGCAAGGGCATTAAAGTAGATAGAGGCACAGAGCTCTGAGTTTCCTCACTTCTAAAAGATAATCAGCTCTCCAGTGCATTGAGCTAAATTGTTACCCAGAGAAAGTCATAAGCCCTTGGAGAAGGACGAGTATGTTTCCTTTTCTAGAGAGCTGCTCCCTCTTAATATTACTCTGTCAAGCCCGCCCCAAAACTCTGCAAGAGATACAGCCATGCGCTTCATAGGTTGGCCATGGGCCTGTATCAACTCTGGTTTGGGGAAACACAGGTGAACATAACAAGAGACTGTCCTTCCCAGTTGTACAACCTCAATGGAAGTCATTAAAAATAAGCACCCATTGGTGATGATCTGAAATGGAAGAGATAGGTCCATTCTGACAGCGTTGAGAGTAACTATTTCCACAATATAGATTTTCAACTGAACATCAAATGATCTTTTTTCTGGTCTAGAAGCTAAGGGCTCTCAAAATTTGAGTAACGGGCCAAAAATAAGTTTTGAGTATTCAAATGGGCTGATAAAGGGCTCTTGAGATCTTTTTCAGGCCGGATGCTAACGGAACTTACCTGATGGGATGTCAGTGGCATTAATAGTGAGATGAGCAAAAGGCTGAGTATCTGGCTTGCCCCTCCTGGCCAGTTCTAACCATGAACCTTCCATCATAGCTGGAGATGAGAGAGACCATGTTAGCCCAGAGAGTTGCAACCCTATATGATTTCAAATATTCACACAGAGCCGTGCTTACCTTTCTCTGCTCGGATGTGTTGTGATCTAACTATATGCTGTAATTCCTGAAATAAAAAGAAAAAAACCCTATTTATATATTCACTCTTTCAATAAAACAGTAAGAATTTAAGACTATTAGAAGTACAATAAATTAATTAATTTTCTTTCCTTCAAACTATGCCAGACATACATAGGCAGTGAAATTCTCTGGTGTTTGAGGTAGCTGTCAAGAGAATTTCATCCCTAAGAATTATGTCTACATGCTTAAAAAGCAGACCACACACATGCAATCTAATAAAATACTTTGGACAATAACAGGAAATAAAAGACAATGTAAATTATAAAACCTGGAATAATTAAATGTAATTAAGAATTTGTAGCAGGTACACAAATGAAGATGAAGTTACCCAGGAAAATAACAATTGCCACAGAATATATAACCCTCTTAAATCTTTAGGGAGGTTCTTTTTATGTATTTCATTCGTGAATTCCTGTTAGGACACTGAAGCTTGGCCCACAGCAAAGAGAATAATGCCCAACTCCCAATGATTAATTTTTTATTTAAAAATATCACAGTGTGTTTAAAGTACTATATGGAAGCCTAAGAGCTTTTGGAAGATCAGTAATTAAGTTTAAATACTGCCACCAATCGAGGTTTAGAAACACAAACCAGAACAAGAAAGAACACAAGTATAAAACAAGTGTAGGTAATTGGGTATCTCAATGTGAGCCCTGAGAATGAAGCATCCAGCAGATAACTACATGCCCACCTGAATCAAGACTTTACCTACCATTAAATAGTAAGATGGAGTGGGCAAAACATCAGGTTTAGCTTCAGTTCCCATCCCTTATCCCTACCTACCCTAAGATTATTAATAGCACCTCCTCTGTCGTAAGGTGGGTGTTAAGAATAAATGACACAATGCACATAGGCACTTAGCAGAGTATCTGGTCATTCAGATACCTAGATACTAGAAACACTCTGGAGAAATGCCGAATTCCTTTGTTCCTGGGATGCCACCCATGGTAACCACCTCCCCCCACCCTGCCCTCGCCCATGGTGTTAGAAATATTAGCCATATAGCTGAAGTTCTTTGAGTGTCTGGAGAGAAGGACTTTTAGATAGGTGATAGCTGATAGACTGATAGATAGATAGATGGATAGATAATAGGTAGATAATTGATAGAGGTGAACATAACTTCAACTGTTAGCAGTTGGAAGGGTTCTAGAGATAAGATAACACTGACTTTTCTCTCTGCCTTCAGGACTCCCAAGAAAGAGAAGAATCTATTCTATTTTTAAAGACTCTTGGAGATGATAGCACAACTGTCTTCTGTTACCTAAAGAAGTCACAGTCTGACTTTTATAAAGAACCGTGGGTGTTCATCCAGAGTTACCTTCTGCTCTTGCCTTGACCCGGAACATGCGCTGCAAAGCTCTGGGAGCATGGTTTGCAGGAAATTCTAAGCCAACTGTGACAGCCCCCCTTTTGAGCTGTGCAATGTAATGGCCCTTACCAGGCCTTTTTCTTCCCACTCCATCCAAGATTTATTTTTCTCCCCTGCTGACCTCCAATCACCCAGGTCTCTTCTTGTGACTTTTTGATTCCCAATGGCACTCTGATTTCTGGAATTTTCTGGTTTAGTCTCCCTTGTATTTATGACAGAGATTTATATATACAAAATGTATCTTTATACATCGTGTGTATTTTCATGCATGTATATACATACATATATATACACACACATATATACACATAATATATCTTTATACATTTATATGTTCATACATTTATAATGGAGATATATATACTTGTGCATTGTATATATATTTATACATTTATAATATGTCTTCATAGATTGTGAATATCTTTATACATCTGTGTATGCAATGTATCTTTACCTGATTACTATCTTTTAAAAGAGATCTTATTGAGAGAGTATCAGAAATTTAAAGCTACTCTCATTTTCCTTCTAGCCCTGAACTGCCTCAGAGGGCAGAGGGAGTAAGGAGAAAGTAAGCAAAATTAAGTGTGTCTACAAATGTCTGATTCATCCTTTTCTATTGAGAAAAACACAGCTCTTATGGAGGAAAACAAGGAGTGAGCCTGTGTGCAAGGTCAGGAGTTAGGTTTGCGTGTGCATCAGCCTCTCCCAGAGGGTGTGTTGAAACATGGTGTCTGACCCAGTAGGTCTTGGGTAGAGCCTGAGAATTTGCATTTCTAACAGGTGAGCTGGGCTCTTGGCCTAGGGCCTCAATTTGAGAACAACATTCCCTCTGACATCCCAAAAGATATCAGAGACAGGCAAATCAGAAACATGTTTGAAGCGTGAGACCCAGGCAAAGAAGCAGCAGACTAAAGCCACTGATGAAATGGACAGGGAAAGGCTTTCTCTCCCACCTGGGAAGAAACTCCTGCTCATTCCATCAGTGGCTTCTGGTCAGAACTGTCACAGAAACTTTTCATTACAAGAAAATTCAATAACCAGCACCATTCAGAAGCACTTTCAACGACTGCTAAAACAAAACAAAACAAAACAAAACAGAAAAAGAAAAAGCCAAATACCAAAAATAAAACAAAAAACAAAACAAAACAAAACAAAACAAAAGCCCTAATGTATCATGCCCCAAGATTAATTAAAACTCTAGCTAGAGACCCATTAGGTAATGCCGTTTTCATGTTATATCTGTTTTCAGGTATCCAAGACTTGCAATTCCTCTCAGAAACCCTATAGGAAAGTTTCCATGTGAAAAGGGAGAACATGATGTGTGTAAAACCTAAGGCTTATACATTTGTACACACAGTGTATCTTTATACATGTGTGTATCTTTATAGCTTTATATTTATTCGAATGTAAATCATATATATCCATCTATATATGTTCATGTATCCCTACCTCACTCCCAATGTTTTGGACTCTAACATGAGTGTTATTTATGTGCACAGATGTCAACCATAAGGAACATTCTTCTCAGACTACTCAGACTGCAGCCAGTCTAACGTAATTAGTCTGACTTGGTATTTTTTGAAAGAATCTCTCCAAGTGATTTTGTAAATGTTTATTTTTTAGAGAGTGAAAGCAGGGGAGGGGCAAAGGGGGGGGGCAGAATATCCAAAGCGGGCTCTGTGCTAACAGGGGCTTGAATTCACCAACCGCGGGTCCATGACCTGAGCTGAAGTCCAACATTAAACCAACTGAGCCACCCAGGCGCCCCTTCAGGTGATTCTGATATGGGGCAGACCTTGGCAAACATTATTACTGATTACGTGCTCCCATGAATGGTTGTTTGGCAAGATCTTATCTGGTCACAGATTAATTATATTCTCACAAGTTACGTATATTCTGCATATTCATACTGAAAATTAAATTACCCCTTATATTTGTAGCCAACAAAGTAGTTGTCCTTGTATTATCGTATGTGATTCTTACTCGAATCAGAGGCTGGTCATTTTTCAGCCTGGGAAGTGGAGGCTGAAGGGGAATAAGGACTCCCCAAGGAAGGCTGGGGCTAGACCCTCGGCCTTCTGACTCCTCCTTCAGGGCTATCCACCTGCCTCCTTTTACAAGATGTAGTCATCAAAGACACACCTGGAAGCTGGCAGAAAAGGTTCACGGGCACATGATGGGGTTCAGAACATGCTACCTCAAAAGGTAATGCACATCACTTTGAAAAGTATTTGAAGGAATGACACGGAGGAGGGAGATTACTGTGGGATGTTCAGTACATTCAAGGTAACCCCCCCACCCCAGATGTGGGAAGGCAGCATGAAGATTGACACGTATATGAATTCATTTATTTATTTATTTTAAAGTTTCCTTTTTATGTTTATTTATTTTGAGAGAGAGAGCATGTGCACAAGTGGGGGAGTGGGTCAGAGAGAGGGAGAGAGAATCTTTTTAAATTTTTTTTCTGTTTTTTATTTTTGAGAGACAGAGAGAGACAGCGTGAGCAGGGGAGGGTCAGAGAGAGAGGGAGACACAGAATCTGAAGCAGGCTCCAGGCTCTGAGCTAGCTCAGCACAGAGCCTGATGTGGGGCTCGAACCCACCAGCCGTGAGATCATGACCTGAGCCGAAGCAAGACGCTTAACCGACTGAGCCCCCCAGGCGCCCCAGGGAGAGAGAATCTTAAGCAGACTCCATGCTCAGCATGGAGCCCATGCTTGATCACATGATCATGAGATCATGACCTGAGCCGAAATCAGGAGTCAGATGCTTAACTGACTGAGCCACCCAGGTGCGCCCGACATATATGTGGATTTTTTAACACACTGAATATTTTTAGCTGAAGGAATTTGAGAACTCCCTGGCCTTGTCCTTCTCCTCCGAAGCAGGTCACAGGACCGCCATGAGGGAGGCACCCTCCTCAGAACTGGTGGGAAGGAGCACCCCTGTCTCCAAGTTGTAAGGACGCCAAGGAGAATCTGAAGGAATGGGCCTCAGTTTTCCCCAGTTTACTTAGGTCAGACCCTTTGCCCTATGATATTTTCCTACACCTTTCTGTTCTTCACCAAACCTGGTAGAAAAACCAACCAGGTTTACCATTTCTTCAGGTCTTCATTTCTTTTTGAAGTCCATATTCAATAAATGTGTATGCTTTTCTCTTATTAATCTTTCTTTCATCAGTCTCATTTACAAAGCCCCAACTGGAGAACCTGAGTGGGTAGAGGGATTACACCTGTCAAGAAATTCTTAGAGGGCGTTTTCCTCCCTGAAGTAGAAATTCTCAAAGGAGACTTCCCTTCACTAGGGATCTAGCTGCCGAGTACCTGCTGGCAGCCTGAAAACCTGACAGAAAGGAGCCTTTGTTTATTTAAGTTTTTAAATTTATTTTGGGGGCAGAGAGAGAAATGGAGACAGAGAATACCACACTGTGCGGAGCCTGACATGGGGCTTGAACTCATGAACCAGGAGATCATGACCTAAGCCAAAATCAAGAATTGGAGGCTTATAACCTACTGAGCCACCTGGGCGTCCCCAAAAAGGAGCCTTGGTATCAGGAAATGTGGTCTTGGTTTTCCCAGGGTCTTCGGGAAATTAGTGGCCCAGAACTGGCTGAGCCATGTCCGGGGCTTGGCTGGTCAACCGCCTGAACTACTGCCTGCAGAGCCGGGGCCCGAGAGCCACCATGTCTCCACGTGTGACTCTGTCAAATCCATGCCACACAGCAGGAGCCACTCAGCTTTGTCATTTTTCTCAAGGATCAGACACTTCGCTACGTATATACCAAGCACGGATCTTTCTTGAATATCTCCCCCCTCCTAATATTTTTAATTATCAAGACTACAGGAAACCCTTCTAAAGGATCTCTGGAACTCCATCCCAATGGACAAGTCTGCTTATTGTCTAAGCAGTGCGTTTACATTTATTTTCACCCACTTCAGTCCCATGCTTCTGTCACACTAATTAGGGTGTTTTAAGATGTACACTTCTTTAGTCCCAAATCTTATCATTCAGACATTGCTTCTGGTTTCTTTGAATTCAAAACGTTCTGATTATTTAACCTGAGGAAAACACTACAAAGGACAACTCCTTTCCTCTGAACAAATTATTTAGATGAAAAAGATCTTTTCTAGAATGCTACATATGTTTTTTTCCCTTGTTTTAAATCCAGCTGTAAGTTTAAAAAAAAAAAAGTGCACTCTCTGGATAACATCCAGTGCACAGTGGATCGTACAGAAGTACAGGGGGTTGAACCGCCGACAGCAGGAACAGTTTCCAAGGGGAGGAAGCCAGGTAGAGGGTCCTCCCCACAGTCTTCTCTCAGGTCTTCCTGAAGAGCCACGAAAGAGAAGCCAATGTCTGCTCTCCAGAAAGACCAACGATCTGCCTTCTCAGGAGGCAGCATGTTGAGCATCTATTACAGGCAAGGGACAAAAAGAACTGCCCCCTGGTTTCTATCAACTATCCATGACAACTAGGATCATTACACCTATAAGTTACCAAGAAAATCCACATGAATGAATGAATTTATTTTAAGGTCACGCTGTAACAAGTAGACTTTTAAGCAAAATTATGCATTTTTAGATAAGCATAATTTGGGCCTAAATTAGGATAGCTTCATTTAACCCTTCAAAACAGGACAAATAGGAAAACGGAAGCACTGGTAAGCAGCCAAAGAAACTGCTGCCAATTCAGGGAGGAAAGAAATCCGCTGACATACTGCCACCTAGTGGACGCTGTCCGGCATTGACAAGCCTGGGATGCCGCAGCCAGACTTGGCTGATTTGAAATTGCTATCGTCCCGACTCCAAAGTCTAAAAACAATAGAGATGAGGAAATTTCATAACATGTTTTAATCTTCTCATTGTGGTATTCTCCTATTTAGACTGCACTAATGTTTCATCTTTGCTGTCAGAGTACGTCTGAACAGACAGGAAAACAACCGATATAAAAATTTTGTTTTTAATTTTGACTTTTATTTCACTCATAGAAAAATGTTATGATTTCACAATTTCTCCTCCAGGAAGGAAAGCACACAAAGGATCAATGTGATTGTGTAACTGTGGTCTCTAGGACTGCTTCTTTCCAACTTCTCCCGAGCTCAACATCCAAGAAGCATCGTACCCAGAGTGTGGAAGGGTAACTAACTTTAAAGAATGTGGACCGTGTCTTCAGTCTGTTGGAACAGGCCCTTTCAAACATCTTCTAACATATTTTAGGGTCTTTCACCAAACACAGGGAGGTGAGAGATATCCAAGAACTGGCTCACCCATGATACTCAAAGCCACTTAGGAGAGATTGTACTCCATAAGAATACATACAAATACATATGAGTATTTTCAACTCCTTTGGGTAGTTATGAAAATTTTGCTCCAGGTAATTTAAACATTTATGGCCTTCACAAACTTAGTTGGACAACTGCCCCAAACAAGACTTTGAGAACATTCAGATTCGAGAGTGATCGTTATTAGGTTATTAGGTTGAGCTTATTTGCTTGATTGCGGTGTTTTACTATCTTACAAAATGATAGAAGTAGATTTAAGCTCCCACCGCCATAAAGAGTCCCAGAAAAGGTCAAGTTGCTGGAGGCTGGGCTTCTCAGACTGAAACCCCACCTGTGCATTGTGATGTAAATTGCGCGAGCCATGTGGTGCCTGTCAGTCGGAGCCTAGAAGAAGCACTTTGTACAGCCAGATGCTTCGCAAACCACTGGCACCAGTGTGGAGCTGGGGTCTCAGGTGGCTGCCTCCCTCTGCCGTACCAGCAGCAGCTGCAGGGACATCTGGCTGGTTGAACAAGGATTTAACACCCCGTTTGCCAGATATAATACAGGGTTCATACACTTGTTAACATATGTAATGCATTCATTTTAACATCTTAATGATACCCTTCATGTAATTCTTCTCCAACCTAGTTACAAGAATGGTGTATTCATCAGCCGAGTTAGCACATGAATACCACACATGGGTTGTTTCTGAAAATGAATAGCCAGTTTCCTGTTCCTGCAGAGAAGTCCTGCGGACTTCAGCCATGTAAACAGCTCAGAGATCCATCCCCTCCCCCGAACCAAGTACAACTGCCTTCCTTCAAGCTTTCCTCAGTTCTCATTAGGATTGTGAGAATAGCCTCCTCCCTCCCTCCCAGTCTCTTGCTCTCCTCAAACTGATCTCTGCTGCTGGAGCATCCTAAAGGACACAGAGGAGCGCGTTCCTTCTCGGAAAGTCCCCTGGGGGCTCGGCACAGATGTCAGGGGCAAGCCCGCGTTCCTTACCTGGGCTTACAACGTTCTGTAGGATGTCCTGGTTGCTGCCCTAGGCTCTCTTGGTTTTTCCCCCACCCCAGACCCCACCTCTGAGGCCACTCCGGGGCACCACGGTGCAGAACTACTTCCATTCAGTCTCCACTGTGAGGATCCTGTCCTCCCTTTCACACAGACCTTGATTCCAAGCTCTCTCTCAAGTGACACGTCTTACTGTCTTATCAATAGCTCTTTATCAATAGCTATTTACCTGTACAGGTTTTTTTTCCCTGGTATTCTTGGTTTACAAGGCTCGGAAAGAATAGCCAGCTGTTGTGCACCAACTAAAGAGACAGCATTAGTACAGATGTCTTAGCCTCCTGCTTTCCTCCTTCCCCTAAAGCTCACACTCACTTCTAATCCACAGGATGTGGGGGGACACTGTATATGCATCTGGATAGAGCTGGGGACCCTTTAGTTCCTTAGGAACTGCCAGTGGTAACAGTTCAAAATAGCCTCAAAGCAAAGAGCTTTAAGAGCAGGATCCCTTGAGTGTCCTGTCACCTAAGTACCCCTTAGGAAGGGTAGAGCAGAGCCCGGTTTCTCACCCTCCAGGAAGCTGGGCAATGGGAGAGGAGCCCTGGGGAGGGGGAAGGGCCGCTCCTGACCATCCCCACTGGGGACAGGGAGAGGAGGACCAGGCAGGGGAGCAGGTAGACAGGGCATGCGGGTCTCTAATCCTGAAAGGAAGAGCCCTCTCTGATGTATTTGCAAGTCTACATTTTGATCTCTAAAATTACTTCTTTCTTAATATAAACTACTGATTTACAAAATTCACCCAGGGCCAAAGGTTACTCAACGCGGATTCTATCCGCAGCCCACACCCCCCAGTACACCGCCTCTTCACCGCCTCATTTGTTTGCCTCCACCAGCCGCCACCACCCCGTGACCACCTCTGGAAATTCTCAGTGGAGAACTTTACCAAGATGTGGACTGGTCTCCTCCTCCCTCCCGAGTACAGTCAGCGGGGGCTTATTTCTCCCCAAAGAAATCTGCGGACTGGAAAAGACGCGTCTTCGCAAACGGATACTGTGCTCTCCCACCAAAGGGCTGGCGAAGAGCGTGCCCTTGTTTTCCTAAAAGAGAGTGATGCCTTCCTGGCAGCACGCTGGCTATGCTGGGAATAGAAAATTAGTTTTTATTGTTTAACCTTCATGGTTTAAATGAGGAAGCTTCTGCTACAGTTAAAGGTCCCCTAGGGTTTTCATAAAGTTGCCTTGTGACAGCAATATTAGTCTTCATAAAGAGCCCAATTCCAAAATGTCTTCTTGCACTATGGTACTCGTTTACGAAGTTTCATCGAAGGGCCTGGCAGAGTAACTGCTGGGTGGCATCTTGGGCCAACCGTGTCTCCGCTTTCTCCTGCCCCTTAAAACAATAATGCCGCCTGACACTGGCAGAGCTTTGACATTCCCCGAGCCGCGCTTCCTGTCCTCTGAAGAAGGCTAACCCGCACAGACCCTCCTCAACGCATCAGACTGCCAGGGAAGCGACTCCAAGGAGCACGGAGGTGCCAGGCCAGCCACTGCGGACACATAAGGCCACGGAGGAAGGGGCAGGGTGGCCAGTCAAGGTCCTAACAGCCTTCCGGTCCTTTAAGGTGTTCACGCCCCAAAGGTAGAAACTCCCCTCGGCAAGAAGCAAGAAGCAGGATAAGCATCAGGGGAAGGAGTGACTCACTGAGCATGCGCAACCGGCAATATGAAACAGCCAGCCCTCTGGTGACACTAAGAGCAGGGATGTGCACAGCTCACTCACTTATTCATTAAACTGCTGTTTCTTCACTGAGCACCTACTGTGTGCCTGTTACTGGGAAGAGGAACTAAACACCACGCTGAAGTCCCTATCCTTGGAAAGCTCACGCCACGCTCCTGCAATGGCTGTACTGAATGACAGGGGGGAATAAAGAGAACCTGGGCGTGCACAGAAGTTCCTGACCAAAGGTGGGCAGGTGGGCATCAGGAGGGGCATGCTTTGGGAAGTAAGGACTGTGTTGAATTTTGAAAGACAATCAGAGAACTAACTGCACAAGACAGGCCTGGAATAGCATATAAAGGACTGTGCACAAACACCCATCTTTCATTCATCCATCCATTCATTCCACAAAGTTTACTGATGACTGCTAGGGGCCAGGCATGCCGTGCGTTGCTGAGGAGGCTGTGTTTCTGGGAGAGATGCCATCTTTGTCCTCTCTGCGCCTCGGATCCCAGCAGGGAAGCAGAGTGGGGAAGAGCGCAGCTAGGCTAGGGAACTGCCAGCGCTTTACTGTGGCAGAGCCAGCGAGCACAGGCTGGGCAGGGCGCTGGGATGGCATGCAAGGTGATAAGCCTGGAGAGGCAGGGGTGAGAATGAGGTTTCCAGAACATAAGTTTGTGTTACGTGTTCAGCAGCTCAGACTTTATCCTGTTGGTTACGGCGGTCACTGGAGGATTATTTAAGCAGGAAAGTAAGAGACATGTTCAGATTTGCATTTGAGAAGTTACTCAGCTGTGGAAAGGGTGGGTTAGAGGCAGTGAGATCACAGTTGGGGCGGCCACTTGCAGGGACCCAGGCAAGAAACAAACCATGTGACACCCGCATTGAGGTGACAACAATGATGACTGGGTGGAGAGAAGTTATTGAAGGTTCTACAAGGAGGAAGAATCCACAGGATGGAACCGAGGTGAAGAGTTGGTAATGGAGAGTATAGGACCATCTTCTGGCTGTAGTTGGGGTGGTGGAGATAATGGTATGGTCCTTCGCCAGAGAAGGGTTCAGTCAGATAAGAAACAGGTATAGACGCTGAGAGGAAGAGTTCCTGAGTCCTTCAAAACTTTCTGAGGACTAGGAGCCTCACGATTTATAGTTCTCATTGTCATTTGTACGACTATCCCCACCACCACCACCACCACCACCCAAAGTTCTCAAAAAGTAAAGACTTGGGGCTACAGAAGCACCTTAGTGATGAGGAAGCTATGTGAGACCAAAACTCAGACCCTGAATCTCAAAAAGTTCATGCAAACCTTCGTCTAATCATCTTAGCTGTAGACTGCTCTTTGCAACTTTCAAAACCCACCTTTTCCACACCACACAGACTTGCTCCTACTTCTCAAATATAGTCACTTAAATTCACCACTGGCTTCCCTGTACCCCAGTGGCTCTCACCTCTTCTTAGGAGGCTTCGAACACCTCCTTGGGCCCAGGTGCTACCTCCCTGAAGCCTTCCTTTAAAAACAGATCAGCCATTCCCAGAGAGGATTTCTGCACTCACAGAGTCTACTCCTGAACTACCAAGTCTTTGTGACCAATCTGGGAGCCTCTTATTTATTTTTTAAACACGGTCTCCAAGTGATCCTTACGATCAAGCCGGTTTGGGAAACTGCTCTAGGAAACATCATTCTCCCCAGTTCCACAGGTTATTTTTCCCCTGGCTTGTTTCCACTCTGGGGGAGCAACCCAATCTATCCTCTGCCACCTTCCCTTTAGCCAAGGACCCTCCATTTTATTCATTTCTAAAACTGTAGCTCAATATCCCAGTCCACATAATGAGATGCTCTCTTCCAGGCATGCCTTTCCTTACCCAGCCCAAGTATCTTTTCTTCCATCCTAGGATACTTCTAGCACACAGATAAGCCTACCTGTGCTGGCACCGCTCACTGTTATTTCCCTCTTACAAACCCTTCTACCTTTTGCCCTGGGTCTCCCTAAGATTGAGCACACCGTAGCCAATAGCCTATTGCTGGCCAAAAGGCAGTAGATGGCCTTGGTTTTGCAGGAAAATTCTGTGGGTCTTACTTCAGCTTTCCCATAACAGCAGCTTTCATAAATGCTAGATATGATTGGGGTTGATGGAATTGCAGTTCCCAAAACTGTTATGGTGTAGATGAAATCCCATTGGAAAACCACTACATGACTAACATCTTGATTTGGGAACACCAGTGCCCCCAAACCCCAAGTTTCCTTGTGGGTTTACAAGAAATTTTCTTGGGACACATACATACTCATATACAAAGGCAAAGCAATAATGAATGGGATTTAATTTTTCCCCTTATGTTTGTTATGTGTATATTTCACTAAAAAGCAAATGAGAAACAATGGATATATAACAACTGTCATGATTACAACTTTGTAAGTATTTAAGATCTACTCAAATTTTAATTGATTTCTTATGTACTTTAATTTTTAAAATAGGAATAGTCTTGCAATAATTGACAGAGGAATTCTAAAGGATCACCTCTCTATATGGAGAGAACAACCACTTAATCTGATAAATTTTTGTCTTTAAATTGATGTTCTTGAATTGATAAAATCTACTCAAAACTGCAGGTGACAGGCAAGGTTTATTCATAAATCACAGACATGGAGGTATATGCCTAAACAAACCTTTGAAACTTCCTCCATTAGATGCATGCTGCTAAATCTACTTTTAAATTTCTCTCTCTCCTAGGATCCAAATAAATTCTAAATTACTTTAACTTTTAGAAAATAAAATCTTAGCCATTCAGATTTTTCATAGATTTATGTATTCACAGAGTTAACTCTGCTCATATAATGAGCCCAGACCTGCCTAAACAGGGTTTAGTGAGTATTGGAGACCGGTCACTGTCCCATAGAATGAAGCCTCTCCTCTTCCCAGTTATGGGCCACCCGCTTCCTCAAGCCTGGGTGCAAATGGCGGCTCAGCTAGAGACAGTGTTGTGCAGCGTCCCTTGCAGCAAGATGTGGTCATGTGAATAAGTTCAGCCAATAGCTGCTGCTAGAAGGGAGAGCATATCAGCTCCCAGTACCACGTTTGCCTCCTCTGTCTTCCTTTCCTCTGTCTGGATATATCAAAAAAAGAAAAGCTAACCTGGACCAAGAGATGGAAGGTCTGAAAGGTACCAGTTGAGGCTGGGGGAGCCTCCCTGCTAGCCCTAGGCTGCTCACCCTGGATTACTGCCCGGGAGAGAACAAACTTCGGTCTTATTTAGTTCACGAGTGAGGGTTCTCTTTGTTACAGCAATGTAGACTGCCACATAACATGAGTATTTGCTTAGGGATCAAAGCATCAAAAATCTCTGGGTACACCATTCTTTTTTTAAGATTATTTATTTAGATTGAGAGAGAGAGCACTAGCAGGGGACAGGCAGAGAGAAGGAGAGAGAGAATCACAAGCAGGCTTCACACTGTTTATCACAGAGCCCGATCCAGGGCTCAGTCTCACAGACCATGAGATCATGACCTGAGCCAAAACCAAGAGTCATCCTTTCAACCAACAGAGCCCAACATGGCACTCAAACTCACAAGCACTCCAAGGGTATATCATTCTTAATATGAGAAGATAGTTTTATTTACATTGTGAATCCAACAAGAGATGAGACCAAATATGTACTGATATTCAGGGAATAAAGTAAGAATTCCAGGTAAGAATTAGTTGTTCAATAATGGTGGTTCTGGTTTTACTCCCCATTTGCCAGTAAGCTTTTGGAAGCTCAAAGTGGCTCAGTCGGTTGAGCGTCCCACTTCGGCTCAGGTCATGATCTCAAGCTTGTGAGTTTGAGCCCCATGTTGGGCTCTGTGCTGACAGCTCAGAGTCTAGAGGCTGCTTCACATTCTGTGTCTGTCTTTCTCTGTCCCTTCCCTACTTGTGCTCTGTCTCTCTTACTCTCTCTCTCCCTCTCTCTCAAAAATAAATAAACATTAAGAAAAAAAAAAGAATATGCCAACAAGATAGTCTGTTGGCAGTCATCATCGTCTTTGACTTTTCTGCAATGAAATTAGAGAGTTTTATAAATCATAGTTAAATAAGAAGGCAGAGCTGTGTTTTCAGTTCACATTAGTGGCCTGCCTTTAGACAGTTTACAAGCTATGGAAAGGCAGAGACCTGAGGAAAACAAGTCTAAAGGAAGAAGCCTGGATGGAGATAACTTTCAACAAAAATTATCTGTATTACTGTATCTGTATTGAGGCCTCATAGCTTCTGGCTATAATATTAATAATTATCCATTGTAACATTGGTTAAGACATCAGAGAAATGAAAACCAGGCTACTAACACTCTGGCTTCATGAGTTGGCTGACAACCCATGTTTATTTAAAAATATTAGCCCAGAGATCCGTAAGTCATCAATCCTTACTGGTTCTTTTCCTTCATTCTTGAGGCTACGTTACGTGTGACGCAGTCCAAGGTGCTGCAGTCCTTGTCCCGACAGTCTGCGTCTTCCTTCCATGGCTTCTAAACACCTCGGACTATACGGGTTTGGGGGCGAAATGATTTAATACTCCCAAACATGGGCATTTATCTATTTAAGTATTAAATAAAATTTCCTGTATATTAGGCACATTATAGAAGAGTCACCAAAAATTGTTTAAAAGCTAGTATTAAAAAATCCACATACATGTCGTGGGTGGCTGGGTGGCTCAGTCGGTTAAGCGTCCAACTTGATTTTGGCTCAGGTCATGATCTCAGGGGTCATGGGATCAAGCCCCACTATGGGCTCCACACTGAGCATGGAGCTCACTTAAGATTCTCTCTCCCTCTCTCTCTGACTCTCTCCCCTACTCGTGCACACGCTCTCTCTCTCTCTCTCAAAATAAATAAACAAAAAAAAGAAACTTTAAAGTAAACAGATAAATAAATAAATAAATAAGTTCATATACATGTAAATCTTCATGCTGCCTTCCCACATCTCGGGTGGGGGAGGTTATCTTGAATGTACTGAACATCCCACAGTAATCTCTCTCCTCCGTGTCATTCCTTCAAATACTATTCAAAGTAAGTTTCAGGACATTTTGCACAAACAGGTACTCACTGTGAAATCAACAACTGTGCATACTAGAATCGAGCCAAGTCACAGCCCTGAGGGCTCAGAATGTATATTTAGGGCATAAACACACAGTTTTCCACGGAGACGGGCGGGAGCTCATAGGGCTGAGCGCCCCCGCTCAGGCCTGAGCTCACCACTCCACCCAGGCTGGTAGAGGCCAGAGCGGCTGCCCAAGCTGGAAACAGGAGTTGCTCTATAAATTGGACACCATATTTGTACTAGTGTTTTCTTTATTGTCATAGACTGTTATGATAGACTTTGTAAATTGTGGTTGGGAGAGCTGGATCGCTAAGAGGCTTTCAGAGTTCTGTGCTAAAGGGGAAAGAAAGCCAAGAAAGCTCAGCCACAAACAAAAAAAAAGGTGGGGGAAACAGCATTACTTGTCTGACCAAAGACGGGCTGGGTAAACACCACTTTTGCACACATATAATGTAATATTGTGCTTATGTCTAGCATTTGTTACCACTGGATGGGTTGATCTTTCAATAATGATTGCAGCTTCACATGTAATTTTGTTTTACGGGTTCACTCAATATCTATATTAGAACTGAAACTGAGATACAAACCTACTCACGGATGCCTGATGCGTCCTTCCTATTTTCAGCATTGGCAAGAGAAATGAGAGAAATCTGATTATTTTGGCAGGATGTGGAGAATGCCATATTCACCAATAATCTTCATCAAAGGATAACACAGCCGGCAAATCACTATTTGGCAAAGGTAAGAGAAGAGTAAGCCTTTGGATATAGAAGACGTTATGGCCAAGTGCCTAGCATGGTATGTGCACTTAATAAACATGGCTTGATGCTAATGAGAAGGTACGGAGGACACTCGTCTGCTTCCTAAAGATCCTCTTGTCTGGGGGCAGCAATGGCATTTTCTACCTTCAAACACACATTGGTATATTATGACAGCTCCTTACTCTTTAAAAAAGATTGCCTGTGTGTAGTGTTATTACCCATGTATAATGGGTAAAATCTTATAGCACAACAACAAAAAATGTGCTATTTACAAGAAAGCTCTACTCATCCTCTGAGTCATACTAATCTGTAAATACAATTAAAACTGCGTCCCTTTCATAAGAAGGGTTGCTTATTCTTGTGTGCCCACAAATCTTTCTCCTTTGGCTTGCCAGGTGCTGAATCTCTAATATGAGTGTTATTATTTGGAACCAGGCACCATGTCTCCAACAGGCTCCCCAAATAGTGAAAATGCTGCCATTGTTGCTCATTTTAAGTACAGATTGGTGTGTCACACTATCTAGACAGTCACTTGGAAAGCTCAAAGGAAATGGGACGATGAACAGGTAAGTTTAATGGGGCAGGTAGGGGCAGAGAGGTCCAGGGAAACTGCAGAAGGTGTGGAACTGCCAGGGAGCAGCGACTGGCCACCAAGCGCTCTCTCCGGCTGGCATCTGTTTTCACCTCAGACGCCAAGTAAGCCTATCACTTGTCAAAAATAGTAAACAAATCTTCCCAGTACTGGTTTTGAATCATTCAAACTATGCCCACTTATTTAAAATCATGTTCTGTTATACTAAATTGTATACACACACATTCTCACATCCAGTAAAGTCTACTTTAAGGTGTTTGATCTCTTCCGCAGATCAGGACTTTACATAGTTACGTCTTTACCTTGTAAATGCCTGTGTAGATTTTCTACTTTCATCTTCATAACCTTTCTCCAAGCCCTGTTAAGTTTATTTTTAGGGCTGCTTAAAAATTTTGAAAAGAATCTTTCATTTGTGTTTTCTTTCGTCTTTTTTTTTTTAATTTTATTTTTAAGCTATCTCTACACCCAACATGGGGCTTGAACCCACAACCCCAAGATCAAGAATCACACGCTCCACTGACTGAGTGGGCCTGGCACTTCTGTTTTTGCTAATTCTCCTGTTTTGTGTTTTTGAATTCTTGTTTGAAATAGGGACAGCTAGTGATTATTACTTATTAATTTTTACAAACTGACGTATTTTGCTAGTGGCCTTTTAGTTCTTTTGAGTTTTCCCAAGTATACAGTCAACATATGCAAATTTTGGCTTTTCCATTTATGTGTATGTATATTTACATATGCTTTCTTCTTTCATTCTCTTATATAGTTACATTAGCTAGTATACTGAACAATGGTAAATAGTGTGAGGACACCAGGCATCTTCGTTGTGTCTCTGACTCTAAGAAAATGTTTCTGTTTTTCATCACTAGCTAACTTTTAGTTTGAGGTATTTAGAAAAACATTAAGAACACATCTGGTTCTGTTTTTGGATGTTAAACATCAGAAATAAATGTGAAATTTTGTCAATCACTTCTTAGTATCTATGAGATGCTAATGTTTCTCTCTTTTGACCTGTTAAGATGAACCACTTTTGCATTCTCCTAAATACATGTTAACGCTATCTTTTCTTCTTCTTTTATATTTTCACAGTTATCTTGGCTGATCTTGTTCTTCCACAAAAAAACAAACCAACCAACAAACAAAAAACCCAAAGGATAATTTCTAAGAACCAGGACACTTGTGAAATTAAATGCTTATCTCTTCATTGTACGGAGATACAATACAGGTCAGTTCACACAGAGAATAAGGAGACAATCATTTACCTAACCACAACTACCTAATTAGGGGTTTGGTTTTTAACTAATAGATTAACTCTTGTACATGTAAATTATTATTTATAGATAGATTGCTCAACATTTGGGAAATAGGATAAAAAGCAAACCAATGAAAATAAAACATGAAATGAAACCAAAAAATGAGCAGACTAACTCTAAAATTAAGACACAAACAGAATCTATGAAGATCATCTTTAATTTTTTCATTTCTTTCTTCTTTCTTTCTCTATTCTCTCTTCCTTTCTCTCTTTTTTCCTTCTTTCTTTCTTTCTTTCTTTCTTTCTTTCTTTCTTTCTTTCTTTCTTTCTGATGCATGAAATAATGATGTAAGTTGGAAATTAGAGATATCTTAGATTTGATAGAATACAGCAAATATCTAGTTTATGGATCACGCAAAACAGCCTCATGGCCCTACCTCTCTACCTCTGACACATTCTTTTTTTAAACTGATAAGAACAAATACTACACTTGATCTTAGCCAAAAGGCCGAGAAGCGATGACACATTCTTTTTTTTAAAAATGCTATTACTAGGGGTACGTGGGTGGCTCATCAAGAGCACCCTAATCTTGACTTTGTTTGAGGTCATGACTCCAGGGTTGTGGGATTGAGGCCTGCGTCAGGCTCTCAGGCTCAGTGCTGGCAGCATAGAACCTGCTGGGAATTCTCTCTCTCCCTCTCTCTTTGCCCTTCCCTAGCTTGCACACGTGTGGGCACACACTTTCTCTCTCTCTCAAAATAAACAAATAAACATTTAAGAATGCTATTACTATATATGGGGTTTTTTAAAAATATACTAAATTAAAACTCAATTTAGATTTAAGGAGTTTGAGAGTTTTAGGATTTACTCTAAGATGATCAGAGATAGCCCAGGGAGTTGCAAACTAGAGATTGGGATATATGGGTATATGCAAGAATTCAATAGATGTGTATGCTAGAACTCACTGGAGTCACTGGGTTCTACCCCGTTTTTGGTGGAGTTAGTTTATAAAATAATTCCAAGGCTGCAAAATTCTCAAGTGACTCTATTCAGAAAAGTAGAGCATGCAGTTATTACAGTGTTTCTCACCTAGAGCTGCAGATGTAAGAGAAGTCACTGCTTCCCTATCTCCTCCCTTCTCACCCAGATGTCCCAGAAAATGAGAAAATGGATGCAGACTTTCTACCTTGGTGCCACGTCACCTCCTGCCCTGCTTGCTTTCCTCCTTACCCAGATGACAACATTGGACCAGTTACAAGTATATTTTTTTTATTTTTTCTTTATGTTTATTTAGTTTAGAGGCAGAGAGACAGAACAGAAGCAGGGGAGGGGCAGGGAGAGCCGGAGACAGAATCAGGAGCAGGCTCCAGGCTCTGAGCTGTCAGCACAGAGCAAGACATGAGGCTCGAGCCCATGAACCATGAGATCAGTCAGACGCTTAACTGACTGAGCCACCCAGGCGCCCCAAAACCGGTTACAAGTATTTTTAACAGAGTCCTGGATCAACAGATGGGAAAGAGGAGATCCCACTGTTACAAAACCAAATAAAAACGCAACGGCGCAAGTCCTATAAACCAAAGCAAACGTTTCTAGGGCAGGGAATTCAAACTAGCAAATGACGCACTGACTACCACAAACTATCTTTGTCCTCCTTCAACGTACGAATTTAAATGCCTCCTCTTAAAAAAAATGAAAAGGAAAGAAAAGAAAAGATAGGAAAGGAGAATATGTGCATGAAAGTCTCTAGTCACCATAATAAACCACTACCAACTTCAAAAGAATTCTGCTCATCTCTTGAAAAAATTCTCTTTAGCTCTTTTACAAATGATTAAAATGAAAAAATGAAAAAAAACAAAGTCAACAGCACTTAGCCAGTATTAATTTTCAGTGTTAGCAGGGTCGGGCAGGCCCTTGACTTATAGCCTCATGTGGACTCACCTTTTGTACAGCTGCCCGGAAGGCCTGTTTAATGCTCTTACACGAATCAGGTATTAATTTTGTGTCTTGATTCTCCAGAGTTGTGTCTTGCAAATCTGCGTTTTCATGGAGTTTGAAAATTCTATTAATGCAGTGAGTGTCATCTTCTGATATTCTATTAGGATCCATCTGAGGGGAAAAAAAGGCAAGATGTAGAGCAATTATCATTGATCATTCTGCTATTTAATAAAGCATAACTGACTTAAGGACGCAAAAATTCATCCTTGCAAGAGTCTTTATGTCCCCAACAATTAATAATTAATACAATTGCCCTCAGTGTTGATGAAACACTGACCTCTAATTCATTTTCATGAATAGCTATGACTCACAGCACAGGTACACATGTGTGATTCATGGGGAAATTATTAAAATTGTCTGGCAACCTGAAAGTCCTCATAGAGGGGGCGTCAAGGAAAGTCCTATGTGGTCAGCACAGGTGGAGAAGCTTTTTGTCCAGAAGTGATACGCGGCACACTAGATGGGAAGATGAAACCCAACTGGATATTCAAAGCATGGAGCTTACAAAATCAGGGAAAACTGACACCATCTTTAGCCACCATGTTTATCTGGCCTTTTCCCTTAATCAATGTATATTTTAATCAGCCAAAGAAGGGAGGGAAAACCCATTGCCTAGGGCCTCCCTCAAACCTAAAGCCAGAAGCAAATTTCCCCTTTGGTCGAAAGGCGCTCATCAGAATTTCTTGGACTGGAGCGGTGCATTTGCTGGGGGGTAGTATTTAGTGCCTCGTCGGATGAAGAGGGCTGCTTGAGCGAGTGGGCTGTATGGTGGACGCTAAGATTTCTATAATGTAAGGGACTGTCCCACCCAAAATATCCCCACTGACATGTTAGCTGGTTGTCTGCCTAAACCTTTCTTCAAGTATTACTCTTCTCTTGAAATTGTCTCCTCCTGGGACTCTGACAAGACCTTCAACTGCCAAGGTAAGGGTAGAGATAATTAGCTATCAACTGTGTAAATAACAATTGTTTAATTTATTGTCCTCTTCTTTCAGAAATTCAAGGTACCTCGTGTGCATTTGCTTATTCGTGGGTATAGACTGGGTGAAAAAAGGAAGAATTATGGAAGTTTAGAATATAAACTCCGTCAGTTAATACCAGGTCTCTCATTGCCTGTTTTATCTTTTTAAAAGTAATCAAAAAGATGTACAGGTTTATTAACCACCCATCAGACATGAACTAGAAAGTACTCTCTCCATATCTGAGATTCTCGAAATGAAATAATAACCCTTCAACAAATGTGCACCCACTAATACAAATGTTATTATTTCAGTCTTGCATATATAATAAGGATTATCTATAATCCTGGGAGAGGTGTCATTCATGAAACAAAACTATTTACAATCCATATTCCTTTTTAATATTCTCTTTAGGGGCACCTGGGTGGCTCAGTCAGTTAGACGTCCGACTTCAGCTCAGGTCATGATCTCGCAGTTTGTGAGTTCAAGCCCTCAGAGCCTGGAGCCTGCTTCAGATTCTTTGTCTCCCTCTCTCTCTGTCCCTTCCCTGCTCAAGCTCTCTCTCCAAAATAAACATTTAAAAAAATTAAAATAATTAGTACAAATCAGAATATGTGAGTTTTTACAGAGGAAAGCTTTTCAATCACACTTCTTTAAAAAGCTCACTCATGCCAATCAGTTTCCCACAAGAAGAATGATGCCAAGACCTAGTTGGCTCACCACCAGAAAACTGTGGAGCTACAGGAACAGTAGGGTATTAGGGAGAAATGCCTGAGGGCCCTAAAACTGGTTGAGCTCTGGGGTACCTGGGTGGCTCAGTCAGTTAAGCGTCAGACTTTGGCTCAGGTCATGATCTGGTGGTTGATGAGGTCGAGCCCCTTGTCGGGCTCTGTGCTGGCAGCTCAGAGCCTGGAGGCTGCTTCAGATTCTGTGCCTCCCTCTCTCTCTGCCCATGACCTTCTCACACTCTCTCTTTCAATAATAAACATTAAAAAATTAATTAATTAATTAATAAAACTGTTTGAGCTCCAGGACTGCTGATCGACAAAGCGCCATCAAACAGAAGCAGCCATGCCCAATGCTGTCCCTACTAAAAGTACAATCCAAACACCAGTCAGAAACAAACGCAGATTCTCAGGGCCCTGGTACTCTGCCTGGGGATCTGTGTCCTAACTAGATCCCAGGCCTTCTCCATATACATCAAAATTTGACCAGAAATGTTTTCAGGGGCACCTGGGTGGCTCAGTTGGTTGAGTGTCCGACTTCGGCTGAGGTCATGATCTGGTGGTTGATGAGGTCGAGCTCCACATCAGGCTCTGTGCTGACAGCTAGCTCAGAGCCTGGAGCCTGCCTTGGATTCTGTGTCTCCCTCTCTCTCTGACCCTCCCCTGCTCATGCTGTGGCTCGGTCTCAAAAATAAATAAACATTAAAAAGAAAAGGAAAAGAAATGCTTCAAATATCAAACGTGCAAATATAGATTTTCTGTTATTAAAATGTCCCGAAATTTCTTGGACGCCCACTTTTTTCACAAGAAATGCCAGTAGGTACAAAAATATTGTGATAGTAATAATGGTTAAGGACTCAATGCAAAGAAATGTAACACAAAGATTTTGTTCCCTCTCTCTGACAAGATCTCGGCACCCAGAGCCAACGGAAGCCACAACCCTAAGGGTTAAGAGCCAACTGACTCTGTCTCCAAGGGCTTCAGATGTGCAGCTGAGAACATTTCAGAAGGTAACACAAGAACTAAAACATATATAAAAGTCATCAATGGTTTTCCCAAAAGAAATTACGAAAGCATGGCATATTTTTACTTCAGTTTAGACCATCCGTTAGAAATGTCTTGGTCCACTGTCTTGTAGTCCTCCTGAAATGGAGACCAGGAGAAAAGAGAGGAGTTGAGGTGTGGGGGTGGGTCAACCACACACAGCAGTGGGGGTCTCTGGTCTGGTAGTCTCCACGCTGGAAAGTCTGCTCGCCAGCGGTGGGACTGGTGCCCGTGTGGGACACTCCCCAGGGCTCTTCCAGTGGCTGAACCCACCACACTCCTATACCCCACCCTGTCTCCAGACCCCACGGTCGGGATAGAGAATGTGCAGGACTGCATAAAAAGTCCTACTTTTTAGTCTAGTTTAGCTACTCATTAGCTAATTTACATATTTGCAAATTTCCAGCATCCGGGATCATTTGAAAAGCCCCTTTGGTAAATGAAACATGCCAGGTGCTTGGCTAGATGCTGCCAATAATGTAGTGAGCACAACAGGCAGCCTTACCTTCTTGAACTTACTACACTCAACAAAGGAACACAGAAGCTCATCCAAAAAAAAATCACAGCAAACTGAAATTACAAATGAATTCATTACACCTAGAAATGTCTGAACACCTTATGTAAATCTTGAGTATATGATTTAAAAGACTTATAAATGCATTCTCAATGAGAATCTTAAAAAAAAATTTCCTTGAAATGTTATCATTTATAGGGTTAAATGAGGCAGGATGCGTGACATTTGTGCTACTTTGTTATCTGTTTTTGTCAAACAGACAGCCTGCCCACCTCCACATCAGAGTTGCAGTAGTGATTTGCTCCCTTGTTGGGGTAACAAACAGCCAAGGAGGTTGGTATGCATACTGGGGTTTGGGGGAAGGAGTTAAAAGGGCAACAAGATTTGCATTTTCTGAAAAGCTTATCTCTCAGCAGACCTCCAAACTTTGAATACAGTTATATGGATTAAAAGAAAAACACACACACATAAATTTTAAAAGCAACTTTTTGGAAGGTTGTTTTTTTTCTTCTACTTCTTTGCAAACCAAAGTATGAATACTATGTGGTAAATATATAGCACAAACCACATGCTATTTTTTCTTTGGCAAGGTTGGTAGAGGAAAAGCCAATCTACTCTAGATCTAGTACTTTTTTTTTTCTTTTCAATCTGGGCACAGGCAGTCTGCAAACGTTCAGGAAGGCTGATTCATTTTTGACTATTCGATCATGAGTTGAGAATGGAAAAAACTTTTTAAAGTCACTGTAATTTTTACACTATTCTGGGCATTCTTCTAAATTCATTTAGGGACACCTGGGTGGCTCAGTCAGTTGAGCATCTGACTCTTGATTTCAGCTCAGGTCATGATCTTGGGGTCATATTTTTGAGCCCCTTGGCAGATTCGGTGCTGGCATAGAACCTGCTTAAGATTCTCTCTCTGTCTCTCTCTCCCTCCCTTCCTCTCTCTGTCTCTCTATCCCTCCCCCCAACACACCCCCGAGCTCACTGGCTCGCTCTCTCTCTTTCTCAAAATAAAAAAAAATTAAAAATAAATAAAAATAAATGCATTTAAAACTAAATTCAACTTTTTTTTTTCTTGAGGAATTGCATAGCTACCCTCTCCCCACTTGAAACAAAAACAATAAAACTGGCTCCTTCTCATTTTTTTCTGTAAACTGCAAACATGTTACTTGATACAAAATGATTTCATTCTAATTCAGAGGCATTCAGAAACCCCAAGGAGTTGACACCCACAACGTTAGTGAAGAAAAAACAAATCTCATACTTGGTACCAAGTCTAACCTAAAGGAGCTGATGTGAGTAAAAATGTTTAATCAGTGACAGGTCAAACGGAGTCTATTCTCTCAGCTGGAACCTTGAAAGAAGCCTCTGGCATACATAAAAGCAGGAAGAATTGTAGAATGAACCCCACAAGCCCATCACTGAGTTTCAACAACTATCAACCCACGGCCAAACTTGTTTGATCTTTAAGAAACCACTTCCCTACCCCTAAAGCTCCCTACTTACTATTTGTAACAATTTTAGAATGTATCTCTCAATGATCAGGACTCCTTTAGGTATCAGAGGCAGATACTATAACTCAGTAAAATGCAACCAAATCTAATGCGTATTCCTAGGAACACATTGCTCCTAATATTACTTCTTTCCTAAAGAAGATGCCCCTTTTAAAACGCAGCACAGGGGCAGGACTGGGTGGCTAAATCAGTTGAGTGTTAGACTTTGGTTCAGGTCATGATCTCACAGTTTCTGAGTTCGAATCCTCCAACAGGCTCACTGATGTCAGGGCAGAGCCCCGTTCGATCCCTCTCCGGCTCGGTCCCTCCTGGCTCGTGTTCTTGCTCTCTCTCTTTCTTTCTCTCTCCCTCTCAAAAAATAAATACACAAATAAGCATTTTTAAAAATGCAGTACAAAATGGGGTCCAGAGTAATGGTTAATATATTTTGCCTAAGTCCAAGAAAAACCCAACCTTTGTGGCATTTAGGAAAACTGTACCTATGAAATCTGATGACATTAAATCTCCCAATAAAAATTTTCTAGCTAGGCTTACTAATTTGCATTTTTTTAAATGGGGCTGAGAATTTCACTATTACCCATGTACTACCAAGACGGCTAAGTTATGGTAAGTGACCATCAGACAGACCCTTTGGCCCTCTAGACCATTAACATTCTTACAGAGAAGCAGAATCCAGCAGGTCCCTCTTTTCTACGTGGCCACACCTATCCATGGTCCCCACCAACCTAAGCTGCTCCTGGTCCCCAGAGCTCATTCATTCCCTACTGCTCTTTCAATGCTGAACACTCACTTGATGCTTCCTGCTATGAAAATACCATATCCCTAAGGTGTTAGAAAAGAGAAAAAGGAGTAGCCAACTATTGCAACTCCTGCTCTTTTTCTAAATAGCACTCTCATGTTTGGCAAAGAATTTTAACTCTCTTGTCAATAGGTCCCTCAATTACTTGGCACCACGTGATGCACATAGTAGGTGGACATTGTACATTGAATTAAGGATCCTTAACTCACAATCCATAGCATTTAATTGTCTCCTCTGCAGTGTAGGCACTCAGTAGCTACAGACTTTACATGGGCGGTGGGGGGAGAAAACTGATGGGAAAATGGGTCATTCTTAACGGCAGCATACTCTGATGAAAGAAAAAGCATTTTTCATCACTTCCGTATAGATGGGTGTAATCTTTGTAGCAAAAGTTGTGTTTTTAAGAAAAAAATTATCTCAATAGGTAAAGATTATTTTTATTAATATACAAATACAAATGTCCTGAAGTATTGTTCATAGGATCTTTACCTTTGTTTTAGTAGGTAATCAAACTAGCTCTATAAAATACAAAACAGTGGATAATGAATATTTAACAAAAAGCCTATGATTACAAATAATGGAGTTCAAGACACTGGCCCAAGTCAAAACCCATACAATCTAAGCAATGCCATGTTTTGATGCATCCCATTTGGTTTAGTAATCACCTTTGAATCTGAAAACCAATGAAGTCCAAACCGAACTTTCTTTTCCCATAAAAAAAAAAAAATGCACAGTCAGCCCTCCACTTCCTCTGAGAAAAGAGTTCACAGCACCAGACAAGAACATTTGAATGAATCCAACCAACTGCACTGCAATTTCCAAGAAAACACAAGAGCATAAACCACCAGAAAGCATAATATTACAGATTTACCCCTTCCTTTCTACTATCTTTCACTGCAGTTCCCAGCCGTCTTTTTCGTCTTTTAGAAGTTCAGTTATTAGCTAGACTGTACGTAACGAGGCTGCGTCAGGGGTGAGAACCTCACCACCATCACGCACCCCTCGCTTCCTTCTGCTGCCCACCTTAATGGGAAGGCACGTGGTGCTCCCCTCTTCGTGCACCCAGGCGCGAGCGGAGCCCCAGTCCTGCAACCAGGCTTCTCCGCCCATCTGGCGCCGTGGGCATCCCCATTGGGTGCTCCAGCGGCCGCCTGCAGCGCAGGCACCGCGACCTTGCCCTCCGCGCTCCCTTCCAGCAGAGCGGCCCGGAGCACACCAGCAAAGCGGCCAGCCCCTCCAGGTGGTGGGCGGGAAGGGGCAGGGTTGCGCTCATTCCCCCCACCCTCTAAGTAGACGCAAGTTAATTCTTAGCTCCTAGTGAGAAATGGACGGAGTTTGGGGGGGGGGGTGGGATGGGGAGTGTGCAATCATCCATTAGAGGTTAGCAGCCAATGCTGCGTCGCGGGGGAAATTCAAACGCACCAGGTTGGGCCGGGCGAGCCCGGCCTCTACTCTCCGCCAGGCGCAGACGGGCGCGGAGACGCGAAGGGAGCGGGCTGTCCCTGAGCCGGACTCTTTAGAGTCCCTGTCCCCCTCCAGAACTTGCAAGGTCTCGGGCACCGCGCCGGCTGCCAGACTCCGTTTCTCACCTGTGCGGGACCGACGAGGTGGGCGGGCCCCCGGGAGGGCGGGCACTCACCTGTGCTCGGAAGTAGAGGAAGAGGGCGACGCTGCAGACCACCTGGCCCAGCCCCAGTCCCAGGAAGGCCACGAGCAGCGAGCGGGAGGCGGCGGCGGGCGGGTGCGGCGCGGGCGGCGC
>NC_043703.1:51519900-51611851 GCF_006229205.1 Suricata suricatta | reverse complement strand
CTGCCCGCGACCCACTCTAAAGACGGCGCGGAGCCGGCGCGGGGCCAGGCGGGCCTCGACGTGCGGCGCTCGGAGCCGGGTGCTGCTCGGGGGGCGCGCGGGCGAGCGGGCTGCGCGCCCGGCTACCCCAACTCTTATAAACCGCCGGCGAGGGCTGGCCTCGGGAGCCAATCAGCCCCGGGCGAGGCTGCCTCTTCCACTCCCACCTCTGGCTCCCCTTCCTTCCTTTCTCCCTCCCTCGCTCTCTTACTCTCACCGAGTGGCCTCCTCCCCGCCAGCACTCTGAGAGGATCAGGCTGGCGGTGGTTCCGGGGTGCCGAACGCCCCTTGCCCATTCTCAGCTGCCAAGAGAGAGGCCGGGACAGATGCATGTGGGGCCTCAGTTAAGGATAAAGGATAAGGTGACATCACAGACATCGCTCTGGCAGCTAGCATCCCTGAGCTTCGGTTCCTACTATACAATTTAGAGAGTTGGACTTGGTGATCTCTGAAGTCCCTTCCCCCTCCCCTCACCCTAAAAGAAATTCACTACGGAATATCCTTGAGGATCCTGAGAGTACAGCCTCTATCATATTTGCAAATGTAAGTTCCGAATTATTTTGACAGCCTTAGAAAACCAGAGCTCCTGAGGGTGCTTCTGCACCCTCAAAAAGTGGCTTTGAGGAAAGCATGTTTTGAATGTGGGAGCAGAGAGCCTATAGGCACGGATTCTGACCTACAAAAAGGAAACGGTACAGAGAGAAGGCTCGGATCTAGTGCGTCTCGTATACAAGATATTGCATTTCCACAGGGTTCCACAATGCCATTGCTACTGCTTGGCGGTTATTTCCCTTCAGTATCCTAAAGGTAAGAGAGATACACATACACCAAGGAAGCTCTGGAGAGCTAATCCAACTGTGCATCAGGAAAGATGAACGTTACACAAGGTTGAAGGTGTCGCTAAATGTTAGTTTCATTACTAAAGAAAACTTCCCAGGGGTTTTTTTTTTTTTTTAAGAGCCCCTTTGTAGAATTGGGCACGTTGGCGAGAAAATGAAAATATAGACTAGGCTCCCAAATTCTGAAGCATCTTCAGCAGAAAGTAAGAGAAGGAGGTGCTGGACAAATGAGACACCTACAAAAATTCTACATTTGTGGATCTTCTATACCTCATTAACACTTTTTAATTTTGTGTCCTCTTTCTCCACCATTCTGTAATGGGTACTCCTGTAGGCAAGATTTATCACAAATGACACATCTCTGAGTTATCAGGCTTGTGCTCTGAGGTGAACACTTAGAACTCAGTGCATGTTGGGACTCCTGGGTGGCTAAGATGGCTAGCATGCTACTCTCTCTGCCCTCCTCCACTCATGCTCTGTCTTTCTCCATCTCTCAAAAATGAATAAACATTAAAAATGTTTTTAAAATGAACAAATAAGGAAAAAAATGCAAGACAATACCATATGATTTCACTCATGTGTGGAATTTAAGAAACAAAACAAAAGACCAAAATAGAAAAGAGACCAAAAAAAATCAGACTCTTAACTACAGAGAACAAACTGGTGGTTGCCAGAGGGGTGATGGGTGGGGGGATGGGAGAAATAGATGATGTAGATTAAGGAGGGCACTTGTGATGAACACCAACTATTGTATAGAATTGTTAAATCACTATATTGTACACCTGAAACTAGTATATGCTGTATGTTAATTGTACTGAAATTTAAAAATAATTTAAAAAATAAATTTAATTAAAAAGAAGAAAAGAATATGCAAATGATTCTGGTATTCTCGTAACAGAAGGCTGGACTGGGGTGAAGACTGAGTGTTAAAGACGAAAGTGCCCAAATAATGTCACCCTCTAAATCTCTCTAAATACATTAATAGCCTGATTAGATTAGGAAAACATACAACAAACTTAAAGGCATAATATGCCTGCATAATAATGAATAAACATAGGTATTTTTAATCCTAATGTTCTAAAATTTTAACATCGAACTTACAGAACTTAACACAACTTGAACTTGATTGACTTTCACATTTTATGTAGTTATATAGCAGCAGTTCTCAAAGTATTGATTTCAGGACCTTTTTACTCTTAAAAATCAGAGACCCCTAAAAGTTGAATTTTTTAATGTGAATGATAACTATTAATATTTGCTATATTAGATATTCATACAGACTTTTTTACTCTTTGTGAGGACAAGCTGTAACATATTTTATGAAAAGTATCATTTTAAAAATAAAAATATAGGTGAATAGGGCTGCATTTTTTATGTTTGCAAATCTCTTTAATGGAAGACAACTGTATTCTCTCTGTTTATGTACTCACTCTGATGTGATACATTGGTTTTTTTTGAAGTGTATAAAGAAAATATAGCCTCACACAAATATATAGTTAGAAAAGGGAGAGGTATTTTAATTGCCTTTCCTAATAATTGTGGAGTTCTCCTTTTCTATTACACCACAACTCAACAAGTAGTCATTTTTTAGACATTATATGCACTGTGACATCTAAAACTTTCAGTGGTTTTCTTCCTCCATTACAATAACATCGACTGGTCATATCTTTTTCTTTGAATACATCTCTTCCCCAGGGATGACTTTGTAATATCAGGCATGGTCATTTAGAAAATATCCATTCACTGAAGTCCACAGATTCCCTCAATGGTTACATATTTCATTATATAACACTCCAAACCTACATTCAACTATTATCACCACTCATTATATCAGGATAGTTTTTAGTATTGGGAAGCTGTTAAGTTCACAGTGGCAGTTAGGAATTTTTTTTAATATGGCTGGAGAGAGAGAGTTACAATAAGTCAAAAGCAAATATAGCCTTCAAGATATTTGAACCAAAAGTTGCACTGAAACTAAAGCTAAAACCCAGCTCAATATTTGATTGGATTGAAGCCCTCTTCACTTTAGCTGCATGGTAATATCTACATTTGGTGTTTTATACATAATGACTATTATACAACTAAAAAAGGTTACTTGACATAATAGGAAGTTGGAATGTGTGGTTTATAATCAAGAGGGGATAAACATTCAACAGAAGCAGATGAGCAGATGATTGAAATATTGAAAATAGTAGCAAGGATTTTTGAATAACTATAATAATTAGAATACAGAAAATAGAGGAAAGGGTAAAGAAAATAGAGAATTTCAGCAGAGAAATAGATGGTTTAAAAATAATCAAATGAATATTCTAGAAAATAAAAATAAGATATCTGAAATTAGGGAATTGTTGGATGAGCTTAATAGCAGATTTCATAAAGAAAAGAAAAAATGGATCAATGAATTCAAAGTCTGTACAATAGAAAATTTCCAATGTGAGGCACATAAAGAAAAAATAATTAGAAAATGAAATAATATATCATGAGAAATATGTGGAACATTATCAGATGGTCTAACATACGTGTAATTGGAGTTCCAGGGGAAAAAAGCAAAGAATAGGGAAAAAGCAGCATGTGAGGAGATTATGTTGAGATTTTTCCTAAGTGAATAAAGACATCAACTCATGGATTTAAAAAGTCAGAACATCCCAAACAGAATATATACAAAAAAATCCTCATTTAGGCACACCACAATCAAACTGCTAAAACTGAAAGACTAAGAATAAAACCTTAGAACCCCTCAGTAATCCATATTTTTTCTTTTCCTTTTCCCTGGAAGTCTCAGATAAGTCTCATAATTTCTTTGTTAACACTTAAATAATAAAAAGTTCTCTGGTCACTTTTGTCCTGAGAATACACTCAGTTTGCTAATTAAATGAAGGACTTAGTTTAATAATAAAAATTTTGATTCCATTTAAAGTTAAATCTTCTTTCCTCCCACAGACTAGAACTATCAGTCTGGAAAATTGACCATGGGCTAAAGGGGTGCTGTCTGGGTGGGGTAGAGTTGGGAGTAGCAAAGAATAGGAAATGTCTTATTTGACTGATACAGTTATAACCTGGGCTAGTGCTCCTTGGGTCTGGTGAATGAATATTCAAAGTGAATTATTTCATGGGGCACTCTTATATGTCCTTGAAATTTTTCCCATCAAAAATGCCCAGCTAAAGTTTCTTCTCCCTTAGATAATTACTCCCTCAGTTTCTGCAGCAAACAGTATATTCTTTTTTCTTTCTTCTGGCCACAGTCTGTCTCTGCTAGAAGCCATCTTGGAAGAAATCTCTTTAAATATTATCCTAGGACTGTCTCCTCCTTGACTGCCCATATATTGTCCCCAGTACACACTCCTGCCTTGTTGTCAATGAAAACGTATTTTGCTCCTAGTATAGCTTCATCTTAGCTCTGCCACCAGACAGGGAGCTCCAGTCACAGCCATTTACTTTTTAATCTCCTTAGACATTGAGAAATTCCAGTCTCTGTCATCTCAAACTTCAGAACAAATACCAAGCTCTCCAGTCAGTCCCTCTCAAAGTGTTTCTCATAATTTCTCCAAACAAACCATCCTTTGGTTACTTCATCCTTAGTCACTTCTATCCTTAATCTGGTTTCCAGATTCCTTCTCTACAAGTATCTTCTATGAACTATGGGAGTTCTTGCTACTTAGTATTTTGGTCCCATTTTAGCATGCTGTTACTCAAGGAAAGAGCCACTTACCATGTAGTGTAATTAGTAAAATGTGCTCTGGGAGCACAGAAGGAAAGCGCTTAACCTGGACTGGGGAGTTAAGGAAAGACTTTTTCGGAGGAAACCATATTTAAGATGAGATTTGTGGTACTGAGTAATAGTTTTCCAAAACTAGTGAGAAGAAACATGTATAAAGGACCAGAAGCAAAACAAGATGCCTTCAAGGAACAGCAAGATGTTCAGGAGAGCTTGATCAGGGTGTGAAGAAAGAATGGGTAAAGATAAAACTAGAAAAAAAAAAAATAAACAGAGATTGAATCACCAAGATTGCCAGTCATGATAAAAACTTAAATTTTATTCTAAGAGCAAGAGAGAGTCGTTCAAAGTTTTGTCCCCCTCAGAGAAATGGCATATTCTGATTTGCAATTTAGGTCCTTCAGCTTCGGTGTGGAGAATGAGTTTGGCGGGGGTAGTGAAAGGAGATGGACCGAGCTGGCCTGGAGAAGGGGAGCCGGCCACTGGACCATCGCCAGATAGAGGCAAGAAACGACCACAGTGGTGGCAGAAGTAGTGGAGGGAAGTGATGGTCCCTGAACCATTTAGGAAGTGGAGTCCTTTGGGTGTGGTAGCTGACTTGCTGTGGAGGGTGAGGAAGAGGAAGGAACTCATGATGCCACACAGGTTTTCATTTTCTGCAGCTGAGGGATGACCTTCACCAAAGTGAGAAGCCGTGGAGGAAGAGCAGGTTGGATATGCTCCATGTCACACCATAGGTCATGCACCTGCAAAGTTTTCTCTGCCACTTCGGTGTGCTCTGTTGACACGTATTCAACTTTCAAGTCTTGGCCCAGGTGATATCTCCTCCTGGCTTTTCCCAAATCCCTATATTTTTTCTAAGTGTACTTCTTCTCTTATCCCTCACTCCCCTTTAAGCTGTCACTTTCTTCATTACAGTGACTTCATCTGTTTATAAATGAGCGTCTTCCCAGTAGACCATGACAGCCTTGAGGACATTGTTATATTCATTATTGTACCCTCATCACCTAGCAAAATGCCTGGGACACATCAGGCACTTAATCAGGGTTGTTGAATAAAATGGGCCCTCTGGAATCTTAAAACGTTGAAACAACAACACAGATGCAAAAATATGTACAGTGAGAGGTTTCTGAGCAAATACATTTTGGAAGTGACCAGTATGGCAGATACCATCATCACCACCACCAAAAACAAACAGGTATGGCGTACTTGTGTGCAAACAAGGCACTATTAGCCTTCTTGGAAAGGTAGAACAAAAAGACTGAAAACTAAAGATACTCAAATGGGACTTTGTTTAAACTGGTATGTATTGAATGCCTGAACAAATGTCACATCCATTCTGACTATAGATCGTACATTCTTTGTTATACCAAACTGACTCTCAAAAAACAGGACCTGAGTTTTGTTTGAGGTCCCCATGCAAAACAGAGGATAGAAATAAGTTATTGTTTAATATGCATGCATCCATGCTGTATTATAGAGTAAAAACTTTAGAAATCTGACCTAAAAAAATTTTGGTTTAAAACAGGGACTCTGGGGCCATGTATCCTGTGATTAAATCCAAGCTTTTTCACTCATTGGCTGGGTGGCCTATGTTTCTTACACTTTACTTAGGTCATTTAAACAATAAAGAAAACAGCATCCACCTTATGGGTTGTAATGAATACAATTTGAGTCCTTGTATACAATTCTTAAAATGGCGCTTAATACATGCATGTGAAGTTCTTCTAGTTCTTATTAGCCATTCAGATTTCTGGCAACATCTATGCACTTAGCGGCAGTAATGAGAAATCTTAAAAGAACAGTCATTTCAGACTCTTATCTTTAAATAAATCTAGCATGCAGGAAAAGAGACAGAAGAATTGAAGCCATGAACTCTTCCCTATGGTAAAGAATATCCAACTGTAGCCAGAGGTACTCAGGGAGCACCATCAGAGGAATGACCATACAAGGAAGGAATACACGGTTGAGTGGCTGCAGGGTCACACAACAGCCTGGCTGCAAGGTTGCACAGCCAGTGCACCTGAGTGGTACAATGACCAGGTGGTGCAGGCACCATAGCGCTGGTAATGCCAAGACCTGTAGGAGAAGTACGCCCTGCTCACTCAAGCAGAGATGCTCTACAAAAGTATTTCTATCATGATTGGTTATAAGTCTCAAGATGTTGGTGTTATAAAAGGTAAACTTCATTATTTATCTGGAAATATTGTTCATTTTTCGATAGTTCAAATATTTTGGAAAAAGAAAATCATTGGGAAATGTTTAAGAACACTGTCAGTAAAGAAGTCATCTATTTAGCCGTATCAATACATCCAAACTTCAATTTTAAATAATTATTAGTATACTGTAGGACCAGAGGGCAGGTGACACCATAGCCTCATTTTAATTTCGACATCTGCGTTTACATTTGACATTTACTCTTTCTATACCAACTGGAGTGGAAATGGTGTGACTCATCTGCAAAGGCATGTGGAAGAATATGGAATTCCTTAATATTTTTGAAGAGCCTTGTACTAAATTATAACAACCATTTTGGACTAGGGAGGATTGATTGATAAGATCCACCACCTTGAAAGGCAAATGTCTGTTGTTGGAATTTTTAAACCCAGCATAGATAGAGGCTTGGTGGAGATTAATTATCAGATGAGTAGTTAATCTAGGTAAATTTTAAGGTTGTTTCCAGTCCGAGATATAAATTAGCAAAGTAACTGGCCTTTCCAGGTGTTATATGCAGCAGTTTGCAAAATGCTTTCAAATGAAAAACATTTCATATGAAACCATGTGTATTTGCTTATTATCTACATTGGCAATGTCTGATAGAACATTCTACCACAATGGGAAAGTCCTATACTCATGTTGTCTAATATAGTAGCCATTGGGCACGTACAGCCATGGAACACTTAAAATATGGGTAATGCAGCTAGAGAACTGAAATTCCTCAGTCCATCGGTCACTGAGGCTGGGGGCTACCATATTGGAAAGTGCATCTATATGTGCCTTACTTTATTCCAAATTTATATCTGCTTATTAGTATTTTCCATTTAAAACATTGTTTCACAGAAACAGGATCAGTGTTGTCCAGGGGCAGACTCCAGAGGTAGCCTAAGTGAGTAGAGCTCTTGATAGAGCTGAAAAAAAATTTAGATTCACTCCGAGCCCAGAGCCTAGCTCAGTGTCTGGTACAGAATAGTTGTCAACAAATAGTTTGCAAATTTATTTTAATTCCTTGAACCTCTTAATTCAAAGTCAAACATTCACTTCACTCAATCTCACAGGCTTCTTTTTAAACTAGTGGCAGTTTCTTGTTTCATCTTTACTGTGCCAAAAGTCCGAGGATAATAAAAGTTCAAGAACTTCATGAACCAGCTCAGCACATGAACTCAGAGATTAGTCAACAGCTTAAACAAACAAGGCTGGCCAGCTGGTCCCTGCTCTATTTTACCACAGTCTGGGGCAGGGACAAAAGACATTTAGGAGAGGACTTGTGAGTGTTTCTCTTGCCTCATCACCCATCCCCCTCCTTCCCAGCCCATTTCGTCTGCAAGCATTCGGTTGATGATAAGTGAGACGGCAACTGGTCTTAGAGACCCACAACTCTGTGCAGGAACATCTCTCTCTAGGGGACCCAGTGAGCTCACGTCCTGCAGCGTCCCTCCCAGGGAGGCACAGCATGTCCCCCGTAGACCTGACCCGCAGTAGGGATGACTACGGCTGTATGGACTCTCACTTTTTTGTTGTTTAATGTCCAAGGGGAGCAGCTCTGCAGTACCAAGAGGAGTTTATACAAATAAACATGATCAGGACACACTATAATTAATGGGCTCCACCACACAGCCAAAGTGCCCAGTTTCCTACTTTCAAACTATTTTGGATTCACCATAAAATCTTGCTTCTTCGGCAACTGCTCCATTTAGAAAGAGAACAAGGTCCAGTCTAGGTTGGGATTGAGGAGATGGCTCATTCAGTACCTTCTGTAAGAACAGAGTCTTTTGTGCAATGTGTGCTTGTTGATTTTTTCCACCCCTTCTCACTGGTGTAGAGAGTTGAGGACCCCAGGCCTGCAGACATAAAGATTGGAGAGTACGCCTATGGCAAAGTATGCTCTAATCAGAAATAAATAGGCTTTGTTATAGTTGAATTGTGTACTTCCCCCAAATTCATATTTTTTGAAATCCCAACCCCCAGAATCTCTGAATGTGACTGTATTTGGAGTCTTTACAGAGGTAACTAAATTAGAACAAGGTCATTCAGATGGGCCCTAATCCGGTATTACAAGGGTCCTCATAAGAGGAAATTTGGACACAAACACATACAAAGAGGAGACAATGTGAAGATACAAGTGGAAGACTACCACCTATAAGAGAAGGAAAGATTCTTCCTGGGGCTCCCCCAGAAGGAACCAACCCTCCAGATATCTTGATCTTGGACTTCTAGCCTCCAGATGTGAGAAAACAAATTTCTGTCTTTTAAGCCACCCAGTCTATGGTACTTTGTTATGGCAGCCCTACCTAACTAATACAGGCTTCTTCCAGCTCCTTCTCTGTAGGGCCACAGACTTCTTAGAGAGGATATGATGTCTTTGCCTGGTGTCTTCTCTTACCACCTTGAACACAGAGTGGAGAGAAACGTAACGGCACTTCTCTGCCCCTGGTTGGAGCCATTTTTCCTCCCCTAGATGCTGTTATACAAAATGTAGCAAATAAGTTGTAGCAATTCATTCTCTCTCTGGCTCCCTTCACCCCTTGCTTTGCTCCTTGTTTTCTCAAGTATTTTTTTTCTCATTATCCAGAATGAATTAGTCTTTAGAGCCCCAGGAAACATTTCCAGGATCTAGTCTGCCCCCAAGGAAGATGGGCAAGCTCTGAGAGGTTCCCAGAATTCAGGCCAATTCTTGCAAAGTTGACCTTAGGAACACTCAAAAGCCATGGAGGGTAGCTCTTATAGATGCTTCTGATCCAAAGTGTGTTCTGTCGTGATCCATGGGAATAATATATTCTCTATAAACACCCTCTTCCACATATTGCCCCAAATAGCCAAAATTATGAATGAAATGAATGGTGTTGCTTTTACTTTTACTCAAAAGATGAGATGACTGTATTTGCCTTCCCATCACAAGTATAGGATTCCTTCTGCTCTTCAGTATTGCTACATTATTACCACAGCATTGGAGAGTTTGCCATATTTGGAGAGCCCTAAAGGCCACTACAGACCACTCTTCCCCTTTCCTGAGGCCTGTCCTAGTCTGGATCTTTATCCAGAGATACAGAGAGTTGAGAGAATTGGACCTCACAGAGTGAGACCAGAGGTCAGAGCCAAGTGCAAGTTAAGAAAACACTCAGTTTAGGCTATTTCTGACTTCATTAAGTGTCATTGAATCCACCAGCACCTAGCTAACTGCTAGGTAACTTAAACACCTAGCACTGCACAATGTGTAGGAGGCCATGGAAGAAGTAGATCAACTCCAGCGCTCAGCAGATCAATCTTCTGGTTGGGGGGAGGTTGTTATACTGAAAGAGACTTGAATGAGCAAAGGGTGTGAAAACAGGGAATTTATTAAGACCACTGAGCCCTTGGGGCAGGTACTCCATTCCAGGTATTTACTCCTTGGTAAAACCTCTGCGAGAAAAACCATGGCCATTTCTTACAGCAAGACTAGACTATTCTTGCTCTGTCTCTATAATGCAGCACATATTTAGAAAATGAGAGGTGTTCCATGGTCCAGATCCCCCATTCCTTGGATTCACTAACCCTTCAAGGAGAAAAGGGGGTGCCTTTCCCCATGATAGTCAAGGAAGGAGAAGCCATACATTGTATCTGAGGAGCTCATTTCAAGTATTTGAAGACATTTTCCATCAATAAGTTTTTCTTATTGTGTATGATGACAGGTGTTCACTAGACTTACAGTAGTGATCATTTCACAATATATAAATATATACAAATATCGAATTATTATGCTGTATACTTGAAACTAACATAATGTTATACATCAATTATACTTCAGTTAAAAAAAAATACCTGAGCAGGTCTCTTCAAAACTGACAAGGTCATCAAAAACAAGGAAAGTCTGAGAAATAGTCACAGCAAAGAGAATCCTACAGAGATAGGACACTAAACGTAATGTGGTATCTTGGGTGGGATCTCCAAACATAAAAAAGACATTAGGTTAAAACTAAGGAAAGCTGAATAAACTGTGGACTTTGATGAGTTGTACTGATGTTGATTTATTGATTTTAACAGATGAACCAGACTAATGTAAGATGTTAATAATAGGAGAAATGGAGTGAAGAGGCATATGGGAACCCCCTATCGTCCCAATTTTTCCGTAAATTTAAGTTTATTAATTAATTAATTTACTATTTATTTTGAGAGAGAGTGAGAGTGAGCATGGTAGGGCAGGGGCAGGCAGAGGAGGGGAGTAAGAGAATTCCAAGCAGGCTCCTCACTGTCAACATGGAGCCTGATGGGGGCTTCAGACTCCTGAACAGTGAGGTCACTACCTGAGCTAAAATCAAGAGTCAGACACTTAACCAGCTGAGCCACCCAGGTACTCCTCAATTTTTCTGTAAACTTAAAACTGTTTTAAAAATAGTCTATTTATCATAAAAAGTTATTTTTATAATTAACCCAATCCATCACACTGTAACTTTAATTAATTTTCAACATTTTATTATATTTTAATTTAATATGAAAGCAACATGTATCTATATAAGGTGTATTAAAATATTAATATTAATATCAAAAATTATATATTAAAATATATGATGAAAAGCAATGTAAACAATTTAGCATATGAATTCTTGTATATATTTATATAAACATGTTTATGTTATTTAGATTACACTGTACATGCACATTTGTGTCCTTTTTTTTACTTGATACTGTTCTAATTAATATTCATCCTCATCAGTAAACACTCTTTGTAAACATCAACCTTATAAGTGAAGATTACCTCTATTTTTTTAGTTATCATGTTTATTTTAACATGAAGAGCTATTTGGTGACACTGAAAATAAATCATTAAGCTTTGATTTTAAACTACAAATTATTATCAGATAGCTTTGTCCTAACCTTAAAACCCAACCAGTTGCTAAAGTTCCTGGGGTGAAGTTCAAAGGTAGAAAGAAGTAGGGTTCCAAAGATGAAGCATGTGTTAAACATATCACTTTTTTCTTTAACTTAAGAATCTAGTGGTTTGTTCTTTAGGGACATAGAATAGCATGGTCTCCAAAAAGCCACAACAAAGTGTCTTACTTTCCACTTTAATGGATGTACCCCATAATTTACTTAGCCAGTACCCATTGCTGGACATTAAAATTGTTTCCAACTTTTGGCTCTCATATACAATGATATGATGAATTTTACTGGCTACAGAACTTTTGCTGATTTCTGTGTTATATCTTTCAGCTATATTCCTAGAAGAATTACCAGATGAAAAGCTAAAACTTTAGGGCTCTTGATTCATATATTAAGCTATAATTTATAGTCTTTCAACCAACAGCATCTTCAAAGAGCATAACCTTTCATAATCTTAAAGTGTGCCATTTGACTTTCTCCTAACAAACTCCAGTAACTTCAGTTTCTTTAAACTTTAAGCTTCTCTCAAAAGAATAATAAAATCCTAGACTCCCAAGGAATGTGTAATCTGTCTTGATGAAGAAGCTTGCATACTGTAAGTCTCTTCAAATACAATGGAAGAGCCTTTGGAGTCTATTCTCCAAGGAAACACATACAATATTCATAGGCTGATTTCAAATACACTCTGTCTCTAGACCTTGGAAAGTTACTGTCCCTATTTCAACAAGGAGAGGAGAGGGGAGGAGCGGGGAGGGGAGGGGACGGGAGGAGAGGAGAGGGAAAGAAAGAAAGAAAGAAAGAAAGAAAGAAAGAAAGAAAGAAAGAAAGAAAGAAAGAAAGAAAGAAAGAAAGGGAGGGAGGGAGGAAGGAAGGAAGGAAGGAAGGAAAGAAGGAAGGAAGGAAGAAAAGTAACCATAGGTGAATAAAATACTAGCATGATTGTACACAAATATGCATATGAAGACAATGGGACTGAATATTTTAAAACCAGACCATACCAACTCGTATGTATTCACATCTGTTCATAGACATTTATTTATCACTCAACACGTATGCACTAAGAGTCTGATATGTGCCAGGCATTCTGGTAGATGCTGGGTATACAATGGCAAACAGCATAGACACCACTTCTAACCATGTGGAGTTTAGTTGTGGATAAGTATGCATAGGATGCACCATAATGAAGTCAGATGGGGAAGCCTGTGGATAACACAGTGCAACCTGCCTTTTCTGTTGCCAGCCCAGCCAACCAACCTCACCCCCAAGCCCTCCCACACACTCAGAAGTCCTTGTAAGTTCATCTTAACGCCTCTATGCTTTGCTTGCTACAGAGAGCAATCAGAGAGGCAAAGCCCTGGACTTAACAGAGACACCCAGTCTGGAAAGAGGAAAGGAGATGGCCCTCGCCAGCCCCTTTCAGCCCTGCATTCAATGCTTCCATGAAGGTAGAGGTAAACAGGAAAACTCGTTACCACCCTGACCTACTATCTGCAAGGCCAGACTGGCAGGTTTCCTACGCAAATAAAGCCTCCTTGCTGTGTGTCTAGGGCAGGTATTGTTTGCAGAGCAACTGACCGAATCCTGGGGCTCTGGTGAGAGCCCAGACCTTTGTGGACCCAGTTATCCTGAGCATGTCTGCTCACAGTGCTAGTCTGTCCAGGGGTGTTCTCTGTCTATTCCTTTCCTTGTCTGTTTGTCTGCTTATTTGTCTTCACTCCAAATCTTTAGCAATTCAACAATAAACATCAGAAACCTAACTCCACTCAAAACATTCACAAATGCAATGCAACCATGCTAATGGCATTGAAGTGAAGGAAGTGGGGCGGGGGAAGCAGGGTGTTGGTGGGTGTTCCCAGTTCCTATGGTCACAGTCTTAGCCACAGCCTGAAAACACACAGTATCGGGTTCTCAGCTAGCCCCCTCGGCGGGAAGAGCTGGGAGTTTCTGACCTCCTTTGGGGTTAAGGCTGCTGGTCTCAGTCTGTGCGTAAGCGAGTGGTCACAGTCCTTAATTGTGAAGGGGAAGTGGTCAGAAAACACACTCTGTCCTGGCGAGATTGATAACTTGTAAGATATCTTGGACAGACGCCAGGAAGCAACAATGAGGTCGTATGTGAAACTAAATATACATGCATCGCTTGCATGTTTGCTTATAATTTCCAACATACTCTGAAAAGAAAAACAGCAGAAGAAGAGGAGTTTGAGATGGAATCCATAACAGAAGCCAATACTATTCCCTGCTGTTTCCTTTACTTGGTGAAAGGAAACTTTGAAGTAGTAACAGTTAACATTAAATCCAACACTATGTTCTGATTACTAGACAATGCGCTATTTATTGACTCAGTTAATGTATTGTAACAGTCCTTCAAAATAGTCCTTTGTCCCCATTTTACAGACAATGAAACTGAGGCCCAGGAAGTTAAGTCAGATCCAAAGTCCTAATATCAAACAAGGAATAAGGATTTGTCCCCATCCAGATGGTTCGAGGTCCCATGCACTTACCAGTTACACCCAGTTGCCATTTAGAGCTGAATAACTTCCATCAAGTTCAAAATAAATTTGTCTCAGGGAAAAGGGAACATAAATTTTTGATCATGCTGCTAATGATGTTGTTGCTATTGAGACCAAGCTATGAGGACCAGGACTGGTTTTATTTTATTTTAATTTAAAAAAAATTTTAGTTTTTATTTAATTTTGAGAGAGAGTGACAGAGCAGGAGTTGGAGAGGAGCAGAGAGAGAGAGACCACACAGAGAACCTGAAGCAAGCTGCAGACTCTGAGCTGTCAGCACAGAGCCTGACGCGGGGCTCGAACCCACAAACTGTGAGATCATGACCTGAGCTGAAGTCGGCAGCTTAACCGACTGAGCCACCCAGGAACCCCAGGACTGGTTTTAAACTGGATAGTCACTCTCGATGAGACCCAGGAGCTGGAAAGATTATTTCTTAGGTGCAGCCTTCACATTTCTTTGGAAGAAAGCAGTTTAGAGAAATGAAGTAGACTGACCATATGCGGCTTCCAATCTGGCATCGCGTGTTGTTTCTGTTTGGGGCCACCATGCTAGCTGAGCTGTCATTTTGTTACCTGACATAAGGTGAAGGGATTGTTGCCAGGGTAGGCTGTATTGTCAACTCCTAGAGTTCAGAGTAGTTCAGTCTAGAAACAAAATAAAACCTTGTAAGTTAGTAGACATTGAAATTGAGACCACAAAACACACTTGGTGATCATAGGCCCACGCTTTGTCTTCCAGGAAAAACATAAGAAAGAGTTCCTTTGCCTTTATGAGCTGGCTCTGTTCAAAATGAAAGCCAGGGACAAGGCTCCTGTTCTTTGCTTCTTATTCCTGAAGGTTGGTGAATATTTTTGCCGGGGGGGAACCTATTGGAAGCCTTCATTAAGGTGACTGCATTAGAATCTACCAAAAACTTAGTGAATACCCAGTGTATAAAGAAGATCATTTCAGATGTTGTAGAGGACACATACAGAATGAAAAGACAAAAGCCTCATCTCCCAAGAACTCGTGGGCATAACAGAGTCATAATTATCTTCATTTGAAGGCAGACTGGCAAGTAGGCCCTGGGACTTGGAGTTAGAGGGGAAATAATTCTACTAGAAGGATGGGAGACATACCTTTGAGGAATGCAAGCTTTGAACTGGACTTGGCAAGGGAGGCAGATGTCCTCAGATGAATAAGGGAAACGAAGGTAGTTTCAGGTCAAGGAAACAGCTAGACGAAAAGCCCGGGTGTGAGGGAATCCGCAGTGAAGCCTGGATGGACGTGGTCAGCCAGCATGCCTGAGAGCCCGGGACGCGTCTGGGGGAGCACACGTGCCTCCGTGTGGGACGAGAAGGCCTGGGTAGTCGAGTGAGGACTGAAAACACAGGCCAGGGTCGTGTCCTGTGAGGTAAAAGACAGTGGATGGGCATCCAAACTTCTGAGCAGCTGAAGGACACAATTAGGACTTAGAGGAGAGTTGAAATGCAGCCCATTTACAGTCATAGTGACCGAATCATCAGACCCAGAGGATGACTTGAAGTCAGTTTTTGGCTCCAGTGTGAGCCTACAGACTGCAGGACAGATGGACAGGATCGATTTGGCCCTGGCTTCTCCATGGGGAATCATAACGTAACCAATATTTCACCCATAGTGTGACACGGCAGACAGGCAGTTACTGTATCACTACAATTACATAGGAGCCACTAACCCCGTGTGATGGGCGCATCTGATTTCACGGAGCAGGAAGCCCAGGAAAAGAATGTATTACTACTACTCAAAAGGGACTGTAGAGCATGGTGTTAAACGGAACCCACACTCCAGACACCGAAGTTCATGGACCGAACACGGACCTCTTTCTCTGAATGACCTTTGACAAACTGCATGACATCAGTGCATCAGTTTACAGGACTACCAAAACAAAGTACCACAGCCTGAGTAGCTTAACCACAGAAATGTTTTGTCTCACAGTCCTGGAGGTCTGGGATCAAGGTGTCGGAAGGGCTGGTTTGTTCCTGAGGGGAGAGTGTGCTCCAGGTCTCTCTCCTGGGCTTGGAGAGGGTTGTCCTCACGTACACTTTAGTGCTCTCCCTCTGTGCCCCTCCCTGAGTCCGCATTTCCCCTTCTTCTGAGGACACCGGATTGTTGGCGTGGGCCCATTGGTCTCATTTTAACTAAATTATCTCATTAGAGGCCCTACTTCCAAATATAGTCACATTCTGAGGTACTGAGGTACGAATTTAACATGAATGGGGGGCACAAACACATTCAATTTCCTTATTTGTGAGATTTCACTACTGATATTACCCATTGTATGTGTCATGAGAAGAAATACATGGCTCAAGGGCACCTGGGTGGCTCAGTCAGTTAAGCATCCGACTTCAGGTCAGGTCATGACCAGGTTCGCGCGTTTGAGCCCTGTGTCAGACGGACTCTGTGCTGACAGCTCAGTCTGGAGCCTGCTTCACATTCTGTGTCTCCCTCTCTCTCTGCTCCTCCTCTGCTTGTGCTCTGTCTCTCTCTCTCCCTGAAAAATAAATAAATGCCTCAAGCTTATAAATTGCTTTTATGCTCTGATAAAATCACTTAATAGGAAGTGCCGTCGGAATCGATAAATTGCTTTTAACAGTGCACAACACCTAGTAAGTGCCCGGTCAATTATAAATACTTTTACGCAAATCCACAAAGGGATGTAGCATGTTCTCTGTCCCTGCCCTTCTGTCTGGATGGCTCATACTTTGCTCCCAAGGTGAGGCTGGGCTGATCGATGTGTAAACAAACCATCAAAATTCCATGGGAGTGGAATGGTGGACGGTGGCCACAGTGACGCATAAGTCACTGTGTGGAATGTATACATTCTTCACTGAGCAAAACTTCCTGTTCTAAAATGCAAAAAGGAAGCAGGCAATACTTTTATATTCTCACCTTGAAACTATAAACCTTGCTGCACTTTGAAGTGCAGACTGACAATAGTCTGACTGAGGAGCTTCTACCGCCAAGTCCAATGGGAGTTGCAGCGTTGTGGTGCCTGCCGCCTTGTCCTTGTCCGTGTCCATGCTGCTGGGTGGGAGAGCCACGGCCGCCCTGGGAAACAGACTGTGTTTCTCTGCCAGTGCCGAGTCAGCAGCAAGCGCGCAAGGCTGGTTATTTGTGGGAGGCACGAAGAGTGGCTATTATTTTAAAAGAAATTCTCATAGAAAGAATGTTGGATTTAAAATAAATAAATGTACTCATGGAAGCTGAGTAAAATTGTAACGTAAGTCAAATGGGGAGCATTGGACCATGTCTATCCACTACTCATGAAAAGAGCTATTCCTGGCTTTCTTTCAGGATTCCCATGAACATTACTGTAGTAAAACAGAATGCATCTACAATAACAGTTCATATCATTGATAATGGCTGCTTTATAATTTTTGTGAAGCTTGGGCACGGCACACCGCTGCTTCTATTGACAGGTAAGAGGCATGTACACGCTTTACTAATTTTTTTTCACACTTGAACGTTTCCAAAATGGGTATGTATCTTACAGTTGAAGTAATAAGAAAGCATTCTGTCAGAGTTCAATCAGCAGCACTATTTTATTTCTTAGTGGCACATAAATAGTGCTGGGTTGACAATCAGTGACACAAATTCAGAGAAATGTGGTAGTGATTGGAAATTTACTTGAGTTTTCTGTGGGAATGGCAACATGACTTACTTCATCCTCCTTATATCTTCCTGTATTTCTCCTTCTTGACCTATATTTATGGCATGAAAACATCCTTGAGATGCAAATGTAAAAAAAAAAAAAAAAGGACGCAGAGAGATGAGTGATCTAAATGAGATCACACTGCCAATCAGCAGTGGGTAATTTAGACTCAAAACTAGCAGAATGACTCTACTATATCATATAGATGACAAATGTGAGATTGTAAAAGAGTAGCCATTGAATTGCTTGTGTGTGTGGGTTGTGTGCACAAGAGTTTGTATCCGTAGCACCAAGACATAGCCTGGGAATTGGAAAAAAGAAGGAAGTCCAAGCAACATAAGCAGGAAGCCCCAGATAGAAGAAGGCTGAGCAGGGAAGTCACAGAGTCAGCCACAGCCTTTTATATTCTGCAAAATACCGCCCCCAACTAGATGGATAGCTTCATACCCAAGTTTCCGCTCCACTTAGGGGACCATGCATTTGCAGTTCCTTACATCCTGAGGACTGGACATGTATTTGGTCCTTAACAAATGTCTCTTTTCTTAGCCAACTGAGCCACCCAGGTGCCAACCATCTCTTTTCTTAAGAACAACTTTATGAGATTCCTGTTATGATGTCTACCGTATACTGATGGGGAAGGAAAGCAAAGGTGGATACATTTTCGTCCCCAGCCCCCAGGAAAATTCTCCCAGCAGAACTAAGAGCTCCAGCATCATGGAAGGCCAACAGAAAAATTTTAACTTGTTCACAGAAATCGAGAAATGACCAGTCCTGTACATATTGCTGCTTCCTGTAAGCAAGTGACTCTTGCCTCTTCTTAAATCTGCAATAAAGTAAGACAGACATAAATTTAAGATTGAAAAGGACACAAGCATATTTTAAAACAGAGAAAGGATGAATAGATTCACCATATGACCCAAGAGACTCCATGCTTTGTGTTTCTCTCTAGCTATGAAAAATGGTAATAACAGTAACCACTTAAGAAGTTGGCTTAATGCTAGCCTAAAAAGGACAATATCATTGAAGAAGAAATATTTTATTACTTTTAATGTTTATTTATTTATTTTTGAGAGAGAGAAAGAGCACACACACAAGTGGGAGGGGGAGACACAGAATCTGAAATAGGCTTCAGGTTCTGAGCTGTCAACACAGAGCCCAATGCAGGGCATGAACTCATGAACTGTGAGGTCATGACCTGAGCCAAAGTTGAATGCTCAACTGACTGAGCCACCCAGGTGCCTGGAAGAAGAAATATGTTAAAAGAAAATATTGTAAATTCCTTTGTTGCCACTTTTCCTTATTTTTCACATTTTCTCCTCTTTCCTATCTGTGTAGGAGGCTTCCCACCTATTTCCATATTGTGTTACTTGCCACACACACAGATCAACAGACATCTGCTGGGAACATCAAATGCCAATGACTGTACTAGGCTCTAGAGAAATGATGTTGAAGGAAATAGCCTTTGCAATCACAGAGCTTAAGCCCATTGCCAGACGGCAGCCCAATTCCCCATCTAGCTCTTCTGTGAATTTCTTCTGTGAACATTTCTCCTTGAGTTTATAAAGCACACAAGAATGTGGCCCCTAGTGTTTACAATAGAAATCCTAGTAAACAGAATTTCCAGTGAAGAAGAACAACTCTCAAATCTCTGCCTAGAGTTTTCTCTTAGCATCCCACAAGTATCATTGTGATGTAGTTATGGATGTGAGAAGTGTCTTATGACCCGTAGATATCTATAGCAATTCCCCATTGTTATCTCTGCACTATGATTCTTATCTATATCCCCTAGCACAGTCTGGTTAGGATGGGAAGAGTTCATGACTTCATTATTCTTTGGTATAGGACACTTTCTGAAGCTCTTACCTGGACATAAATAGGGAATTTCAACAATGAGGGACGGAGATAGAAGAAAGACAAAATGGAAACACAAGTCTAACATGGAACCATGTGGAGAAGTAGGCTGAAGTTCAATGTGAGGTGTGAAGTCTTGCATTAAGAGCCATCTATTGAGCAGTGCACACTTTACCCACATGTTCATATCCTGTAAATTCCATAGATTATCTTAAGAAATATGATTGGCAATGAGACGGAAGGACTAGGATACATGGTCTATTATTTTATATGTCATTACAGACTTGGGATAGAACCACAAACCAAAAACAGAGGAGCCAGACAAGTTCACGACCCACCAGCAATACCGCTATTAGCCCTTATCATTAACTACACTTTCTCTTGCCTGCTGCCGAAAGCCCTGCTGAAGTCAAGTTTGCCTGAAAAAATCATGCAATGAGCTACATTTTCTTTTTTGCTACTCTTTGATTTTTTAAAAATTTTTGTTGTTTTTCACCAGCTACACAGTCTAGAACCCTGGGCAGCCCTGTGGCTGAGATGTGATTGGAAAACTCAGGATCCCTTTGCTTTGAGCAAAAAATTAGGACATTTTCATCATCTTGGCCGGCTCCCACAAAGAGAGCTTTGAGTGGTATCTTTCCAGCAACTTGGTATTCCTTTAAGAGACCTCTTAACCCACAGAAAGGGTGGGAGGGTTAATGGTAGGTTGCTGGAGAGGGAGATGGGTTGGAAGATAAATAACTGAAAGAAAAGATGTAGTATTCAGAGATCTTGGGGTGGGGGTTGGGAGGGCTACAGACCAAGTTCAGCAGACACATGTGGATTTATGTCCTCAAAAAGTGAAAGGAGAGAGGGAGGGAGAAAGGAGATTGACATTAATTAATAAACCACTAGTGTGAAAGCACAAGTGGTAAGGGCTACAAAGTTACCTTCCTTACTGATCTGACTACATTTGGCAGCAGGAGCCTGATTCCTTCTGAGCAGTCAAAGGAGTCTTCCCCAAGGAAGTGATGCTTGCACTGATGGAGGAACACAGTGCTTTGACCCAGAGAATATGTGAAGGAAGAGTACGTCAGGCAGAGGAACAACATGTGCAAAGGCCATGTGGCTGGATGAGTCACAGCCCACCTGTGAACGGAAAACAAGCAGGATTGTCAGAGCCCAGGGGACAGAAGAGTGAAATAAGTAGAGGAATCTGTAGAGTGGCTTGAGCACCTAAGCCAGGCCAGCCGGCAAAGGATGTTGTCTTCATCCTAAAGAAATGAAGTGGCCTAAGGGGTTTTAAGCATAGGACAGACATTTTTTTTAAGACTGTTGGAATTTTTTTAATGTTATTTATTTTTGAGAGACAGCGAGAAAGACAGAGCATGAGCGGGGGAGGGACAGAGAGAGAGGGAGACACAGAATCCAAAGCAGGTTCAAGGCTCTGAGCTGTCAGCACAGAGCCCAATGTGGGGCTCAAACCCATGAACCGCAAGATCATGACCTGAGCTGAAGTCAGACGCTTAACCATCTGAGCCACCCCAGGCGCCCCAGGACAGACATTTTTTAAAAATCCACATGGCTTCAGGATGGAAAGTTATTTTGGGAGGATACAAGTAGATATAGAAAAACAGGATAGAAGCCACAGCAAATTGTCAGGCTACATAGACTATAACTTAGACTAAGGTATTGGAGACTGAGGAAAAAGGACAGATTTGGGGAGTGGGAGTCTGGAGGAGAAGATGAAAGGGAGGAGGAGAGAGGTCCTGGCTCAATGGGAGCTTTCAAACAGGTTCAATCTAGACCAGCATTGCATCCCACAGAGAACATGGGGTAATATTTTGGGGAGAGACGTGGTGCCACTGGCATCTAGCAAGTCCAAGGATGTCGCTAGACATCTTACAAGGATTATGGGGTCCAAAATGCCAAAGTTGAGAAACTCTAGTCTAGATCCACTTTGTTCCTTGTCAGCCCCACTGAAGGTAAACAGATCCTCACCCTCATGTCACCCTGATGAGTAAACCAAGTCAGGAGGTGGGCATTGTCCACAGGAGAGCAGCAAGGAGGACCAGTCAATGGCTACGTAGCATCCACTGAGCTCCCAGTTCAGGCAAAGGAAGCTCATGGTTACAGGTGAGGGCATTATGTACTGTCCGCCCTCCCCTCCTCCCCTTCATGGATCTATGCATCTGTCCCAAAGTTCATGAGAGCTGGTAAGTCTTGCCTATCCCCTGCTTCCATACCCTGTGTCTCACTTAGCCCCTGTCCAGTGTTTGTGGCCTTTGTTTCTGGGCCCACAGCCAGTGGCTAATGAATGCTATAACTTCAGGCTTGAGGAACAGAGGGCTTCAGGATATAAGCGAAGGGATTTGTGAAGTGCAGAGATGGGGAGACATACTAATTAGTATTTTTCATAATTATCCCAATATATTACTTCTAATAAAACAATAGTTCATCTTTTTCTGCTGACTCCATGGTACTTGGCAAACCCTTACACTAGTCCTTGGATGAGACTAAAGACCAAACCTCAAATCCTTGGTCCTTTGTCTTTTTTTCCCCTTTTCTTTTCCTCCACCTCTCCATCAGCCAATATTTACTTCCCTGGGCTCCCAGAAAAGTTAACTCCCAACCAGCTCTCATAGAGGGTTGGTTAAGCCTTCTCCCAAAAGGTGAGTCATGGTCCCAGGCGGTAAAACTTTCTTTAAAATTTCTCTGCCCGTTCTTCCTCTATTGTAGAATTCCTTCCTCCGTCTCATAGAAAGGATTGTCGAGCTCACTTGTTTCTGTTTCAAGGTATAGAATCACAACCTTCTGCTTCTTGCAGCATACAATACCCACGATCTCATGAGACAGATCAAAAATTGAAGAAAACGGCAGGTGAACAAGCAAGAATGAGTGAGGATAAGTGATTGTCAAAACATTAGCAATAAAAAAGAAATGCGGTAACTAAGTTCTATCCATGAATACAAATTTTCTACATTTTCATGCAGAGAAAACACCATTCTCATAATGATAGTGTGCCTTGTAGAAACCAAAACCATTTGGTGTTTTATTATACCCCAGGTGGAGTTCATTTCTTTTCCAAAGTCCACCTTGACCCTACATTATCATTGTTCTACCATTTCTGAAAGGATGTGATACTACTTTCACAAGAACCGTGATGACTCTGGAAGATTTATTGATGACAGTCTTCCACATGAAAAGCTAAAAAAGAAAAAGACTTTGATTTTGCACTGATTGATTTTTCTGCCCTAATGTAATAGGTAGAAGATTGCCTTTCCTCCAGGAAGTTTCAGAGAAATATTTTATTTTGTTGCCTTTCAGACTCTTAAGGAAATGATGATTCATGTTTACCTTACTGTTCTGATGATTATGATGAATAGGTGAATTACAGCAACATTTGACATTCTCGGCAGGTGCATATAGCAATATGAAGACTCTTTTTATTTACATATGATCTCCACATGTTAACCCAGACTAAAAGAAATGTGTGTGGTATGCACCAATAACTAAAGGCATTTCCACATGCCCCATGTATAGTTTTAGGGGAAGGGGAAATAAATCTACATATGTATAAGCCCAGGACCCATCTCATGAATAGGCAGCTGCTTGTTAAAGTAATTTCAAAGTCACTAGGATATACCTCTCTACCTTCAACTCTCTCTCTGATGATATTTAAAAATGCTCACATTTTATTTCATTATCTTGTATTTCAGCAAGGGCTCACTGTTTAAAGTTGAACCCTTGCCGAAATATAAATGTCAGTTGAGCAACATTTAACATAGTGAGGAAGCTAAAATGTTTAGCCATTGTGTATATTAATTCTGCATTAGTTGGGGTTCTTCAGAGAAACAGAACCAATAGGATGTATATATTTAGAAAGAAGATTTATTTTAAGGAATTGGCTCATGTATTATGGGAGACGGTAGGTCTGAAATTTGCAGAGTAAGCCAGCAGCCTAGAAATTCTGACAGGAGTCAATATTGTAGTCTTGAGTCCAAAAGTAATCTGGAGGCCAAATTCCTTCTTCCTTGGGAGGACCATAATCTTTTCTCCTTAAAGCCTTTGTCTGAGTGGGTGAGAACCACCCACATGACAGAGAGTAATCTGACTTACTCCAAGTCCACTGATTTAAATGTTAATCCTATTTTTTAAATGCTTTCACAGAAACATCTAGATTTGTGTTTCACAAAACAATTGGGCACCATAGTCTAGCCGGATTGACACATACAGCAAATCAACCATCAAAAGGCACCTTGACTTGAATTAATTCACTGTTATTTGTCGGTTTCTTGGGAGGTTAGTATTTGGAAAGGCTAGTCTTGACAAGGCATAAAAGTGGGGAAAGAAGAAAAGAACAATAGGACAGGACCACCTGACATTTGGAAGCATAAGTCAAACATTGCAGGGGAAGGGGTTCCAAGGTCAGGAAGGGCACAGAGAGGGCACAGTGGGGATTTGGCTTTGCGAAAGGGAAGCCAGGGATTTGAAAGTAAGTTCCCCGCAAAAGTTGGAGGATGAGCAGGAGTATAGGTGGAATATATAAAACAGAATTAGCCTATAGCTTCTAAACTCATCTGCAGAGGCCCTTGGACCACTCTTGAACTAGTGCTTTGTTGGATCTCAGTAAGATTTACTGATTAAGACTCACCATGTTCCAGACATGATTCTAATTTCTTATCTGTAAATTCATTTAATCTTCTCAACAATTAACTGAAAGTGTTTCTGGTATCTTTCCCATTTTACAAATAGGAAAACTAAGACCTAGAGAAATGAAGCTGGCCCAAGGTCACACAAGTAGAAATCAGTAGAGCTGGGATTTGAACCTATGCAGTCTGACGTCAGAGCTTGTGCTTGTGAACACTATTTGTCTCTGACACTGCTGTTGAAGATACTGTCCTGTATGTGGTTCTGTGTTCCTTCTGGTAGGACATATACATATACAATATGTTCCTATTAGTACCAGGAAAAAGATTGTATCTTTCACGGAGATGGTTTATTCAGATGTATCAGATAATGTAACTCATTTGGTTTTATCCTTTAACATAATTTATAATTTTTTCAATTTCAAATTACCCTAAACCCTATTTGTAAGTAAGGGTATAAATCCTAAAAAAAAAATCATAGCATTGCATATGTTCTTTCATTGTTTAAAATAACCAAGTAGCTGCGGACTTGGAGAAATTTCATATTTTTGAGGAAGTCTATTAGTCCAGGGAGAACAAAAAAGTTCTAAAAGTAATTTCTCTGAAAAAAACATCTGAGGCACAAACAAACACTAAGATTTCAAGAACTCACATTACAATATTAAGTGGGAGTCGCTGGGAATAATCTACTGGAAGTGTCAGGCTTTGGAAGAAGTGGCCCCAGCTCTCTCTTCAGCATTCAGAGGAGCCAGACTTCCCACATTAGCCCTCTGGGAGTCCACCGGAGAATACTGAACAGCACACAAGGCTCGTAAGAAAAAAATTCAGAAAGGTAGGGCCTAAGACCTCTAATGTGTAAAACAATTCTAGAAGGGGGATGAGGCAAAATAGAAGCCCATGTTGGGGGTGCTTGAGGGGCCCTGTTGATCAAGCACCTGATTCTTGATTTTGAATAATGTCTTGATCTCACAGTCATGAGTTTGAACCCCATCTTGGTCTCTGGGCTGGGTGTGGAGCCTGGTTAAGATTTTCTGTCTCTCTCCCTCTCTCTCCCTCTCTTTCCCTCCTCCCTTCAAAAATCCCCAAAAAACAAAAAAACAAAAAACCAAAGAAAAAAACCCCATGGAATCCTGGCAAAGCAAGAAATCAGGGGCTGGTCCCTGGTTCTGCTTCTGACTTATGCTTCTGTTTCTACTGCTTCTCCAACCCTGATTTCCCTCATTGACCAAGCCGGGTTTGTGCTGTCTGCTCTCTGGCCTTGATTTTTGTGCATAGAGCCCAGTCCATACCCTGTCAAGGGCCTCCATCTGACACCAAGCCATCACTGTGACTGATCCTGAAGACACCACAGCTAAAATGTCCCTTTCACAGTCGGATGACAGCCCCCACATTGTCCAGGATACAAAATGGAAGACCATGAACACAAACCAGATCCATCACCTGAAACACTATGGCCAGAGCTTCCAGAACCATCACACTGGGACTACAAGGTCCCAGCTCACTTCCTTTCTGCAAGTGCCTGAGTTGAGTGCAATAGGACATAAACAATATTGAGCTTCTTTCCTAGCTCAGGCTGAAGTGTCCATGGAGCTGTGGACAAGGCATGTCTTTCCTCCATACAGAATGAAGATTCATATGAGCCAGCTCAGGGCTGCCACGAGGCCACATCCTTCATGTGCTCTGAACCAGCAACAGTAGGAAAACCCAGGTCAAAAACACTAAAGCTGAGGTTATGAGATAATCCGGAAAGTCCAGAGGACTTCACTGAGGGGTACCTCATAAACCACACACATATATCCTAGGCAATAAAAATCTAACCACATGGTGGTACTTGCAAAAGACAGAAAAATACTTAGGACATAGGAGTCTCAGATGTTTTCAGTGACTACTGGAAATCAATGTTCCCTTTGGCAACTCCTTTAAGACTTCATCCAACCCCTCCCCTCCTTTTTCATAGATCATGGGATCCTTTGTCCAGGAATCACATTATTGCTTGATATCCCATGATCTTACCTTTAAGTTTGAATGCTGAGCCATTCTTTAGGACAATGGGGCCCACCCATATCAAAACTGTCCATTTGGAAGCATCTCTTGGTTCATCTTAATCTGAAAAGAGCTGTGGGTAATAGAAGGCGTCTGCTTTTAGGGGCTTCCAGAACCACTCTCAGGTGTGTGCCATCAACCTAGTCCTGTGTCCATCTGTGCCTCCTCCCTATCCTCTCATCCAGAAAGCATGACCTTTATGTACTTACTTGAGAAAAAAATGTACAACTATGACATTTTCATGGAGCCTGAGATACCCTCATTCAAAAGCTGTACATGGATAGAAAATTTGGTAATGAGACAGACCGTGTGAAATCCTGTATCAGCAAGTGGTGCATCTGGTTGCAAAAAAGTAGAAGACCCAACCAATCTAGCTTAAATGAAAAAGGGATTTACCGACCCACATAATGAGAAAATTTATCAGTAGAAATGATGACTTCAGATTCTGCTGGACTCACGGCCCAATCAATGTCATTAGGATTTAGTTTTTTTCCTTCCCTTCATTTACAACTGTATATTCCTCCATGTTAAATTTGGACATATTCTAATAAGGTGGTGGCAGTATATTCAGTCCTTATAACTTTTTGGGTTTTAGGTCCAACCAGAAATACCAAATCCACCTTTCAAGTACTCAAATAATCATTCTGAAATTTATTACCTTGGCCCTCATCGACCTAATTTAGTCATATGCCATCACTGAACCAATCCCAGTGACTGGGAGATAGAAAGCACTGATTGACTTAGCTTACCATACAAGCTCTACCTTATATCCTAGGAAGGAATCGGTGTCAGGTTTCTAGAACCATACTCACAAAGAGTGAGGGAGGAGGAGTCACTTGACTGAACAAAGGTACTGTAATTACAAGAAGGGAGACTGGATGCTGGGTGGAAACAACAGCAAAAGTCAACCCCAGATTCCTAGGGCTGCCTTAGAATTAAGCTTTGGTTTCTGCCATACTTGTTTCTGCGTGGTTTTTTTCTTTAATTGAGGTAAAATTGGTATATAACATTATGTAAGTTTTAGGTGTACAACATTGTAATTCAATATTTGTGTTTTGAATATAGTAATTACCACCATAAGTCCACTTATTACTCATCACCATATACCTGAGCCACTTAACTCCTTTCCCCCACTTCCAAACCCCCGTTCCCCTCTGATAACCGCTGATCCGTTCGCTGTACCTTTAAGTCTGCTTTTGTCTTATTTGTTGGTATTGCTTTTTTGGATTACACATATAAATGAAATCATATGGTGTTTGCCTTTTTCTGTCTGACTTCTTCCACTCACCATAATACCCTCGAGTTCTATTCGTGTTGTTGCAATGGCAAGATTTCTTTCTTTTTTTATGGCTAAGTAGTATTCAATTGTATATATATATATATATATATATATATATATATATATATATATATATATATACATACACACATATACATATATAAATCACATCACATCTTCTTTATCCACTTATCCATTGCTGGACACTTTGTTTCCAGATCTTGGCTGTTGTAAATAATATTGCAATGAATATAGAAATGCATATATCTTTTATAATTACAGTTTTTGTATTCTTTGCATAGATACCCAGAAGTGGAATAACAGGATCATATATGGTAGCTCTTTTTCCAATTTTTTGAGGAATCTCTATATTGTTTTCCATAATGGCTGCACCAATTTACATTCCCAGTAACAATGTACAAGGGTTGCCTTTTTTCCATATCCTTTCCGACATGTTATTTCCTCTTTTTGATTAAAGCCATTCTAACAGGTGTGAAATTATATGTTCCCTCTTTAGCCAGTTTGTTCAGAATTTTTGTCATAAATGAGTGTTGGTTTTTGACAAATGTTTTTTCTGCATTTCTTGAGATGATCATATAATTTTGATCCTTTGTTAATGTACTATATCACATTGATTGGCAGGTGTTGAATCATCTTTGCATTTCTGGAATAAATCCCACTTGATTGTGTGGTATATGATCTTTTTAGTGTATTATTGAATTCAGTTTGCTAATATTTTGTGGAGGATTTTTGTATCTATGTTTATTAAGGATATTGTCTTGTAATTTTCTTTTTTGTCTGTGGTCTTGTCTGGTTTTGGTATCAGGTAAAGCTAGCCTTGTAAAATGAATGTGGAAGCATTCCTTCCTCTCTGATTTTTTTGAAAGAGTTTGAGAAGGATAGATGTTAGATCTTTGAATGTTTAATAGGATTTACCAGCAAAGTAGAAAAAAAAAACTCATCAGTGAAGCTTTCTGGTCCTGGACATTGGTTTGTTGGGAGGTTTTTGATTACTGAGTCAATCTTGTTGGTAGTAATCAATCTTTTCAGATGTTCTATTTCTTCCTGATTCAATCTTGGAAGACTGTGTTTCTAGGCATGTGTCCATTTCTTCCAGGTTATGCAATTTGTTGGCCTAAAATTGTTTGTAGTTGTCTCTCATGATCCTTTGTATTTCTGTGGTATCAGTTTTTAACTTCTCTTTTATTTATGATTTTATTTGAGCCTTCTCTTTTTCTTAATGAATCTGGTTAAAGGGTCAATTTAGTTTATCTTTTCAAAGAAACAGCTCTTAGCTTTAATGATCTTTTCTACTGTCTTAGTCTCTATTTAATTTATTTTTCCTCTGATATTTCCTATTTTCTTCCTTCTTCTAAATTTGGGCTTCATTTATTCTTTTTCTAACTCCTTTAGGATTCAAGTTAGAGTAAATCTATTTTGTCTGATATAAGTATAGGTACACAAGATTTCTTTTGCTTCCATTTGCATAAAGTATCTTTTTCCATCCCTTCACTTTTAGTCTGTATGTGCCCTTAGATCTGAAATGAGTCTTTTGTAGGCAAATTATGGATGGGCCTTGTTTTTTAATATATTCAGCCACTATGTGTCTTTTGATTGGAAAATTTAGTTCACTTACATTTAAAGTTATTATTGGTTGGTATGTGCTAATTGTCATTTTGTTGTTTGTTTCCTGGCTGTTTTTGTAGTTCTCTGTTTCTTTTTTCTCTTGCTCTCATCTTTTGTGGTTTGGTGATTTTCTTTAGTGTTATATTTAAATTCCTTTTTCATTGTCTTTTGTGTGATTACTATAGATTTTTGCTTTGTGGTTACCATGTGGTTTACGTATAACATCCTACGTGTCTAAAAAAGTCTATTTTAAATTGATAGTATCTTAAGTTTTAGTGCATTCTAAAACTTCTTCATTTTAACACCCACCCATGTTCTTTTTTGATGTCCTATTTTATATATTTTTATTTTGTGTATTCCTTCACTAGTTATTATAGCTATAGTTAGTTTTACTACTTTTTGTTTTAAATCTTAATGTTAACTTTTTTAAAGTTTTTTTTTTTAATGCTTATTTATTTTTGAGAGAGAGAGAGAAAGAGCATGAGTTGGGGAGGGGCAGAATGAGAGGGAGACACAGAATCCAAAGCAGGTTCTAGGCTCCAAACTGTCAGCACAGAGCCCAACGTGCAGGGCTGAAACCCACAAACCATGAGATCATGACCTGAGCTGAAGTTGGACACTTAACTGACTGAGCCACCCAGGCATCCCTTCATTGTTAGCTTTATAAGTGGCTAATCCATTATTTTTACTATGTATTTGCATTTACCAGTGAGATTATCACTTTAACTTGTTTTCTTGTTACTAGTTAGCATTTTTTCTTTGCAGCTTAAAGAAGTCCCTTTAATATTTCTTATAAAGTGGTTTAATGGCAATAAACTTCATTAGTTTTTACTTGTCTGGAAAACTCTTTTATCTCCTTCAATTGCCAAGAGTATACTTACTTAGTTTTTTCCTTTCAGCACTTTGAATATATTATCATACCACTCTCACCTGTAAAATTTCTGCTGAAAAAATTAGCTGATAACCTTATGGGGGTTCCTTTTTATGTAAAAGTTGTTTTTCTCTTGATACTTTTAACGTTCTCTATCTTTGATATTTTTAGTTATAATGTATCTTGGTGTATATCTCTTTGGGTTCATGTTGTTTGGAACTCTCAGTTACTTCCTGGAGCTGGATGCCTGTTTCCTTACCCAGGTTAAGGGAAATTTCAGTCATTATTTTAAAAAATAAGTATTCTACCTTTTTTCATCTCTTTTCTCCTTCTGGGAAACCTATGGTGCAAATACTATCCTGTTTATCCTGTTAATGTTTAATGTTGTCTCACAGTCCCTTAAGCTGTCTTTACTTTTTAAAAAAATTACTTTGTTTTTTTTTTCTTTGCTACTCTGGTTGGTTGAGTTCCACTACCCTGTCTTCCAAGCCACCGATCCATTCTTCTATTCCATTTATTCTGCTGTTGAAACTGTCTAGTGCTTTTTTTTCAGCTAAGTTATTGTATTATTCAGCTTTGTGACTTCTGTTTAGTACTTTCGTATGTTTTCTCTTTGTTAAAGTTCTCACATATTCTTCTATTCTTCTTTCAAGTTCAGTGAACATCCTTATGACCATTATTTTGAATTCTTCATCAGGTAGATTGCTTACCTCCATTTCATTAAGCTGTTTTTCTGAGGTTTTATTTTATTCTTTCATTTGGAAAACATTCTTCTTTTTCCTCACTCCGCTTGACTCTCTGTGTTTGTTTTTATGGTGCTAGGCAAAACAGCTATCTTTCTCAGTCTTGAAGGAGTGGCTTTGTGTAGGAGACAAATCTTATTCAATCTTGCCCTAGCTTTTAGTTGTTTCTCAGAATTTTGTGATGGTCTAAGTAACCTGTTTTGTTCTTGATAGGTCCCAAGTTTTGAGGGTGTGCCAGGACCTGTTAGGGTTCCAAAGGGAGAAATCTCAGTAAATACCTACTTTCAGGCTAGTTATAAGCCAGATCCTCAGGCAAAAGCTTTCAAAGTATGTAAATGTATATGGTCTTGTAGATCTGAATCATAAACCCTGTTGACTTTCAGACAAGGAGAGCTAGAAGTGTCCCCTGGGTGACTGCTGCAAAAATTATGGCTTTAGATGTGTGTCTAAGCTCCTTCGTGGGAAGTATTGGAGAGCTCTGGTGGGGCCGACGGAGGGTGCTAATATGATGTTTCTGTGCCCACGGTCCCTGAGAACATGTCTGTAGCCTCTAGATATGTGGCAACCTGGAGTCCGCCCCTCAGGCTGAAGCTCCAGGACAAGAAAATAGGCCTTTTTCACATGAAGACTGGGGATGTGTTTCCTTCTGCTGTTTGTACAATGCCCAGAGGGTGGTAGCCTGCCAAAAACTGCCTCTATAATTCATTCAGATCCATCAGGCCCAGAAACACAATCCCCTTCTGGCCACTAGGGCCAGATGCTCAAGGGACATCCCTGTGTGGGCTGTCTGTGCTCGCCCACTGTGGCAGGGCAGGCCACAGATGTGACACATGGTTGGCAGGGCACTTAGTTGGCCTGGCTGGGGCTGGATGGGCCATGACTGCAGCACTAAGGAGTGGGAGGCTCCTCAGAGCTAGAAGCTAGAGGTGGGATGCAAAAATGGCACCCACCAGCACCAGCCCCCAAAAAGCAGAACACAAAATGGCACCTATAATGCCTCATCTCTGGAAAAAGCCCCCCAAATTTTGTCTCTCTAGAAGATGCTTTAAGATTAACAAGTAAAGTCTCCTTTCCATATGCTCTAGGCCCATTTCAAACTGTTGCTTTTGCGCTGAGTCTCAGGGTGAATGGATCTATGTGTGAGACCCTTAAGAGCATTTTTTTCTGTTCCCTATACCCTATGGTTCTCTTGGAAGTTATCCCTCTTGGTTCCCAAAGCCAGACACTTTGGGGCTCATCTCTCTAGTGAAGATCCCACAAGTTGGGTGCCTTAAGTGGGGCACAAATTCCTTGCTGTTCAGGAACAAGTTCTGTATTATAAGATCCCACCTGACTGGGGTTAAGTCTTTGTGAGACTATGCCTCCACCTCTCCTATATGTCCTGATGTTGCCTTTTTATCCTTTGTTATAAAATCAATGTTCAGCTATCCTGCAGACCCTTTCAGAGGGATTATTGCACACACAGCTATAGATGGGTTGTGCTCATGGGGTAAGATGAGTTCAGGATCCTTCTGTGCCATTGTCATGAATCTTCCTTCTTGTGTCTGTGTTCTTGATCCTGTGTTGGCCTCAGCCTGCCTCACTCTTATCCGGCATTACTTGACACTTAAGTATAAGCAACTCTTAGCCCGTCTGATTTATTGGTCCTGATCTGCGGTTCTGCCTCACTCAGTTTCTGCTTATCAAACCTCAATTCCACTGAAGCCTTGTTGAGACCATTAGCAAAGTCCAACCTAAAGCCTGCTATATAGTGCCTCCAGTTTGAGCCCTCTTGACTCTACCTATTACTGGCCATACTAAAAGTAGGCAGAAGCTGAGATTTCTGTGATTCAGACCAAGAGAAATAAAGATGTACAAATGAAGGGATTATTTAGGGATGCATACAGAGAAGAAAGAACATAGTCAAGTGATAGCTATAGAGAAACAGAATTGCACTTAACCATCGAGCTCTTTCTAACTATAGTTGATTGACAAAGTGCTAAAACTGCAAGGAATTTTAGAAAATATTATTTACTGTCAAGAGGACAGAGAGTATATATGTGTATATTAGGTAAGATTCTATTGTGTTTCAACTAAAATTCTAGCTGGAAAAAGGTAATTTATATTGAGTTAAACAAAATAAGCAATGTCTAGCTTTTGGTATATAGAAAATCAGATGCTCAAATGATGCCATTAGGCATCTTTTTCTCTCCAAGTTCTGCTTTGAGTGTGTCAGACACACTCCCCAGAAAGGGAAAAATGGTCACAAGAGCTGCAGATCATACCAGCTTAGCACTCCAGCAAAAAAGAGCCTATCATCTTTCCTAATATCTCTAGTCTAAGTCTCAGGGAAGGCTCTCATTGCCCAAGCTTGGATCACGTGCCCACATGTCAAGCAACTGGCGAAGCTAAGTGTAAGAAACACCGTGAATGGCCTGACCCAGAGCATTTTAACATTTGATTAAGACCATGGAGCTCCAAGATGGCTTGGATTGAAATCCCACTTCCTCTACATATTGGTTGTGTGCTCTGTGAATTATTTTCTTTATCTGCAAAATGGAGATAAAAGCTCAATCTTATATGAGCATTGTAAGGACAAAAAGAGTTCATAGATGTTACATGCTTAGAACAAATCTGGTGCATATATACACCCAATAAATCAGATAACTTAACTATTGCTATGATGGTGATGATGATGATGATGATGATGATGATGATGATTAGTTCTTCTCTGTATAGGGAGTGTGGTTAACCACACAAAAACAGCATGTTCTGAGAATGAGAGAGAGGATGTTCCTAAAAGATAGGGTTCTATTATCAGAAGAAGGGTAAGGAATAAGGAATACTGATCAAGCAAAAACAACAGGTAGCCCCTATAACTTGTGTGGAAACAGCTGACATTCACAGACACTGTGTGTGTGGGGGGGGTGCATGTGAGTGGTGTGTATTAGATTATGGGAAGAGGGCTTAGAGAAAAAGTGCTCCCTGCAGTTGTTTTTTTCTAGTTAAATTCCCTGTGATCTCCTATCTCCTCTGTTAGGGTGATTAGGGGCATCTTTGAGTGCATTGTGCCTGGACCTGATTTGGCTCAAGTGTGCCTGTCACTGTCCCCCAAGTGGGTGCTCCATTGTTGCCGCTCTGATATCAAAGTGACATAGTAATGCACTGGGGACTTGAACAAAGCTATGCCTTATCACAGAGGTGTGGCATATGCTGGGAGAAAATCTGAGTAATAATAAACAGTTTTTGCCTATATGCAACAAGGAGGTTTTTATTTTCCCTAAAACTCATGAATTCAGTCCATAAAATTTACTGAGTGCATAATGTGTACCCAGAGCCCATTTAGAGCCTAGAGCTCAAGTATAGAAAAAAAAAATTAGGAATGAAGATAATAAAACCTAAAGCTACAGGCATGGTAAGAGAAAGGAAGAGCCAGAAAACTATGTTTGTTTTAAGCAAATGTGTTATCCTTTTGAAATTATTTCCTATATTTATCTTCTAAGAGCAGAGTCCACATTAGATAGACCATAAATCCAACTGAGTTCTGAGAAATAATATATTCTCAGACTTGCCTGAAGTGGGGTTTGCATGGCTGTATGTTTTTCTTGGTTTTATTTGCATGAGAAAAAAAATAGAATAGAAGAAAAGCTTACCAAGCACAGCTGTAAGGCTTTAGTTTTAACAAGCTATTAAAATTACTTCTCAACTCTAAGGGTGGATTTTTATTTTTCATGAGTATATCTTATAACAAAAGGTAGCCCATCATTTTCTTCTAACTTTGGATTAGTTTGTAGATTTTCAGACTGTCTTTCAATCATCCCAAATGCTTCTATACACTCGAGTAAAGGAGAAACGAAGCAGAAGTGGGTTTTTTTCATTCCTTAAAGAAAAATTGAATTTATCACTTCAGACATGATTCTTAAATAGGTTGGATGCAGTAAAAAAGAAAGAAAAAGGCTGACAAACAAATGTTAACATTTTTCTGGCTCATGTTTTTTAATTGTTTATATTCCTCATCCAGTAAATGCTTTAAATTATTTTCCACTTCCTCATTCACAATTATTTTTTGTCTTGACTAAGAAGGTTGTTTGTCACAGGATACAATAAAACATTTTAATCAGCTTAATGAAACTACAATTATACATCATCGAGTGGGACACTGTGCTTGGAAAGCATTGGCCTGACCTCTCGCATTTCTAACTTGGGGGGCAATGAATGTCTTCTGAAGCGGAAGAGTGATCACCCGTGGGGAAGTGAAAGCTGGTGTTTCATTTGAAGATGCTCTTGCTGATAACGTGCTTGCCAAGCACACAAAGTTGGCTAGAAAGCAAAACCAGTTGCAACACTATGTTTGGAGAAAATGTTGAAGTGTAACCAATTTCCCTCTTCTAATCATAATTTGCAGAACAAAAACTATGTTCTATAAAGAATCCATTTGAAAGAAGTTGGATATTAAAAATAATCTCATCCTTCTCGGTCAGGTCTCCTGGAGCCAAGTGTAGACGCAATAACAGTTGTACATTCTGATACCAAGATGCTCCAGTCTAATGAGTGAGACCATAGGGATAAAGGGAAGTCTTTGCTCAGCTAGATTTTTGTACCAAAATCAATAATACCATTACCTTTTGACTGCTTGAATCCTCTGGGGCAGGGAGTGGGGAAGAGTGACAGACCATGTATTCAAGACAAAAAATAACTGTAATTTCCGATAGGTATACTGAATGTCTAAGTGCCTGCCAAGTTTGATTCTTTCAAGTTTCATTCCGCCTGTGTTAAAAATGAACAAAATTGTTCAAGGAGCTCAACTATCACTTAGTGGACTTGTCAAGTGTACCTCTGGCAATAACAGGAGATTTTGCCTCTCCTGTCCTAATGAAAGGTTGCTTGGCCTCTCTTTAAGGATTTTCATTCATTTCAAATTATTTTTACAGAATAAAGCTCTTTGATTTACCTTTGTAATAATTTTGCAAATTAATTTGATACATTTCTTTCCCTCCAAATAACATGATAGAGTGGGAAGTATATTGACCTTAGAGGAAGATGGAAGTAGATTGAAATTGAGCTATGAGTACTAGACAAGTACTTAACCACCCACCTTCCAGCACTAGATCCTTCTCTTCTTTACAATGATAAAAGTCACCTGAATGAGATATTACACGTGAAGTATCTGGTAAAGTGGCATATGATAGGTGCTTGATATATATTATTTCTCTTCTCAGTAATTCTTTGGTTACAATGAGCCTTATGCCCACAAGCTCAATAACTTCACATTCTAATTTTGTGAGTGCCTACCCATCCCCACAGGTCAGGCTGTCCTTCTCCAAAGACCAGATGACAAGGCACGTTAATACACCTGTAACTTCACTCCTCTAGCTGCTAATGTTATCCATATATTCAGTGAACTCCTGTGGAGCATCTATTCCCTGTAGGTCACATGGTTGGAGATACTAAGATAAAGAAGATCTGGAGCTGGCATGCAAAAAACTAGCTACCTTGCAAGGGAGAAGAGCAAGAAAATCAATAGTTACATCACAGTGTCATAAACTTTATCTGGGGGGGATCACACTATGTATGAGAGGAGAGAGTCTAGTCTCCCTGATGACAATGGCGGGAAGATAGAAGTCCAAGAATGCTTCAGCTTAGTCTAGCTGTGGCACCTACCATAAGTGTTAGCCTTCAGGAAGCTTGGATTCTAGCTAGAAGAGTGAAATGCACGTACTGCAATCACCATTTAAGGCTAGAAGTCAACACTTGTGCCTAAAACTGTCTGCACCATTCAAGACTGGTGAGTGTTGCACAATGATTTTATTTAACTTATTTTACAGAATTAGCAACTCACCCAGGACTCAAAACTTCAAATGCCAAAGTATTAGGGCCCAAGATTTCCAAGCTTCATCTCTTAAGACAAAGTTGGAACAGATGCAAAAGCACTAGTCTACTCAAAAAGGATATTTTTAAGTTGAGAACATGAAAGTGAGTGAATTGCATGTCATCTTATATTTTGAAATAATAGGAAAGTTGCAAAAATGGTTAGAAAATTAAGCAGTGGGAAAGAAAGCAGCTGATGTAGCATCTTTGGAAAGCAGTGTTTTGACTGGATACTGTAAGGCTAAATACAAAAAGAACTGCTTTTTGTATTTTACTTTTACTAACTGGAGTTAGTAAATTCCTCTGATGGAGGTCAAGAGAGGTGAACCACAGCCTGGGGGCTCTGGAGGCCGGTGGGAGAGGAGGGCACAGCACTTTATTTATTTATTTATTTTTCTTAACAGTGTTCTGTCCTTTATTTTTTATTTTTTATTTATTTTTTATTTTTTAAATAGTTTATTGTCTAATTGGTTTCCATATAACACCCCCACAAGTGCCTCCCACCATGACCATCACCCCCTTCCTCCCCCTCCCCCTTCAGTCCATGGTTTGTTTTCAGTATTCAGTAGTCTCCCTTGATCTGTGTCCCTCACTCTCCTCCCCAGAGGTAAGGGAATCAAGAACAAAAATGAACTACTGGGACCTCATCAAGATTAAAAGCTTCTACAAGGCAAAGGAAACAATCAAAAAAACTAACAGGCAACCGAGGACAGAATGGGAAAAGATAGTGGCAAATGGCATATCAGATAAAGGGCTCATATCCAAAATATACAAAGAGCTCACTAAACTCCATACGCAAAAAATGAATGATCCAGTGAAGAAATGGGCAGAAGACCTGCATAGACACTTCTCCAAAGAGGACATCCAGACGGCCTACAGGCACATGAAACGATGCTCAGCGTCACTCATCATCAGGGAAACACAAATCAAAACCACTCTTGAACAAATCAAGAGACTATAGATGCTGGCGAGGGTGTGGAGAAACAGGCACCCTCCTACACTGTTGGTGGGAATGTAAACTGGTGCAGCTGCTCTGGTAAACAGTGTGGAAGCTCCTCAAAAAACTATCGATAGAACTCCTCTATGACCCAGCAATAGCACTGCTGGGGATTTACCCAGGGACACAGCACTTTAAAACCTAGGCCCTCTCCTGGGGAAGGCACCATCAGCACCTGGCTCTTGGCCTCCTGGCAGGTTTGGAAAAACTCTGTGTGATGTGGTGAGTCTCATGACGTCTTTGGGGGCCTCAGGCATTTTAAATATCTCCACCATCTCCTCTTCTTATTTTGAGCATTTGGATCTCCCTTCTTCCAGCTCTTGAACCAGGGAAGCTAATTCCTCCATCAGCATCAGGTTGGTCCTCTTCACCTTTCTGTAAGTGTCCATAAGGCCAGTTATATTGAAAAACTCTTTCTCTAGTCTGGCATTCTCTAAAAAGGATTTAATCCTTGTATGTTCCTTTTTAGTAGCCTTCAGCTTGTCAACTAGTTGGCATTTCTCCCTAATCCATGCAGCCTGTGTTTCTGAAAGCTGCTTTTCATGTCTTACAGAAAGTCAGCTTTTAACAAACTGAACAAATCTGAATAGAAATAAAAGACCCATAAATAAGGCAATGACAAGTGGACATTGTCTCCCACTGGATGTTGTCGAAAGTGAGTTATGGACTCGGATCATTGGCAGCATCTCCTCCACCACCTCACCCAGCTTCCCAAGGATCAGCCCGAATCCCAGCTTTGCAGAGGATAGCAGCTCCTCCATGGCTCTGATCTACCGCTGGGCTCTTCCCAGTAACCATGGAACCACCCGCCACAACAAAACCTGGGGAACAGCTCAGCATTCTGCCTAGAACTCAACCAACAACTGACAGCTCAGACTGGTCAGTGATATGGTCATGGGGGGGCGGGGGAGAATTTCAAGTAAAATATACATATATTAAAAAAAATAAAGTAAGCAAATATATTGAGAACCAGGTTTCTTATAGTTGGAGAAATAAATTTTAAGTAAGAAAAGGGAGGAAGTTAAAATAGACCCTATGGTGCAGGATTAGAGTTGGAGAAATTAGTATGAACTGATTTAAAATACATACACATGCACAGAATGATACAGAGTATATATAAATGTGTGTATATGCACAGATTAGTTCACACACATGTACCTCTAGCTTTGTCTGCCATGAGGGCCTAGAATCAATGACACCCCAGTAATGATAGGCACATCCAGTGCCCAGATCTTGGTTTCTAAGTATTATTCTCCAATAAAAGAAACCAGGACACTCCTTGAGGAAGTGGTTGATTCCTGAAGCAAGGAAAAGTCAGGGTGAAAAGTACTAAAAAAGAAAAAAGAGAAAAAAAAATGATGAAGGCTTATTGAAATGGCACAGGATCCTACCTGAAATAATTCCCAATGGCCAGTGCTGAAACAATTTGAGCAACAAAACAAATAACAATAGGATTTGATCATAACCTAAAATATCAAAATAAATATCCTTCAATCCATACCGATATAAGTAAATAAAAAAATAAATAAAAGGCAGAGAAGAGACAACACTTCCTTACCAAAAAAATAAGGGAACTGCAAAGTCCCCATGATCATACCCCAATAGTAACTGCTACAAAGATGAATCATTGACTGATAACAAAATTAGTGGGCAAATGTTTAAGGGGAAACAGGATATTTGTGAATATGTGTGCATATATAGAAATATATGTTTCCAAGGGAAAGATAGAACTTCTTAGTGGAAACATCTGTAGCCAAGTGATCAAGGTTAACATCACCAATAATGAAATAACTCAACACCATGTATTCTTGATATGATGGTCTGAAAAAGGCACATCTTCTCGATGGTTTTCTTTGCAATAATACACAACCTTGACTTAATAATGAAAAGACATTGGACAAACCCAATTAAAGAAATTCTATGGGCATAAAAGATGAGGAAAGTCTGAGAAACTCTCCAAGTGGAGGATACCAAGGACACATGGCAACTAAATGCAAAGTGAGATCCTAAAACAAAGAAAAGGGACTTTAGTGGAAAAACTGGTAAAATCTGTATAAAATCTGTAGTTTAGTTAATAGTATTGTGCCAATATGAATTTCTTGACAGTGACCATTTTACTATTATTATATATACTGTTAACACTATGGAAAATTGAGTAGAGGGATATGAAAACTGTTCTATTGGCAACTCTTTGTAAGTCTAAAATTATCTCAAAATAAAAAAATTTAAAGAAAAAACAATAAAATTAAGCATCCTGATCTTTCTACAAGTGGATTTGGGATCCCTCAAGGACTGTATTAGTTTCCCATTGCTGCTGTAACAAATGCTCAGAAATGCAATGGCTTTTAAACACACAAATGTATTATCATTCTGTAGGTCAGAATCTGATGTGGGTATTTGCTGGACCAAGTAGGTGTCGGCAGGACCACTTTGATTTCTGGCAACTCCAGTGAAGAATCCTTTAACTTGCCTTCAGCTTCTGGGGACTGTCTGTACTTTTTGGCTCCTTCCTTCCTCTTCAAAGCCAACAATGGCAGGTTACACTGCTATCTCTCTGTCTGACTGTAGCTGGAAAAGGTTACCCTCTTCCAAGGACACGGGTGATTATCTTGGACCTACCTGCACAATCCCCATCTCAAAACCTTTAACTTCATCCCCCCCCGCCAAGTCCCACTTACTATGTGATACATCATATTCACAGGTTTTGGAATTAGGACATCTTGGGGGTGGGTATTATTCTGCCTACTATAGGAATTTTGCACAGAAAATGACTTAACTCTCTCCAGGCCAATCCTGGGCAACTCCTAAAAATCAGATGAGATGAATTCCCAGCGTTTTCCCTAAGAAATCAGTTGAAGTATCCTGCATAGATGTTCTTAATTAATGATCGCTAATTTGGACTGAAAATGAAATTACTACGTTACTACTCCTGGTCCTTTAGTGGCTGTTGGACTACCTTACAGGTGGTAAATGGTGTTTATCTAAATGGTGTCCCCATTTCCACTGGGCAGGTCTCAGCCTTTGTTAGAGCTGTACCTCTAGGCCATCCCATTCTCAGGCATGGCTGGGCCTGGTGTCCTTATTTTCTCTGTGGCACATCTGTTCCTGTGCTCTGCATACACCAGGCTCAGGGGAAACATTTAATGGATAATTGTCCAAATGAACTCTCGGAAAGGTGCTCTCCATGCAGGAGACCAACACAGACTTGTTTCATATCTGCTTTGGCCTGTTAAGAAAGGAAACCCATTTTTGTCCTACTTTCAGAAGAAGAATGCAAAAAAAGGAGTGAAAAGTGGTTCTTTCCATAATTTTGGTGTGATAGAGCAGATAACATTTTTATTACGGTCTTTGATGCAAACAGGGAGAGGCAGGCTGAAAATACAATTTTCATGGATTATTTAAAAGTTAAATCTTAACACTTTGAAACACCTTACACAATGCCCACATTCTCAGATTATTCTCAGATGTTTATGTGAATACATGTACATTTTACTCATGGGCCCTTCCCATGCACTGCTAATAGTTTCTAACATACTTTTAAAAATACTGTTATCTAGATACCTGTACTTGCCCTTGAACAAATCCTGATTTAATTATTCAGATAGGGTCTCAGTCATTAGACTATTTAAGCTTCCCAAGTGATTATGATATAAAACCAGGAAAGCAAAGTACTAAGTTAAAGAAGTGGTGTTTCTTAATATTAAACCTCAAAATGTGCTTTGTAGAAGAAATGCGTGCGAGGCAGCTTCCCATGTTGAAATATACCCCCATTCCTTCCATGCAAGTGACGTTCATTCCATAATCTGATGGCTTCTGCTGAGGTCTAACCAGCACAGTCCTTTTAACTTCCCATCCAAATTGTTCATTCTGGAAGCAGCACCCCCTCTCAGTTGTCATTTCTGCCCCCGGCCTCACATCCTTCTGTTTGCTCTGTTGCTGGACCAGGACTAATGCTCTATGCATTGCCCACTCTGGCCCCTGCAGCCAACTTCATCCATCCCTATTTGTCACTTTCTAGGCTCTGATGCTTTCTTTCATGCTCCCATGATACATTCTCAACCCTTGTAATCCTCTGCTATCTCTTAACACAAACAATAGGAAGAATCAGAGTGCAAAAAGAACTCAGTGATGCCCTGTGGCCGCCATAAGAATGTGTCTCCCAACCACAGGGAGCAGAGTTGACACATGGGCCCAGTTGCTGTGCTGAGGAATCCACCACCCCATTAGTGCGAGACTACCTTTCTTTTGGGTGCTCCCAGACAATGGCTGAGCACTGCAGTATACTAAGTTTGGCCTGTCCCCAGGAGCCTTGAACTCCTTTGACTGGTGACTTGAGTTCAAGGACTTCTTACTCACTTTGCCAAATGTGCCCAGAACTGCACCACCAGCTACGACGACCCTTTCCCCATCCACTCCTCCTCTCCCTCCCTCCCCAAGATCGGGACAACAGCGAGCACTGACGGGCTCTCCCAGCCCTCCCAGCTCCCTCTCCATTTTTCTTCCCAGGCATCTTCCCAGATAAATTTCTCACACGTCCAATCCTATGTTGGTATCTGCTTCTTGGAGAATCCAGACTAGCATGTGTACTATAGGGAAAAGCAGCAATAACAGATTTCTACTCTAAAAGAAACTAACGATTCCCAACTCATTTGTTTAATCATCATTAACTAATGTGTGTATATATTTATATGTGCACATCCACTCACTTTCAAAGAAAGACCGCTGAGGCTAATGAAAGGATATAAGGAATGAACAAATTGGGAAATTGATAGCCAGAGAGAGTGCCCGTAATACATGCTATCCGGACTCCTAGCGGTTGTTCTCCACCCTGGTTGCACATTAGAATCACTCAGAAAGCTTTAAAAATGCTGGCGCCCAGCTTGAGATTCTGATGCAATTGGGCTGGTGAGCCTGGGAATTCGCATTTAAAAAGCTCCCCAGATGATTCTAGTGTGCAATAACATTTGAGAACCCTACTCTATAGGTGTGCGCACAGATGGGTCACCATTTATACTACCTATAATATGTCAACTACCCAGTTGTTCAGGAGAAATGTGGTTAATCGTAGTCCTGAGGGAAGAGAAAAATGTCTTCAGCAGATCTTCACAAAGGAAACACTGTGGGATGTCATCAACCACATCCTTAACAACATCCTTAGAGTAAACACAAAAATGACTTTCATAGAGCTGCTCCCTATGACATCCTTCAGTGTTGCCAGGTTCTTTCCATGTGCTACCACTTAGAGCAAGCAGGTTCTGCTCACGTACAAACTTGGAGAGGAATTTTCCACTTTGGTTAGTGTATCTCACCCTGAGAAGGCTTCATGCTGTGTCTTGGGGTAAAGTTTCATGGATGGAATCCGGAGGTACCAGAGAGAAGATGCTTTTATCTGTTTTTTGATACCGAGATTCTGCATAAAATTGTTTGACTAAAAGATTCTAAGATTCTAACTGCTACCAGGAATTTGAAAATCACTCTTCAGCCTAAAGAAAAAGAACTTCTCCCATTTTTCAACAGTTCTGAGTTGATCTCAATTGCATTCGCAATAAATCCTGACTTCAAAATTTCAGAAATAATTCACTTCGCTGTAGAGTGATCATTGAAGATGAATTTCAGACTGACTTGCTCTCCCGAATAGATGGGGTACGCCTGACCAGGAGTGGTATCAGTGCAGAGGTGGATGCCATCCATAAAATAAAATCTGAATATGAGGATGAGTTAGTTAGAGTGCAGCTTTCTTGGGACATGATACTACAACCCATCAAAAAAGTCGACCCTGTTGGAATTCTTACATTTAGGCTCTAATCTGGCCATCCTCTGTCCTCAGAAAAAACACCACGGGGAGTCTCCTCACCTGAGCACAGAACACACCTGCACAGATCACACAGGTACCCACCAGCTTCCCATGCCTGGCTCATGTCAGTGCTGCATCCCGAACTTCTGGTTTCTTCCTCTTCCTGAGTTTTTCTTCCCAGCATCCTTGCAATTAACCTGGAATGAATGACAGGGTTAAAAATGTTTAATAAATGAGTTCTCCCCATCACTTAAGATTTACTAATCTCCTTGCTTATTGAGCTGCAGTTCACAGCAACTCTGGTGAAATTTATTAGAAAAAATTTAATATACATTTCTGCTACCTGTGAATGAATGTATGCTTCAAGGACATTGCTTTTTAGCTGATAGAGGGTGCATGTTATTAGCATCATAAAATGACCCTAGTAGTGACTTTTGAAAAACTTAAGTAGGAAATGTATTGAAAATCACAGAACCAGGCAGCAGCAAACAAGTCCCAAGGTAGATCTTTATGCCAAATGAATAAGCAAGACAATCCAAAGAATCAAAGTTCAAGGACACCTAGAAGGAGAGAGCAAAAAAAAAAGAATAAATATATGTGCTGATCACCTTGGGTTCTTGTTATTACATCACCTCTATTCTTGGCTTCAAGTGGACACACGCAGAAAATGCTTATGTGGAGCAAGAGATTCATTTTTTAAGCATTGTGATTTATAACTTGAAGTGAATATTCACCTACTCTATCCCCATTCCATTTTCACCAACAAACCATCATTGTGCATGGGTGACAGAGGTAAAAAAAAAAAAAAAGCCATCATTACTTTCCTTACAAGAAGAAGGGGGGCCTTGTATGACTGGTAGAATTTCAGGTGCAAGCCGGGTACCTCATCCTCACCTCCCCCAGCAGCTTACCAACCCTTGCCTTCTGCTAAGATGTGGGAGTAAGACACCTGTCAGATTCTTTCTGGAGAGAAAAATCTTCGTAGTGCAGAGATAAAACAAAACAAAACAAACCAGTGAGCGTGTGAGTAAAATAAAGCTACCAAAACAGGATAAAGGTAGAGAATGACTGAAGAGCCAAGATATAACATTTTACCAACATCACCACTGTCTTGGTGTTTACGCTATATTGGCCTTAGGTGTGGACCTGATATTAGCGGAGCATGGATATGCCACAGGGCCCACTATTCTAGCCCAGCACTGAGATTCTGCTGGAGTGAGGTTCCCCACTTTTTCAGTTAGGGGTTTCTGTTCATTCCATCTCTACCCCTTGCTCCTAATCTAGGTCCCCGTGCTTGCTGCCCCAGTGTGGCCACATCTGGGTGCTTGGGAAGCAGTCATGTGAGACAGGTTCCCCCCATGGAGTTTGCTGAAAGCTTGTGGAAGGTTTATCTGTTAGTGAAATAAAATCTGCTTCCTTACTTAAGTTTTAAAGGCTGTACAATGATGCATGTGAATAACGACATGGGTAGAATTTAAAATCTGGTGATTTGTTAAACTCTTCAAAACTGCAAAATCTTTTTAGAGACAATGCCAAGAACATCCTTTGGAATCCTTGTTTCCATCCTGAGCAAAATTAAAAATGAAGGGCTGAAGGAGCGCTTGGGTTGCTCAATCGGCTGAGTGCCCAAATCATGATTTTAGCTCAGTCAGGTCGGGATCCCAGGGTCATGGGATGGAGCCCTGTGTGGGGCTTTTTACTGAGCATGGAGTCTGCCTGGGATTCTTTCTCTCTCTGTCTCTCTCTCTCTCTCTCTCTCTCTCTCTCTCTTCCTCTTCCCCACTCTCCCTCCCCTTCACTAGAGTGCCCTCTCTCTCAAAAATAAAAAAATATAAAAATAATAAATGAAGGGCTATAATAGTGCCAGGCTGACGGGAAATGAGCATAATGCCAGGCTGTGAAAAATCTCAGTAAATCAGTTCTGGAAATTGTCCTCCTTTCTTGCCCCAAGGCCAAAAAAAAAAAAAAAAAAGTGAAGTAAGGAATGAGAAATGTTATCAAATTGGACTTCACCTCATTATTCTCACTATATCACAAATCTACCACTCTCCAGGGCAACTGAACCCCAGGTGATGCTTTTGAAAGGAGCTGTTCTTCCTCAGACTTGTCTAGTCACCATCCACTGGAGGCTGCATGGGAAGGGTGAGAGTGGGAGGTTCTGTCACTAATGCTTTTAAGATAGGCCTGCAATGTTCTTACATTTACTCAGCCTCTTCTACTGTGCGTCTGTCTAGGCGTGTGTGGTAAATGGCATTTAAAAAATAATCTTCTAATGATTCTTTTTTAATATATATAACAATATGAGCATTTTTTCATTAAGCTTCTCAGTTTATTAAAGATTTTTCCAAAGTGTTTCATCTGATTATAATTTTTAAAAAATGATTACTATAGGAAAGGTACCAGAAGGGAATATTCAGAAAGGTACATAGGATTTACTGACAAGGGAGTCCACCCATTATGTTATTTTTAATTCTAAACTGTAAATAAACTAAAGGGTCAAAATAGAGTTTAGACAAACATAACTAAACTGTGCAGTCATTAAAATTCACTGAAATATAACATAGTGATCATAATATATTAAGAGGGAAAAATAATGTTTTAAACAATATGTACATTATGATCTCATTTACTTTTAAATAATTACTCATTTATTTAGGTAAAAAAGAACAGGATATTCCAGAAGATTATATATTATAATTTCTGGTTGATTCCAAGTAATTTTTATCTTCTTTATATTTCTCTGTAGTATATAAAATGTTTGTGGTTACTATATATTACATTTGAAATGAGAAGAAAACAATTCTTTATTATTTTCAATTTCAAAAATACAATTAACTTGGGGCCCTTGGGTGGCTCAGTCCGTTAAACATTCATTTTGGTTTTGGCTTAGGTCATGATCTCACAGTTTGTGAGTTCGAGCCCTATGTTGGGTTCTATGCTGACGGTGTGGAGACTGCTTCAGATTCTCTCTCTGCCTCTGCCCTTCTCCCTTTTTCGCATTCTCTCTCTCTTAAAATAAATGAATGAACTTTAAAAAAAAAAAAAGATAATTACCCCAATAACTAAACAACTAATTGTGTTCATAGCGGTTAAGTCAGTCCTCTGAGAGGATGGGTCTTCCTGTTATAAATTAAAGAATGAAGTGCCTCTCCTCCCTTGTAGTTCAAGTCAGTGAACTTATAATCAGGCTCTTCATCCTTCAAGGTTTGTTTTTTCAAACATCTTTGGATGCGGGAATGTTTGCCCCTCTCTTGGGCCTTTGTCCCCCATCATCTTCCTGGGCCAGGCAGGATGGAAGAAGAAAGACAAGCCACCACCCAGCTGTTCCATCCAGGCACTGACTGAACACCTCCAGGTTTCTCTGAAAGGGAGAAGATATCACCACCCATCTACCATCCCTGAAAGCCAACATGGACCAACAAGTTCCTGAGAAGGAACGTCAGGACTAGACAGATGAGATGGTAAAAATTCTAGAAAAGCATCTCATTTTCCTGCTTCTCCAACACCACACACATCCACCCTCATTCGCTTTAAGGAAACCAGGGTATGTCTGAGTGAGAAAATGACATAGTGATTATTCACTGAGAGTGAATCTGGGTTTCCTTCCCAGGTAGTTAACCATTAGTTCAATGCTCCAAAACTTTAACTGCAACACACATGTATATATCCATCTTCATCAACAAATGCTCCTTGGGTACCTTCTCTGTACTTGGCAAAGTCATAAGTATAAAGAAATGACTCCAATTTTCCTGCCCCAAGGGATTAGAATCAAAAGAAAGTTACATAACTGCATGGGGGCATGAGTTTACTGTAGGCGGAGTAATATATGGGGCACTTCAGCTTTTTATTTTAAACCACTCTATGCTATTAATAAACAGAATGGCCAGAATAACCTTAATCAGGTTTATTGTACAAAATTAAAATTTGAAAACATTTTTTATTGTATTTTCTCCAAATCTCAGGAGAGTGGGGTTTAATGAATGTAGCTACTTAGAGATATAAATTAGCCATCACTTTCTTTTTTCTTTGCTTTTTTTCATAAAGCAAAGAAGTTTAATGATATCATTATCTTCACTAGCTTCTAACACTAGGGAACATAAGATTGATCCATTTTCCCTAAATCTTTTGTGTAGTAAGTTTTTATGCAAGTGGAAAACTTAATGCTAACAGAAACAAATTTGACCACGCTTTTTAAATTATAGGATAATTACTAATTCTGTGGTCATTCATTCCCATGCCATCAACTCCAACACAGGAAACTATGAGAAATACAACCACTGGTAAAATTAAACCTGCAATTATAGCACCAATTTCTAGGATATGTTGATTTTTCTCTATTTTGCAACATGTACACAGATATATAAAATGTTTTCATTTATTCCTCACATGTTGACCTTGTAAGCCCAGAGTTTGTCATTCTATGATGATTTTAATAAATTTAAGACATTTTTTTTATCTCGCTTATTGCCTTCCTTGTTTATTTTTAATGTGAGGATGATAGTATACTCAATGTATCATTACAACCTATCCTTGAAAACACTAATCAAAAAAAGAAAAGAAAAATAAACAAACATGAAGCAAACATGCTTCATCTTAATTCATTATAATTTTAGCCAATAATTATCCTATCACCTAGCATTTGGATCAATCCCTTTGCAAGGAATTCCCATCACGCTTGATATCTTTACTAACATCCATCATCTACCTGCAGAACGTCTTCTAGGGACTCTGTATTTCTCCCATGCACTACTACCTTTCTCAGTTCTGATGGCGTGTATTTAATGTTTCATTACACATCAACTTAAAACAACTCCCCAGTTTTCCTCCTTGGTTGAAGCTTTCTCTAACCAGAATCTTCCCTCCACCACCATCTCCGCATAATTGGGTTTTTTTCTTCTTCTATAGCCATAGTAAATTATTAGTTTAAGAAATTTCATCCAGTTTTCCGTATTATTTTTTCCTCTCTGATCTCTGGATCAGTACTGTCGGTCTTAAATTATCAGCTCTGTTGGCGGGGGTCCTGGCTCATCCAAATGCCACAGCAGCACATCTGACATGACATAACCCCACCCACAGACTGGAAGTGGGCAGGATGATAATCATAGTAATAATAAAGAGTTAGCCCTCAGTGCTTGGTGTGTACTATCTGAATCTAAACTCAGATAGTCTAAATGTGGAGTTATTACTTTTACCACTACACTCTGCTGGACCAAGTGGAAGAGGACCAAGAAGGCAGAGGAGGGAGGAGGGAAGGTAGGATAACTGTTGTTAGATTCCTAGTGCTAGAAAAGCACTGGAATGAAATCCTGGCTCCCTAGCTCTGTGCTACACACTGTCTAGTAGGAAAAAGTGGTAAGGTTTCTACCCTCCCAGGGTTTTATATAGTAATGGAGATAAGTAAAGGGGCACAGAAAGACACAGAATCAGAGAAGTTTCCCTTGGGAGATGTGTTGTCTGAAGGACAGGTAAGTGTTAACCAGAAAGAGGCAGGGAAGGGTATTAAAGGAAATAGCATGTGCAAAGGCCTTAACTCATAAGAAAGATGAGATTTATTCAAACAGTGCAGAAAAAGCACCCACCATAGTTTCTGGCACATAATAGTGGTTGATAACATTAACAGTGATGATGATAGTGGTAGTACTAGTGATGATGGTGATGGAGGTGGTGGTCATGGTGGTGGTGATAGTGGTGGTGGTGGTCGTGGAGGTCATGGTGGTGGTGATGATGACGATGATGATAATGGCAATGGAGGTGGTAATGGTGGTGTTGCTGGTAGTTGTGGTAGTGGTGGTGATGATGATGATGACTGTGGCAATGGAGGTGATGGTGGTGATGATGGTGGTGGAGATGATGACTGCACTGTGATGGAGGAATATCTCCTTTCAAGTTATTGCCATCCTGTTCTCTTAACCTGCAGTAGAACTAATTAACTGAGATTTATTGTTTTTCCTAAGTTCCAGGTCACTTTTTAGTGAAGGCATTTATTTAAAGTTTATTTTCCTAAGGGAAGGCAAGAAAAAGGAAAAAAGAAAACTGAAAGTCTAAGTGATGGACATTTGACTAATGTTTCTTTTATTTGTCAGTTATTTTAGTGCAGTATTGCAGGGCTCTCTGATTTAATCTTTACAAATGGAAGAACAAAATAAACCATCTATGACGTCCATTAAGGTATAGGTGCCCAGTTTCTCCAGGGAAAAAAAATCTAACTAGAACAATTTGACGACACATTTACCTAATACTACAAGTTTCTCAGTTATAGTAGAACAAAGAAAACAATATTTCTTCCAGAGTAAATAATACTTCTTCCAAGCCACACCCCTTTCAGACCACTTTTGAGCAGTGATAGTTAATGGCAGTTATGAGGTTTCTAACAGTCTTGCAGACACTATGGAAATCATGGACCATGCCGTTTCCCTGCTCACCTTCACATCCAGCAGCCATCTCAGTAAGTAAGCACTTGTGTTAAACACTTCTGAAATGCTATGGTAAAATATGCAGTGAAATGTAATTTGCCTGGATGATTAAATCCCTCTCCAATGGCTTTTTCCTCCTTCTATATACATATAACAATGTTCAAAGGATAAGAGCATCTAACAGTTACAAATACTGAATTCACACACCCAAAAGATTTCCATAAAAGCCAAATAAAAACACACAGAAAGGTGTGGTTGTTCATCCTTATTTTCTTTAAAGTACAGTGGCTATTTTCTATTAGACCCCACCTGGTTTGTTTATGTCATGTTTATTTCCAGCAGGCTATTGCCTGAAAGAGGAGAAACCGATCACTGCAAGCATGAGCTGGGGAAGCTGCCATCCTCTCACCAGTGCACGGGAAATAAATCAATTCTTTCAAGAACAAGATCTAGGAGGAGCATTTCTTCCACCTAAATCCTGAAACTATCTGTCCATATGCATCAGTGCATTCCCCCACCACCACCTCGACCCCGCCACCTCCTTCCTCAGAGAGGTCAATTTAGCCCCAGAGGGGCTTTCTTTAGATCTCTGGTGGAATCCATAACCACAGAACAATTGCTAAAACCCATTGCTCAGGAGAGTTTTCCTTTTGTTATTCTTTCACTTGGCAAATTTTGGACACCTAGAAAGATCATTTTTAAAGGGCAGCACTTCTGTTTAATTGTTCATAAATTAAGTATGAGCAATGTAAAGTATGACAAGTATTAAAATAATATGGATGTTAAACAAGTAATAGAAAAAAGTGACCCCTTGTCCAGCCATCAGAAAATATCAAGCAAGGTGACAGTAAGAATATATGATGAATTTTTTTTTTCAATTGCCATTTAAAAACATTTCAAAATGTCAGGGTGTGTGTGGATGATTATGTGATATCCTTCTGACAAATTCTCCTCAGTTGACATATAGAACAGGAATTTGAGTGTTGTAGAGAAATCACCACATTTGCTGATATCATGTTTTTTGCAATTGTCATGGTCTGTGAATTTTTGGAGTCATTTCCCACACTTAGTCCTTCTATGCCTTGCTCATTTTTTCCAATGAACTCCATGCTTCAGTGGTTATCATCCTAAATTTTCTTAAAAGTGGGATTCTATGGATAATAACTGAGTTCAAGTACACCTATAACTGGTAACTTATACTGGAGAACCAAACTAGCAGTTCTGTAACAGAATGAAATGCTGGAGGGGAGTGGTTGTTTATATAAGGTGATACTATTCACTCAACTACAAGGATATAATGAGTACCTTGGATTCTTTCCTTACCAATGTAAAAGATTTCAGAATTTATGGTAATTATGTGATTCACCTTTTAAGATGTTTTTAAAGGGTACATCATAATTAATGATGTGAATTTATAAAATAATACAAATGATTGTTTTTAAGGAGGAGGACAAAAAGAAGGAAGAGGAGGAGGGAAAGTAGAAGAAGAAGGAGGAGGAGGAGAAGGGGAAGGGGTAGGGGGAGGAGAAGGAAAAAAGAAGAAGGAGAAGAAGAAGGGGAAGAGGAAGGAGAAAGAGGAGGAGCAGGAGGGGAGGAGGAGAAGAAGAAGAGGAAGGAGAAAGAGGAGGAGCAGGAGGAGAGGAGGAGAAGAAGAAGGAGAGGAGGGAATGGAGAAGGAGGGGAAGGGGGGCATAGAGAGAGAGAAGGGGAGAGAAGTGAATGACCAATGGAAAAAATGTATGGCAATACAGCCTTCAAAGGACGTACTGTAACAATATACACCAATGTCTTGGAGCTAAACTTTTGTGTACAGAAATTGAAAATGAGGGAAAAAAGCCAGGTGAGGGGGCTCTGTCTTTTCAGGTGAGCTCCAGATAGAGTGAATGATAGACATGAGGAAACATCGATGGTGCCCCCATAGTGCCAGGCCAAGCACTGAGACTGAGCACAGGTAAATTATTTCTCTAAAGGTAGAGTTCTGGGAGGAATACTCCCCATCCAAGTCCTGAAATTATACTCAAAATTGTGTGTTCATATGCATCAGTTTATTTTCTCACCTTCCTAAGAAGAGAAAACACAGCTTTCTTTGGATATTCAATGTAGTCCATGACCTCAAAAACTTTGTTAAAGCACAATGCTCAGGGTCAGGGTTTCCCAGAAGCTCTCTTTCCAGAAGCATCCAAGTTGCTCTGCATCTCCTAAGCCTAGATTGTAACAGAAAGGAGAGAAGCAACACTAAGGGATGGATATTCAAACAGCTTTTTCCTGAGTGTAAAACCGAATGCATAGCCTGATTTTCCTTAAGCTCGTGTCTTAATGTGGTTAACAAGCCCAGACTTCAGATAACTGCCACAGTTATAGGTGGGCAGTCCTCTGCAATTTTCCAAAATCTGTTTCCATTTGTTACCTTGCGTCTTACTGACTTGACTCCTGGAGATAAGTAGGTCACCCTACCATTAGTTCTCAAGTACAGAACAGGAAACTGAGGCCCAGGGAGCTAAAGTAACTTGCTCAAGTTTACAGGTGATGGTGGCTTGTCAGGCTGAGAATGCGGGCCTCTGCCACCCAGCTCGGCCTCGGTCCCTGCTGCAGCACATTGTGCCCAGTTTCTACCATGTGCAGAAATTCAAAGGGTAAGACATGTCTGCCCATGAGAAAGTTAAAATCTAAACACAGTGTGTTTTTTCTCTCCCAGTAACAAAAAGATCTGTTTAATACCTTAACTCAACCCTACACATATCCCTGCAACATACCCTGCCCTTTCTCAGAGGTACAGTAAACCCAAAACAATTTAAAGGAAGGCAGTGCCCTTCCTGGACAACAGAGAAAGTAGCCAGAGCCTATTATGCTGCCACAGAACTCCAGGCAGATGAGAAAAGCAAATAATGCTCCTCAGCACATTTCTGAAGATATCTTTGGTTTGAAAGAACAAGGCCACAACCTTGCTATCAGGGGAAATCATCTTCTTTCAATAAACCTGTGTTGTACAAATTAATATTTTTTAGAAATATATTTATCTGTTGGAATATAGAGTGTTACTAGCTCTAACATTTCACCTCTCCCTCTATCCACACTATTTTCCACATAGCTATACAATGTACACCCAGTGTCAGCGGGGTGTGCTTCTGTAATTCTTGGCAGAACATTCTTGGGTTTAGACATATGACTTGCTTTTGCCAATAGAATATGGCCAAAGTCATATTGTGCTTATTCTGAGCCAAGGCCTCAAGAGGACTTATGTTTTTTCACTAGCCTCATGTAACTCTGCCTGCACCTTGAGAAGACCATGCCAGCCTAGCCCACTGGTACCAGGATGAGGAAGCTGAATATTTGGGACAGAGCTGAACCAACCAAGTTACCTTCGCTGAGCTAAATCTACATCAGCCAATCTCCTAAAAGCACCTCTCTGAAGATGTCTCCAAGACCAAGCCATCAGCTGTGAAGTTCTTTTCATAACAAACCATGTGTTTTTGTGACCCAGTGCGGCAGATAAGGCAATTTTACTTGACCTCTCCTGTTGAGTTTTAATAAAGAAGTTTTAAGACTCCTAGTTTCACTCTCATGAGGTGCTTTTATACAGAGAACAACCAGATATACCTGGCAAGTCAAGACCAATTATAAACTAGACTGTGAAGCAGTACCTCATCTTCCATTCCTACCCATTAGTGGAACCATAAAGAGAATAATTACTCAGTTGATAAACATCCTATGATGAAAATCTGTAGTCTATGGCAATGCCTCAAAAGTTCTACAGGAAAATTATTTGTAACCTGGAATTTCATACCCAGCTAAACTATTGTTCATGTATATGTGTAGATAGAGACATTTTCAAATGTATAAGAACTTCTTGAGAATATGATTCAGCAAAATAATGGAGTAAATCAAGAAATATGTAGTTAGAAGATTTAGGAAACAGTGGATCTACACTAGATAGAGCAATGAAAGAAAGACTAAGATGGCAGCTATACAGCAGATTTTGAGGACTACTAGATAAGATCAGAGCAGGAAGATAGAAATCCTAGGTCCCTAGGGTAATTAAAAAGTCAGTATGATGGAGAGAAATTTAGAAAAGTATGATGGATAGATTACAACAATGGAAGTTGGGTATAAATGAAAGATAACTGAATCCACACAATGGGTAGAAAATTAGGTATAGTTCACTCTAGATAACTTTAGCATTATCAAGCAAAAGTAACCTCAAATCATATACACTGGGATTATAATATTAATTGCCAGCTCTCCTACTTAAGAATTTGGTGAAAACATTTGTATAAGTATGACAAAAACTTTGTTCCAATGAGGGTTTCATAACAGAATTAGACTCTACAGAAAATGATCTGAGGGATTATTTTTCCAATTATCCTGTGGATATATAGCTAGTACCATTGTGGCTGCATAGAACATTTAGGATTAAATCTCTCACAAAACCACAGTTGAGAGGGGCCGGTAATAAGGGTAGTTTCTGATCTGCTTAAATCCATTTTTTTTTCCTTTAAGCCCAATTATACTGTTCTTCTTCTATAGTCTGATATTTCATCTGTTCTTGGCCCATATCAGTATGACCCATACCAGTATGTGCATCCATTGTATATATTTAGACATTTGTGATTGCTAAAAATTCCCTATGTACAACTTTTAGTCAATGATATTGCTAGGGTGATGAGATCATCATAAGGGAAGTCCCCTAAATTATTCCATCCCTCCTTCTGTTTAGATGGCAAGATTATACTTCCTTGACTTCTTGAAGTTAGGTGTGGCCATATAACTTCCTTTGATGAAAGTTATGAGTGCTATTTCTAAGCAGAGTCTTTTACAAGCTAGTGCATATGTTTTCTGGGTCAGCTGACTCTGCCCTTTATTGCCAATGATATGTGGAGGGCTATTTATTGTTGAGAATTGTACCAAAAGCAAGGCACTGGCAATAATCTATCCCAGGTAGAGCAGGTAACATGGCAAATTGTGTAGAATATTCTAACACAATAATAAAATTGGGGTGTCTAGCTGGCTCAGGGATACATCCATACAACTCAAGCCCCATATTGGATATAGAGATTACTTAAAAACAAAAATCTTAAAAAGAAATAAAACCAACCAAAAATCAGTGTGCTTTTTATGATCACCATATGGCTGCAGTACCAGATGGCATCAAAGTATCTGTTGCCTAGCATGTTTAAGAACTTCACCAGCAATCAATACCCAAACCAGCTGAGACGCATGAATTCATTCCTCTATTTACTCAGCACCTCCCAGTGCAAGACACAGTGCCATGCAGTGCAGATGAAGTCGTAGGCAGCACTGGCCACACTCTCTGACCTCAGAGTTAACAACTGGGACCCACACGCCAATGGGTGTGCAAGTTTCTTGAAAGGCATTTTTCCTCCTTCTTGAGAAAATGGCATTTGAGTTAGAGCTGAACGATAAGGAAGAGGCAATAATGGAAGACCTAAGAGAGCATTTCAGGCAGTGAACCTCAATGCGAAAGACTTGAAACAAGAATGAGGCTGTACTGGAAGCACGGTGAATGAGGTGGAGAGTGGAGAGAGAGAAGATGGAGAGAGAGAGGCTGGAAGTAGGCACTCTGCAGAATTTTGCAGGCCTTGGTAAAAGATCTGGATTTTCATTCTGGTTGCAATGGGAAAATACTGGATAGCTTTAAGCCGGAAAGCAATATAATATGAATTTAGAAAGATCCCTCTGCCTGCTATGTGGTGTATAGAGAGGCAAGAGGAAAGCAGGAAACCAGTTGGGGGCTGTTGCATTGGTCCAGATCAGGGATGATGATGTTTGGCTGAGGGTCATGGCAGTGGATATGATGAAAATGGTCAAATTCAACAAGTGTTTAGGGGATAGAGAGGTTAAGACTGGCAGATGCATTGGATATTGGTTGTGAGAGAAAGAGAAAATGCATAAATGGATCCTGATTAAACAATTGAGTTCGCAGTGACCATCAGTTACTGTGAAATTGTCTTCTTAGCTTATGTTCTGCAAAACTAGAAAAAGATAATCTCCCTTCCCCAACTTCCTCCTGCACTGGCAAAAAAAACAATACTATAGAAATATGATGAAAGAAATATTTTCAGTTAATTCACATTCTTATTCAGGCTCACAGACCATATCATAGACCAATTAGCTGGGAGTTACTGTCCTGGAGCACCCAAGACTGAACTCAGACAAACGATTTGATTGGCCCCTGGTGAGATCACGATTCGATTGCAGAGTAGAACACGGGGTCTGGGTGTTGGTACCCAGAGCCTGAGGTCTGGCCGCCCACTGGTCCTTAAGCCCTGGCAGAAGCCATGCTGTGCAGAGACTATTCTGTGAGCTGATAAAAAAACTCACATAGCTGGGCCTTGGGTCAGTGGGTTGTGTAATGCCGTCCATAATGGCAGTGGAGGTAAGATTAGAAACCAAAAAATATATGTCAGTGTGGTCTGACCCTTTTCTAGGTTCACATGAAAATCCCATTTGCTTTCCAGAAAGTAGTGGCACAAACCATTATTCCTGTTCATAAGCTTGCTGGGGCAGTTCTAGGACACAGGCCTCTCTTGTACTCGGCATTATTTTAAAAGTAAGCAACACAAGATACCACTATTTAAAGAAATACTGTGGCTCTAAGATTCTTCTAGAAACTTTTTATTGTTTCACAATAATGGGATACCCTACAAAAAGCTTTACTGGTATATCTACAAAGAAGGTCGAGATCATGGGCAGTCTGGCCACAGCTAGGAGGCAGAATTAAACAGTGTCATTCCCAAAAGGAACCAATGATTGCCAAAACAGATTTCTACCATAAAAATGGATTATAGTCTATTGCCAGCTTATAAGAGAATCCTCATATGTCTAACACTGTATAATGATTTGAGGTGTTCAAAGGGCATAATATCTACTGTAACTGTACCATCAGCACAATCTGCAATTTAACACATTGTGGTGTCAATTTGCCTTTTTTTGTGTGCATATTTCAAGCAATATGCCTGGAACTGAAAGGTGGTGGGACCATAAATCAATCTCCTTAGCTTTTAGTCCACTGGCCCTGGTTGTGTGGCAGGCATCTCTGCTAAGTGGCTTATAGCATGTCTCTGATTAAGTCATTGTAATAGGATAGAGGAAAATCTCTGACTGTGGAATCAGGGCAGTGTCAGATGAGGCCACAAAATCACATCAGTGCAATTCACAGCAGTCTTAACAACATTGCAGCTAAGGGCTGGGACTCTGGAGTCACACTGCCCAAGTTCAAGTCTCATTTTTCTCCCTTGCTGCCTGTATATACGAACCCTTGGCCAGTCTGTTAAATGGAGTCATGACACAATGTATTCCACAAGATTGTTGAAATGATTAAATGAATTAACACACATGAGTAACATAGAATAGCACCTGACAAATGATTAATACTATATAAACATATGTTATTATTTTGATTACACCACACTCCTTTGTCTAAGGTCACATTCAGTGAGTGTTTCTTTTATGACTTCGTGTGCCATCAGAAATCATCTAAAGAAAGAAGGATATGAGAAACTAACATGCATCGAGCTTCTGCTGCACACCAGGTGCTGTTCCAGAGAAGGTAGATGCGCTGTGTGATCCAGGTACTCGGTGTGGATAGATTTGTGTATATATGTACATATATGGCTAATATACATGTTAAAGTGGCTGACACAGTGCAGGTTCTCAAAAGTAACGTTGCCTCTATAATTACTTGTTAGCTTTTCCTTCCCAGGGAACTAGTGGCCTCCCCAGGAAGACTTCAAGGCCGTTAGACATTTTACCATTTAAACCTGATGTATTGTCATTCTTTTGTAAAAACAAAACAAACAGAAAAGCATAACACTTAAAATCATGACACATACAGTAAAAGAAAAAAATTAATGGCATGTGCTCTCAGAATTAGCACATATTCACTGTTCAGCCTGATACATTTGACAATTGCCTTTTATTCCCCCTGTAGCTTATTTTTAACCAAAGAATAAGAGTTAATTGAAAAAGAGAGAAAAGTGGGATGATGACTAACACTTCGGAAATAACAGGAGTGATGGTTTTCCCAGTAATCTGATCTTATCCTGACTCTTCATCCCAAATGGATCAATGGTTTTCTCAACCAAATCTTATGGCTTTAAGGGATGTGTGTCTAACAGTTCTGAGGATAGAGGGGCCGTGAGATGACAGCCCCTCTGAGGAGTTTGGCTATGTTTAGGTACCACTAGCCTTTACTTTTGGTTCCAAGGTAGTAATGGGGATGTACAACTACACAATATATAAAATTAAGGACATCAGACTTACCAATATGCCTAGCCCAGAAGCAGACTCTGGCCACAACATACAAAGCCAATTGGTGTCACGACTATATATATATATTATATATATTTATGTTGGATTGGGTGACAGGAGGTCACCAGACCTGGCAGGAGGTCTGCCAGAGACCAAGCAGACTGATAGCAGGTGAAACTTGACTAGTACTAGCATCAATATGGCTCGTACGTGACAGGACAGATGGACACTTGGGGCCACGAGGGAAAAGCCAGCAGGGACAAGGCAGGAGCCTGGAAAGGGACCCCTTACCAGAAGGGGTCTCTTTTTCAGTCTTTTAAATATGATCTACCCTTCCGATGACCTAGAGAGATTACTGGGGCTCCCTGGCCCAGCAGGACTGCTACACCAAAGTCCTAGCCAAGCCAATCAGGAATTCAGTCCTTCAACAAATATTTAGGGAGTACCTATTATATGAATAAAATATGTCAAATTTCCATGATCTAATGGTGCTTACATTCTAGCGAAGGGAGACAGATAATAAATAAGTAAATTATTTAGTATACTGGAAGATTCAAAGTGCTAAGAGAAACAACAAATAATATGAGGTAAGAAATTGGGGATGTAAATGTAGGGCTACAGTTTTAATACAGTGGCCAGAGCAGGTCTCATTAAAAAGATGATTTTTTTTAGCGTGTATTCATTTTTGAGAGACAGAAACACAGAGTGCAAGTCGGGGAGGGGCAGAGAGAGAGGGAGACACAGAATCTGAAGCAGGTCAGCACAGAACTCCATGCAGGGCTCAAACTCATGAACTGTGAGATTATGACCTGAGCTGACGTCAGATGATTAACTGACTTAGCTACCCAGGCACCCCAAAAAGATGATTTTTGAGCAAAGATGTTAAGAAGTAAGAGAGTAGGCCACGTTGTATCTGACTCAAAGTGTGCCAGGTGGCCTGCCTCTCAATGTACAGACCCTGAGGTGCATCATGTTCAAGGAGGTCAGTATGTCTGGAGGGCAGGAAGGCAGGGAGAGAGCACCAGGAAGTGACATCGGAGATGTAACAAGGAGTTGAGCAGACCATGGAAGACTTTAAGAACTTTAATTTTTATTGAGCAACATGTGGAGCCATGCAGAATTTTGAGCAGTGGAGCAACATGTTCTAATTAATGTTTTTAAAAGATGAGGAGGGGCGCCTGGGTTGCTCAGTCGGTTAAGCATCCGGCTTCGGCTCAGGTCATGATCTCATGGTTCATGGGTTCAAGCCCCATATTGGACTCTGTGCTGACAGCTCAGAGCCTGGAGCCTGTCTTCGGATTCTCTGACCCTTCCCTGGTCATGTTGTGTCTCCCTGTCTCTCAAAAATAAATTTAAAAAAAAATTTTTAAAAGATGAGGAAGCTTTTGTAATAATCCAGGTAAAATACAGAGGCCATTTAGACCAGAGTGGTAGCAGCAGAGTGGGCAAGAAGGGGTCAAATTCCAGATAATTTTTGAATCAGGACTTCCTGATGGATTAACTGTTGGGAAGGGCAGAGAAGACTTGGGAATGGCTCCGAGGTTTTTGCCCTGAACAGCTGGAAGGCTAAGGTGGTTATCAACTGAGATTTGGAAGGAGCAGGTTTGGGGGAAGATCAGAAGTTCAATTTTGGACATGCTAGGTTAGGGTTGTCCATGAGATGTGCTAGAGGAAGCGCAGACACTTGTGCATGAGGAGCCTGGGGTTCGCAGGTGAGGGGGTTCTACACTGGAGATGCAACGGCGAAAGCTTTATGGCGGGATGAGATCTCTAAGGTAAGGGTGCGGACAGAGAAGAGAGTCAAGGATAGGACACTTCAAGTTTAGAAAGTAACTGAGAGAAGGATCCACCAAAAGAGGTGATGGACTGACCAGTGAGGCAATTTCCTGCAAAGCAGGAGGGAGAGACTTCTCAACAGGCAGGAGGGAGGCTATTTGCCAGGCTGCCTCTACAATTTGAAATGTGTGATTTGGGGTGATGTGATGTGATCCCTGTGTATGGCTCATGGTGGTTTCATGGAGGCTCTGGGGTTGGGGAAAGCAGCTTGGATTATGTTTTTGTGTGAGCTTTAGCATGTTTGGATTATGTGGCTGGGTGGACCCACATGCCCCAAGAGATAGAACCTCGTGACCAGGGAAGTCCTGGAGAAGGCTGCCCAGGCCATTTCCTTCCACGTAACAAAGGGAAAACATTTTGTTTTTTATTTTGTTAGTTGAAAGCATTTAAAAAATAATTTCCTAATCACATGCTAATATGAAGCCTGTTAGGTATAAATGGTCTACAAAAGCCTTTTCTTCTGAATTCACTGTATCTGACTCTTTCTTCAGAGAAGGGGTTTTTCTAAGGTGTTATTGTTTTATCCTCTTTTGAAAATACTCCTTCATCTTCATTAATTTATGTCCTTTCAATCATGTTTTTCTTCTAAATCTTGTGTCACTTATTTCCTATTACTTGGCTAGAATTGAGTCATATCCCTTTTTTTAAAGTTTATTTATTTATTCTTGAGAGAGAGAGACAGAGCTCTAGCAGCGGAGGGGCAGAGAGAGAGAAGGAGAGACATAGAATCTGATGCAAGCTCTTGGCTCTGAGCTGTCAGCACAGAGCCCAACGTGAGGCTCGAACTCATGAGCTGTGAGATCATGACCTGAGCCAAAGTCAGACTCTTAACTGACTGAGCCACCCAGTCGCCCCAGTCATGTTCCATTTTATTTATGGACTCAGCCAAACTGACTCAGCCACAGCTTCAGAACATAAAGATTCCCTCTTCATGAAATGCCTCCTTCATGGGAGCAATTTAAAATTACTTGGTCCTGGGGCACCCAGGTAGCTCAGTAGGTTAAAAGTCCACCTCTTGATTTTGGCTCAGGTCATGATCTCACTGTTCGAAATATCAAGCCCTGAGTTGGGCTCCGTGCTGATGACACAGAGCCTGCTTAGGATTCCCTCTCTTTTTCTCCTCTGCCCCTTCCCCACTCATGCTTACTCACAGGCTCTCTCACAAAATAAATACATAAACTTAAAAAATAATTAATTAATACATTAATAAATAAATAAAATGAAATTAATACATTAATAAATAAATAAAATGAAATTACTGTCTGTCCCACAGACAGAGGATATTTTTCTAGAACCTGAGACAGTATCTTCCACATTTTCCCTCCAGTGGAACTCTGCAGAAGAATATAAATTCTCATGTTTCTTATCCTGTGTATTTAACAATTATCATACAGCAACCATGATGTGATGAGCCAGACCGAAGAGCTTGACAAATAGTAACTCATTTAATCCTCTCAACAAGCTGTGGTGTAGGGATCATTTTCATCATCACCCCCATTTTAGTGAGGAAGGAAATGGATAACAGGGGAGTCAATTTACTTGCAAAGGGCACGTAGGTAGTAAATAGCAGCGGCAGGATTGGAGCCTACGCAGCCAGGCTCCAGAGCCCCTGGGCTGCCTCATCTTCCTTTGCTATGGTCCGTGCCTCTTCAGGTAGTTTTCCACCATGTGAGCTCTTTCTGTTTTAGGGGGTGTTGGGGGTGTTTCAGTTTTGTTTGTGTTTTTGGTGAGATCAGAATTTCATATCTGGCACCTCTGGATTATTACCCGTTAAGTTCACAAAACAGCATCTGAAAAATGAGTGTTCAAACACACTTTGATGACGACATGGCGGGTGAGTGAAGCCACTGACCCTAACACAATCACCCAGGAGGAATCACTGTCAGCTTTCCTTGTATGAAGGTAGCAGATATTCTTTTTTTAAGTTTATTTATTTTGAGAAAGAGAAAGAGCATGCAGGAAGGGCAGAGAAAGAGAGGGACACAGAATCTCAAGCAGGCTCCACACTGTCAGCACAGAGTCCAGTGCTGGGCTTGAACTCACAAACTGAGATGGTGACCTGAGCTGAAATAAAGAGTCAGAGGCTTAACCAACCAAGCCACCCAGGTGCCCCAAAAGTGACTGTTTTAATACATGAAAGACACGTCCCTACGAAGATCAAAAATGTTTAATCTGCTTCTCGTTTGACTTGTATAAAGGCTCGCTGCAAGACTGTGCTTGGATGTCTTTAAAAGCAATGTTGATCAGAGGGCTCAGTCCCTGGTACTCCCCTCTCTGAGTCCTCTGTGCAGTGTGACCGCAGCAGCGAATTTCCTGTTTCTGCAGATGTGTGGGTCTCATCCTCCAGCCGACATGACACCATCTCTCCACTGGCCCGATTTCCCCGCAGGCGTGCCCGTGCATGCCAACGTTTGAGGAGTTCGCTTGTTCGATGCAGCTGCTGACTCGGCCATTTTTAACCCGCTCTCAGGCACGCCCCTGCTGCTGGCCAACCCAGCTCAGTTTGAGTAGCAAGGTACCCAAAGCCGTGGTCCTCAACCTTAGCTACTTCATGCAAACACTGGGAACTTTTGAAAAACACTACTCCCTGGGCTGTGTCTTCAGAGAATCTGATTCATTTGGTCTAAGGCATGGCCTGGCCAACAGGAGTCTTCAGAGCTCCTCTGGTGACTCTACCGTTCCATGGTGATTAAGACCCACTGCTTTGGAACAGTGGTCCTGCTCCAGCAGCACAGCATCTCCTGGGGACAGATTACAAATGCAAGTTCTTGGGCCTCACCCATGCTTCCGTGTGGCGACAAGGCTTTGTGTGATCCTGATGATCGGGCAAGTTTGAGAACCACTCATGTAGAGGCTCCCAGAATAGATTTTCCATTTCTCTACCTTTCCCCCTTCCTTCTCTCTCCCCATCTTTTCTCTTTCCTTTTTTCTTTCTCTCCACACAGCCCCGCCCCCCCCTCCACCAATCTGTGTTTACAATAGGAGGATTATGCCAAAGTACAGTGATAAGAAGCACCAAGTGTGAGGATGGATATGGAGAAATTAAGGGGTTATTTCAGTAATTGACAGTTGGACACTTTCAGTCAATTCAGGCAGTAAGTTTATTTTATTTATTTATTAATGTATTAATTAATTTTTTATTTTTAAGTTTATTTATCTGTTTTGTGAGAGAGAGGCTGTGATGAGAACCAGGCAGTGGCACTGGTTTTCAACCACCAGCGAGTCCTCAGGGTGATGGCCTCAAAATCTACGGATCTAGGTCTTCACTTAACATTCTTTTTAGTTCTTGATCTTGAGACTATCAGTCTCTGGGCAGTTGAATGTCACTGCCTTTCACATCTGAGGAAGAGGCAAACATTCATGAAGGGAAGACTGGCCCGGCTGCCACAAGGAGGCAGTTCCTGCTGGGGAATTTTCCACCCCGGGGGGAGGAGGAACATCGTGCACAGAAACAAAGAAAGCACAGGGCCGCCTAGCACTAGCACGCTGTGTGCTCCAGGAGAGGAGCCCCATGGGCACGGCCCAAAGAGAGGAAGGCCATCTTTTACATGAGTTCTGGTAAGGGCATTAATAGTAGGCATTTTTACAAAAAAATTATGACAAAATACATATCACATAAAATTTGCCATCTCAAACATTTTTGTGTACAGTTCAGTAGTGTTAAGTATATTCACGTTTTTGTGCAATCTCCAGAACATTTTCATCTTGCAAAACTAAACTCTGTACCCATTAAATAATAAGCTCCTATATCCCCTTCCCTCAGCCCCTGGCAATCACCATTTGCCTTTTTGTGATTGGCTGATTTTGCTTGGCATGATATCCTCAGGTTTCATCCATTGTACAGCATATGACAGAACTTCCTTCCTGTATAAGACTGAATAATATTTTGTATATGTATATCACGCTTTATTTATCTATTCATCCATCAGTGGACATTTGGGTTGTTTCTGCATTTTGGCTATTATAAATAACACTGCCATAAATATGGGGGTATAAACATCTTTTTTGAGTCCCTTCTTTCAATTCTTTTAGTTCTGTACCCGGAAGTGGAATTGCTAGATCATATGGTAGTTCTATTTTTAATATGTGAGGAACCGCCGTACTGTTTTCATAGTGACTATAACATTTTACATTCCCATCAATAGTGCACAAGGGTTCCGATTTCTCCAAATCCTTGCCAACGTTTGTTATTTTCTGGGTTTCTTTGATATTAACCATCCTAATGAATATGAAGTTATATTTCATTGTTGTCTTGATGTGCATTTCCCTAATGATTAGTGCTGTTGAACCTCTTTTCATATGCTTATTAGCCATATGTATGTTTTCTTTGGGAACATGTCTACTCAAGTCCTTTGCTCATGGTTTTAATCAGGTTGCTTGGGTTTTTTTAGTTGTTGTTGTTGAATTGCAGGTTTCTTTATATACTCTGGATATCAACCACTTACCCAGATACACGATTTTTGAAGGTTTTCTCCCATTCCGCAGGTTTCTGTTGATTGTGTCCTTCACTACACAGAAGTTATAAATTTTGGTGTAGTCCTATTCATCTGTTTTTACTTTTGTTGTCTGTATTTTTGATGTCACTCTTAAGAAATCTTGCCAAATCCAATGAGGCTTTTTCTGTTTTCTCCTAAAAACTTTACATTTAGGTCTTTGATTTGTTTTTAGTTCCTTTTTGTATATGGTGTAAGATAAGGGTCCAACTTCATTCTTTTTTTTTTCAACTTCATTTTTTTGTATATAGATATCCAGCTTTTCCAGTACCATTTGTTGAAAAGACTGTCCTTTTCCCCTTTGAGACATCTAGACACACTTATCAAAAACTTTTTTACCATATATGTGAGGGTTTATTTCTGGGCTTTCTAGCTATTGCATTGGTCTCCATGTTTGTCTTTATGCCAGTTCCACACTGTTTTGTTGACTGTAGCTTTGTAACGAGCTTTGAGTCAAGAAGTGTGAGGTCTCCAGTTTTGTACTTTTTCTCAAGATTATTTTGACTTTTGGGGGTAATATTAGACAAACTTTTAAAGCAATATTCATATTACTTCCATCTTAAAACTTTCAAATGCATTCCCCTGACGTGCAAATCCAAACTCCTTACCGAGAGGACCCATAGCTCTCAACCTCTCAGTGGCTTCCATCTTGTCCACAGTGCTCCAGCCACACTACTGCCTTTTGCTCCCCAGGTTCATCTCTCTGCCACAAGTGTGTTTCGCTCACACACAGATCCATCCAACGATTCATCCTTCACTGCTTATTGAAGGCCTACTATGTGTTGTTGGGCCCTGTTATAGGCACTGTACATACAACAATTAGCAAACACTTATGCTGACCCCTTCTTTGCTTTTCATTGAGATGTCTTCCTCCCCTCTCTGCCTAAATTGGCTCTCCTTCACCCCTCCTACATTCCAATCTCTATCTTTATACTCTGCTTTTACTGCTTACGTAGACTTACCTCAATCTTCCATTTTGTTGACCTGTGAATTATGTGTCTTCTCCACCAGACTTTATGCTCCAAAAAGTTATAGACCCAGGAGACTCTTGGTGATGGTGAGGGGGGTGGGCACTCAAAACACATTTGTTCATATAGTAAACTGAGTTGCAGTGACAATTTTCTAAGAGGACAGGGAAGCTGAGCAGCAAAGCCTCCCTTTTAGAGAACAGAGTGGTCAGTCATGTTTTTGAGCCCTGGACATTGCTGTAGAATGGGACATCACCAAACTACTATTTTAGAAGGTTACTTTAAACTAGTACAGAACACAGAATAACGTGTTATAAGCATAATTTCACTGTTCAAACTGAGTATGTTTGAGGTCCCTGAACATTTTCCCTTATCTTCTGATCTAATCCTTTCCCAAAGGAAAAAGAGAGATAAGAAATATACCTACCTGAGAGTGAGAATCTAATGTCTTGGAAAATGAGAGACATTTCCTCTGAAGGACTGGCTAGCTTACATTTCTTTACTTACAGATACTGCTGACTGATTCCAGGTCATTGACTTAAAGTAGAGAGTTACAGATTCCATTACTCTCCTGGTGGGGGGTGGGGGGTGGGGAATGCTTTAAAATGTGAGTCAATCCAGCTTTAGGCAAAAAGAAGAGAGAATGCATCCCAAGGGATCCCATTTTTTGATGGTCATTTGGCTAAATGTAGCCATTGAAATTACAACTCCCCAAATTACAGACGTGCCTGTGTCATATTTATGTTACCGATGTAAACTGATATTCGTGAGACCTTTTTACCATTTTTCCCCTTATTTGCTCATAGAGATGAGTATAGCATGGACACATGTGCAAGTTTACCTCATAGTCAACCACAAGGTAAATGGATTTGTCCATATCACGAAGCCAAAATACCACAGTATAACTTTACCATTAAACCTGCTAAAAATTACATTTCATATCCTTCCTGAATATAAACAAAATAAGAATGTCAGACTTTGTTTTCCCGTATTAAACAAATTGTGTGAATTCTATTATTTTATCATGCTTGGTTTTCATTCAGACAATTTCAATCTCCTGTGATACCTTAAGCGAAAACTGTTTGTTAGTGCACTCCCCTGGCCTATTACTCACGAAAGAATCAGATACTCTAGTGATTATCTTGCGGAAGCTCACTCATTGCTTTTGGAAACAGGCCACAGATGAAGTAACAATAACCACACTGACAAAAGAAAAAGAAAGCTAAACCAGCAATAAGTATTATGGCAACAGATCACATCTTGATTTGGAAAAGCAGAGGTGGTGGTATTCTGGCGCTTTTGACTTTGTATACACATATTATTCCTCTTGACATTCTGCCCCTATCTACCACCAATAAATTTTCATCCAAGAAAGATAGTCTAAATTTTCCCTGAGGATCTTCAGGAATGACTAACTGAGTCATGAGAAATTTTATATCAAAAATAAATATTTCCTTTTTGCTTCCATAGGGGATATGTGAGGTCAGGATATGTTACTGAATTTTGCTTCACAGCCTTTTACTTATTTTCACCACAATGATTTCTCTTCAACGAACATACTAGAGTCCTTGCCAGAATGCTCCTGACAAGATTGCTTAGAGTAACTAAAATTGAAAAGCAGCTGAGATGTCCAAAACCAGGGGAGTGGTTGAATAAAACATGATAAACACCTATCAGTGGAATATGATGCAGCTATTAAAATGATACTGTAAAAATATTCATTAATGTGGAAAGATGTTCATTTTTTATTGTCTAATGAAGAGAACATACTAATTTATATTTATATGTAAGAAAAATATGTTTATAATTGTGAAATTATGGATGTATTATAATGTATGAACCCTCACATATTATGATGTATGAAATACATTATAACATATGCATAGGAACTTTCCCTGACCTCAGACCACATGATGGCCTCTTGTAAAACATTCTCCTAGCACACTGTATTTCCCTTTCACAGCACTTATCTGAATTATAAATTAATGTTGGATTGCTTCATAATTGTTGAGGTTATTTTCCTACCTGAATATAATCTCCTTGAGGGTAGGGACATGTCCATCTCACACACTACTGTATCTAGCTGCATCTAGTTTTTAGTAGGCAGCTCAAAATCTATTTGTTGAATGAAAGAATAAATTAATATACACCAAAAAAATCTGGAAATGTATATATATATATATATATATATATATATATATATATATGTTGACAATGGCTTTTCTCTGGATGGCAGGATTACAGGTGACTTTTCTTTTTTGCTCCACAAGTTTGCCCCTGAAGGGAACATGGCAGAAGGATTAGTTCCTATCTAGGACAAGCTGTTCTCATGGCAGGAAGCAGCAGCACAAGAGGAAGGAGCAGAAACATGCTTTTAAAAAAAAACCCTGCTAAGAATTGGTACTCTATCGCTCATACCTATCTTCTACTGACCAAAGCAAGTCACACGGTGAAGCCCAAAGTCTGAAGCAAGGATATGTATCTGCCATCTGCAAGGCACAGTTAAGTCACATGGCAATGGGGACTGTGTATTTCAGAGAGGAAACAAAGATTTAGGGACAATAATCCAATTGATTAAAACACATAATAGTTTCTAAAAAAACAAGGTCAAGTCTATGCTAGCAAAGTCCAAGTCCAAGTCAGAATCAAAAACAACATGAAGCTCTGAAAAGAAGAGCTGAATCCCTGAACCAAAGCACAACCTTTCAAATACACACACACCTCAGTATAAATAATCAGCACAGCTTCAGAACATAAAGTTAACAATGTAGCAAGGGAAAGGTACTACATCAATTGTTAAATGTGGTAGACTGTTGCATTAATAACCCCCACTGATTTACACCAGATTCGTATCTCCCTGTAAACAAGTGCTTCTGCACTGAAGGCAATTCTGCAACCCAGATTGGCAATGTCTAGAGACATGTTCCGGTAGTCATGACCTAGGGAGAGTGGAGAGGGCTGTTGTTGCCATCTGAGGGGAAGGAGCCAGAGACGCTGCCCAACAGCCTATCATGCACGGAATAGCCCCCACCCCAAAGAATTATCCAGACCCAAATATCAAAGGTATGTTGACAAACCCTTATGAAAACATACAGCCTTCCCATGTTGGGAAGGGTCATGTGATTTGCTTTAGCCAGTGTGACATGACCAGCCATGACACATGCAGAGCTATGAAAATGAATGCTCACTGGGGTTTGCTATCTCTTGCTGCATTTGGACTTTCAGTCACAATGTAAAGAAGTCTAGACTTCTTGCTAACTGCTAGGGACACGTGGCTCACTTGCTTCCATTGCCCCCAGCTAACTGCCAGTCACATGAGTGAGGCCACCCAGAGCCAGCAGTCCCCTAGGAGATTTACCTGTAACTACCTGTAGTCATGTAAGTGAACCCAGGCAAAACCAGTAAAAGGACTTCTCAGCTAGAGCATTGCCTAAGTTCACAAACCACAGTACCACAAGCTAATAGAGGATTGTTGTTTTAAGACACTAAGTTTCTTATGAAGCAAAGATACATTGCACTTTTGGGGATGCAGGCTAAGATGTTGTGGCCAAAAGACTCAGACATGCAGTAGTTTTAAAAAGAGGTTTTTACATAGAAGTTCAAGACCCCAACATGTTTTCCATCTCTGAGTCCAAGGTGGCTCTTCTAGGTCCTGACATTATGTCTACATCCCAGCCAGCATAAAGGGAGGAAATACAACGGATGTTCACATGCAACCTTTTTAGGTCTGGACTTGGACGTACCATATACCACATCTGCTCATATCTCATTGCTAGAATGAAATCATGTTGCCACATCTAGCTGCAAAACAGGCTGAGAAAAAGTGACTTTATTTAGCTGGGCAAAATTGCGTATGCCCAGGAAACATTCTAGTGGAATAGAAGAAAAGAACAATGAATCCCGGAAAACAGTTGACTTGTCATAGTTATTTGAAACTTAAAAAAAATTACTTTAACTCTATCATATGCATATAGCAGATTGGATAGTTAGCTGGTAGCCAGAGAAATCCAGAAAATTGTTTCAATATTTCATTTCACTTTGCTACAATAATCCTCGTTTTGTCGCTATAAAAAAAATCACTTGCTTTTAAATCTATAACACAATTTGTATTACTCTGTGGTGGGAAAAGTTGATTTCTAACAAAGCAGAAGATAACACAAATTTTCATAATGCAAATATTTCTTCCTAATTTCCATTATGAAATCAAAATGTTTTCCTAAGGAGGCATTCCCAATATGTAGAAGCCTCCAAAGGAAAAGTTAGTGCCTGGCCTTAGCATCTAGAAGGCTCTGGCATCATTTTCCCATTTTTATCATCTTCTTCTTTCATAAATTTTCCCTTCTATTTTCTAGTCCATGTTAAATTCTCACATGTCTGGATAACAGACCATAGGACTTTGTAGACCCTGGAAAAGGTTTTAGCTTTCACTGAGTAATATACTCAACATGACGTAAAACTAGCTAGTACATGCATGAGAAAATACGGAGAAAGAAATCTGAAAGATTTATCCTCCCTCTGTGGAAGGAGTCGACATGGAAACCACACAGAGATACCAGTTTTCTACAGAATTACATGTCTCAGAACATCTGTGTGGTGCGAATAGAGAAGAACAGTTACTAGTAGGCATTACTGGTGGGAGAGTAAATTGTTCAACCCACAGGGAGAAAAATTCAGCAGAAACTACAGAATTTCAAAAATTCATTTTATTTTATCAATTCCATTTCTAGGAATTTATCTTCCAAAGATACTTATACACATTAAAAAAAAAAGTATGTATGTGTTCAGATGATTTCCTGATGCATGTTTGTCAAAGGAAACAAAGGAAACAACCTAACTGTTCATCAGTCAAGGGGTTATTAAGTAGAACACACTATAGGAGGGGCGCCTGGGTGGCTCAGCTGGTTAACCTTCCAATTTTGGCTCAGGTCCTGATCTCACAGTTTGTGGGTTCGAGCCCCGTGTGAGGTTCTATGCTGACAGCTCAGTGCCTAGTGCTTGCTTTGGATTCTGTGTCTCTTCCTCTGTGCCCTCCCTCCCTTGCTCTCTCTCTCAAAAATAAATAAACATTTAAAAAATAATTTAAAAAGAACACATCATGGGATATGATATAGCTGTAACTGAAGAATGTACAGTAATGATTACTGAAATACTGTGCAAAATTTTAAAAAGCAAGGTACAAAGGCATGGAATGTTATACAGAGCGCTGTCATCTGGTTTTAAAGGAAGGAAATGTTTGTAAGCTGGAGAAACAAGAGGTAGCACCGGGGCTAAGTTTTTGAGGGAGATGGGAACCAGGCTCACGTAGGACTGGGACGGGAAGGAGAAATTTCCCATAAAGGTACTTCTACACTTTTTGGTATTGAACCACGTAAAGATATTTCCTCTTTGAAGAAAAGGGTTTTGTTTGATTGTTTTTTTGAGAAGTACCACCCAACAATTACCTTTCTCATTGGAAACCCTGTATTAACGCGGTCTGAGTTTACATTTCTTTACTCTTAATCGTTACATCATTTTGCGATCTTGGTGATACTCATTCTACGGCTCCTGCACACACAGTGCCTCCTCCAGATGCATTTGGTTCTCCTGCGCCCTGACTTCCTCCAGGACTGCGTCTCCCTGTTTCCAGATGTTCTTTCATAGCTCTTTTGTGCCCAAAATATGCTTTCCTCTCCCCCTGCTGCCACTCCAAGCTCCGCCCCAGCCTGGCTTGACACAACCCCAGCTTACCTTTCTAGCCTCAGCTCAGAACTTCACTAGACCTGACCGTCCCAGCAGAGTGAATTCCAAAGCTCTGGGTCGTTATCTCCACAAGTGCACTGTGAGATTTGCGATTTTTCTCTGAACAATGGCTGTGGCCAAAAGACCAAGAGCCTGCTGGAGCAGAACTCAGTCTTCTTCCCCACAGCACCCCCGGGACCCAGGCCGGTGCCCAGCAGAGGCAAAATACGCAATTAATGTTTGCTGAAAGAATGAATGAACTCTATTATGCATGTGAGGAAATCCAGGTCAATGAGAGGAATGTGGTAAAGTGGCACACCCACTCACCCATCTGTTCTTTTCAGTTGAGAAACACTTCAATGCAAATTAAATCTGTTAAAATAGGAATAAGAAAGAATGAAAAATACGTTGAAAACATGTAAAGGACTCAGCTTATAAATGGCAAGCCGGGACTTGTAGCCACACTTCCTGACCACAGGCTCAGTGCTTTTCCACTGCACCACGCTCTTACCAAAAGCGGGTGTATGTCAGCAGGGTTGACTGGCAGAAGTTTATTTCTTATTTATTGTTTAGGTGACTTCAATCTTAAGGGTTGAACCAGAACACTCTCGGGGAAGTATGTTTTCCCACTAATATTTTGCTCCAGACCCAGCCATGAAACCTATGGCTTCCGGCCAGTGAACCCCTCTGGTCACCACAATTGCACAAGGAGGCAAATGCGATGCGTAAACAAAATGGCTTAACACACAGAACGTAGACAACTGACAGTTGCATAAAGCAGGAAGATACTTCAGTGAGCGCGTCCCCTTGACGGCAAACCAGTGCATTTATCTGGTGGCTACTGGCCCCCTGAAAGCAGCTTGCCGACACAACTTGGCAGTACTCCCTGGGGCTGTGCTCATTTCTGGTGGCATCGGGCAGGGTGCCAGGCATCACCCTCTGTATGCGAGACAGCAGGGCAAGGTGCCCGAGGGTTAGAGACAAAAACATCTGTTGGAGTCACGGAGTTGCTGGTCGCCTGAGTTCACCCGCAGAGAACGCGGGGGAGGGGGGGGGAGCCGGCTGTCGGGTCGCTTCCAGGATGTGTCTCGACCCCGTGGGGGACACTGCGAACTGCAGAACCCAAGCCCCAAGGTCAACCAACGTGGAAACACATGCAGAAGCCTCCCCATCAGCATCAGCAAGCAGACAAGGGTGGGGGGCAGAAACCAAGCCGCTCCTGACTCAGACTCAGATGCAAAACACTAGATGTGATGGAGTCAAGCCAATGACAGCCAAGCAACGCAGGGAAAAGGAAAAGGTCTATCATAGTCCTTTTTTAAACTTTTGTCTTTTAAAGAAGAAACAACTTGATGAATTTTTCCCCCACAGAAAATATGGATTCTAAGCATGGATATTTTGTTTAATTTTGTTGGCGTTTATGGATTTAGAACATATCAGGAGTCCATCAAGGTCATCTCCTCTGGCCCCATGATACTTCCGTCCTTCTGCTCAGTTGGTTGCTGCTCTCCCATGTAACAGAGCCACTGAGATTTGTAGGCTTCGGTCACAACCAGTGCCAGCTCACAACCAGTGCAAGGTAGCTCACATTACTGGAAGGAGCCCACAGGTCAGAATCCCATTCTTCCCCAGTGCACCACCCAAGTCCCTTTGCTCTTCAGTACATTGTTTTGCTTTTTTAAATCAGAATGTATTCCTAATTTCTTGGAATTCCCATGCCTTCATTATGATCTGTGGACATAAGGTGATCATTTGGAGGGTAAAAACAATATGATCAATTTCTCTCCCAAATAACCTATTTCCTAATCAGCAATGAATAAACATGTACCGCATTCTCCTGGGTGGCTTACTTCACATTGGCAAATCTGAATGCATTCATTGGTTCAATCAAGATAGCTCAATGCCCTCTGTTCTTGGGGTATTGTCTTAGTCCATTTGGACTGCCGTAACAGAATAGCATAGATTGGGTGCCTTATAAACCACAGAAATTCAGTTATTGTTCTGAAGGCTGGGAAGTCCAAGATTAAGGCGCCAGCAGATTCCGAGTCTGGTAAAGAACCCACTTCCTGGTTCATAGACGGGCTGTCTTCTGGCTGTGTCTCTTCTGGCTGTAATCCTCACATGGCAGAAAGGACAAAGGAGCTCTCTGGGTCCCTTTTATAAGGGCACTAATTCTATTCCTAAAGGCTCCACCCTAATGACCAAAGCACCTCCCAAAGTCTCCACCTCCACATACCACCACATTGGGCATTAGGTTTTAATGTGTGAATTTTGAGAGGATGGTAGACACTAGGGCTATATATAATGCTGAATAAAAGCCTGCGGCTTTTTTCCAGAAAGTTTACAGGTTTGGCAGAAGATTCTTTAAGAATTTCTCTCTAAGAGAATCTCTCTCTAAGAATTTCAGAGATGGAGAAGGTGTAGAAACTCTAATTTGGTGAAGTCTGAAGTGGTTAGGACAGACCCCAGGACCACACTGGCTTCCAAGAAAGCTCAGCACTTGCCTTAGAGAACCCAGGGAAAACACTGATGACTGAACTCAGGGAAAACGTGTGTCTTTAATTGTTTTTGTATTTTTAATCACTCACCTTAAGTCAGGCTATAAATTCTTGAAGATGAAAGGTGTTAGCCTTCACAATGCAGGTTTGGGTAATTAAAACTTCCAAAGGTCCTCAAAAAAGAGTACCATATGCAAATAGCATACTGACAAGATGCCAACTCTGGAGCATAAGCCTGAGGCAGGTTGTAGCTTGTAAAGTTGGTTGCTGCAAATGTAACGCTTTGGAACGGTGTGCTGTGTAATTGTGATGGAAACCCAAAATGAGACTTGACTTGGCTAATGTAACTTTTACTCTAATTGCTCCCCAGCTCAGAATGATCTATTATGCCACTCAGCAATCTTTCTCCTTTTTCTTTCATTTATATAATTCAGAAACTATTTTCCTAATGGGCATTTGGCTATATGGTTCTAAGTATAGCATAACTCTGATGGAAGAATTATCCTGAAAAGTCTACATGTAGCCTGCGGAGACATTCCCCTCGGATTTACTAAGTTTCTCCGGAAGCTGGCTGTTGGGTTAAGAAAACATATAGGCCAAACATACAGTGACATCAGGCCTCCTACCCTGACGCCAGCGGGTGTTTGATGTGGTCACATTCTGCAGCCCTGTGATGCCAGCTTCAGCTTCATGATTCACATCGTTAACCTTTGGAAATGCTGAACATAAGTGAATGACCCTCAATTCTACCCAGCTGTATGAGAAACACTCTTTGTAAATAGTCTCTTCCCTGGGGTAGTACTTTGCCTTGAAGACAGTTACTCAACAATTTCGGCAGCTACTTCAACGGTCCAGAAAGTCACTATGGTCACAATGTGCAAGTGCTTCAGCTTACCTTTCTCACTGCTAATGAACCATAAGCAGCATTTATAATCAAGTATCTGTCTTCTCCCACACCTACTTACGAAAAGGGAATCAGGAGCAATCGCTTCAAGATTTGAAGGTCAACTGCCCTTCGTGTTACCCCCTCATCACCCAGCTGGAAGAAATGCTTAGTCTATGTGACTGAACGTTTGAATTTTCACACACTCTTCGCTCATGCAACCACAGAGAACATTTGGAATGGTAGCCCAGCACCCTCCTGAAACCATTTGTTGTCCTTCCCGAATAAACTATGAGAAATCCCACTAGAGTTCCAATGCAGATTTGATTTTCAGTGACCTGTGTTCAGAAAAGTCACATATGATAGCATGTGTTTTGAAAGTCATTTTGTTTTATTTATTTATTTATTTATTTATTTATTTATTTATTTATTTTGAGAGAGAGAAAGAGAAAGAAAGAACATGAGCAAGGGAGGAGCAGAGAGATGGAGAGAGACAGAATCCCAAGCAGGCTCTGTGCTGTCAGTGCAGAGCCCGATGTGGGACTCAAATCCACGAACTGCGAGATCATGACCAGAGCCAAAATCAGGAGTCAGACACTTAACCGACCGAGCCAACCAGTACCCCAAAAATCATTTTCTTTTTTTTTATTTAAATAGTTTATTACCAGGTTGGTTTCCATATAACACCCAGTGCTCTTCTCCACAAGTGCCCCCCTCCAAGACCATCGCCCCCCTTCCCCTTCCCCCCTCCCTCCTCAGCCCTCAGTTTGTTCTCAGCCTTCAAAAGTCTCTCATTATTTGCCTCACTCCCTCTCCCCAACTCCAATCCCCCACTTTCCCCTTCCCAAGGTCACTTATTAGGTTTCTCCTCCTAGACCTATGAGTGAAAACATGGTATCTGTCCTTCTCCGCCTGACTTATTTCGCTTAGCATGACTCCCTCCAGGTCCATCCATTTTGCTTTCTCATTGCCATGTAGTATTCCATTGTGTATCTATACCACATCTTCTTGATCCATATATAGACTCACAAAGTGAAAATGATTTTGATAATATCTATCTCGTATTTATTTTTTAAGTAATCTCTTCCTCATCGAAGCTCGAACTCCTGACCCTGTGATCAAGAGTCACAGCCTGCACTGAGCCAGCCAGCATCCACTTTAAATTTAACTTTAGTAGAATAGAATAATTAATGGCCACGCACCATGCAGCACCCAAGAGTGTTCAGAGAATCATTTTAATAGAGATAATAGCAGAGGTCAAAGTTTATAACAACACTTCTGAGGATCATTTATAGTCTAATTCTTTATTAATACTTCTAGTCGTAATTTCATAAGAAGCAAGGCAGCAAATAGTTTACCCAAATTAGTTCTTTATTGCCTTTCCCCCTCCATATCTATTACTCTCCAAAGACCAGTCAACTTGATACTTAATTTTTCCCACTTTGAGATGCCGCTCATATACAAGCTTCACACAAAGTACCTAATTTTAAGCACCCAGGGACATTCAGATGTGATCACAACTGCATACGTAAGTAGACAGCTGCTCCTGCCTGCTTTCTCTGTGACAGCCTTCGCATTTAGTGCTTAACGACCAGGTCTTTCCTCACACCGGGCCCTGTTATTTTGCAGAGTATTGTATTGTATATTCTATATCAGGTTATCATTCCGTCATTCTTCCTGTCCCTCAGATCATGGAACTGAGTCACAGAGGTTTTAACAAGCTCTCCACAGTCTGACAGTAAGTATATGGCAGAGTTGGGGTTGAGACCCAGTTTTAAGTGGCCGTCAGGTATCCAAATATTCAACCCCTACCCTGTCCGGCACCTTGGTAAAGAGTTCACTTGGTAAAGGCCCTTTCATCGCCTTACCATTTCTTCTGGGGCAAAAAATATCATGCTACTCTGCTTAACTTGTCTCACATCAGCTGAGAGATTGGGGTGTGATAGGAAAGGCAAAGGACAATTTTAAATCAGGAAAGCTGAGTTGGTGCTGCTGTCATGGTAACTGACCAGGAGAATTTCCTGGTAGTTAAGAAACTACTGGAGCGAGAGAAACGTCCCTGCTGGTTAGCAGGCTTGCTTAACATGAAGCATGATTTCTTTAAGAGACAAAGTTGAAGCTCCATCCTAATCACAGAGATCATTTTCAATATGTTCAATAGTTTCGTGCTCTCTGGATTTGATTATATTACCAGTGGCCTAATCTCTAGTAAGAGATTTTTTTGCTGCCCTAATTTTGGGGTTGTCCGCTGATCCTTGTACCTGCAACCACATCACAGGTCATTAGATGGTATCAGAATGTACCTACAAGTTTCAGAAAATTTCTAGCCTTTCTGCAATTACTCCAAGGTTGATATTTTTTTATATATATAGCACAGAATATTCATTTCCTTGGGTCTAACCATGTCTATTTGTTACTTCCAAGGCTCTAGCCACATCTATTTTTATTTGCTACTTTATAGATTCCAATTATATGATGAAATAGGCTACATAGAACACTCAGCATGGCACACGGTAATTACTCTGTAAGTGTTATTGGTTACTATCATCTGGGCAAATGCTATAAACAACTCTCCTGTGAGTCCACAGAATGACGGTGCTAAGACGTCTCACTGTAGTAGGAGAAAGAGTTTTAAAGCCTCTTCTAGCTTTTGTCAGGAAAGGATCAATTTCTGTTCTGTGTCATTCCTAAAAGACCTCCAACTTCTCCATTTTATAGATGTCAGTTACTCTTTATATATTTTTTCATATATCACAATATTCCTCCCCAGCCACTCTAATTATGGTTTAAAAAAACAACCTTTTTGCTGCCTCCCCGGGTGCCTTCTGTGGAACGTTAGTGGTAATGATAGCATATTATATTTGCACATCTGAACAGTAAACTGGATTTCAGACCTAAAGGGGTACAAAGAATGTGTACATCTATTACACAAGTCATAATCTAGCTGTGCCCTCATTATCCTGTTCGTGACCTGGGAATTACAAATCATTTGCAATATCCCTGTTTACACAGCAACTTTAGAAATATTGAAATAACAGTAATCAAGCTCTGGTGGTTTAAAAGCCTTCAGAAAGAAGTATTCTAATACATGGACCTCACTTATTGACATAGGTCTGGTTTTGCCACCACTACAGTATTTAGCTAGCACTGTATACATACCAGAAGGGTTCTCGGTGCATCATTTGCTGTTCCTCAAACCTTTTGTTTAAGTTAAAAAAATCGATTCCCTTTTCCATTTCTTGTTGATTTCCTATCAGTCTGTCCATGATATCTCAATTCTCCTTCTGCTTGGGAGTTACATTGCTATCATTGCTGTCTTTGTTTTTCTACCCTGTCCCCCATATGGATGTTAATCTCTGTGGGTTGTTAGTTATTTAAATATCTGACCCTCCCTAGCTTCCCCCTTCTGTTTCTGTCATACTTTTTATTCTTTCTGGGCCCCACTTCACACAGAGCTCCACCTAAGCTTTGCACTTGTCCCTTTACCTCTTGCTTCTGATTAGATGACATGACAGAGCTTCCCCACCTGCTCCCACCTGAGGCTCAGGGAGCGGCATCCACACTGCGGGAATCCGCTGCCCACACAGTTCTCAGAGGCCCCCCGGAGAGGCTGGCTGGGTCTGCTCTGGCTCTGCTCCTTCACCCAGAAGAGGTCCCTGGGCAAATTGAGAAAACAGAGTGACAGTGTGTCCTAGACGCACTCGGGCACCTCCTGGCTGCTGAAGCCCCTCATTGTCCCTCTGGATGGCAGAAGATTTTACTCTTCTACCTTCTTAAAGTGTACTATTGCCATAGTCTAGTCCTGCAGGGTGTTTACCTGACTAATCCATGCTCATGTGTGAATAAAAAGGGACAGACTCAGTAAAGATACCTGCGCCTTAACCAAAAACCTCCTGGCGCTAATGTTGTGACCCAAAGGCAAGCCAGTGAAAAGACAATTTTCCACCTCTCTGTAGACTGCTGGAGGACAGGCATTTGAAGCAAATAAAGTTTTCAGCACTTCTGAAACCACAGGGTGTAAGCAGCTCTTTATTCTTCTTAAGGGTAGGGCTCCTTACAAAGCACACTTGTCCTTGTAAGAAGTGTCACCAGATGCAAAGGGGAGGAGGACAGGGGAGTGTTAATCTTATGCACATTAGGCTGGAGAGGGAGATAATCATTAAGTATCCAATTTTCTTTACTGCCTCTGCCTGGGAGGAAAGAAAGGGAATGAACATTTATTGAAACTCAACTGGGGGCTCTCCCTTGTACTAGGAACTTCATAGGTACCATCTCATTAATCCTAAGAATAGTTACCATTCATTAAGTGCTTGCTTTTTGCCATATCCTGAACTAAGAGTTTCACATGTGTTACTTGCTTGAATCCCCCTGCTAATCCTATAATTAATCCTATAGTATCCTAAGATATTATGTCAGTATTATTGTCTCCCATTTTACCAACCAGGAAGTAAGGTTGGAGAAGTCCATTTGCCCAGGATCATGGAGCTAGCAAGTGGCAGAGCAAGAGTCAAACTTGGATCTAACTAGGGGTGCCTGGGTGGCTCAGTCGGTTAAGTGTCTGGCTTCAGCTCAGGTAATGATCTCATGGTTCGTGGGTTCAAACCCCGCATCAGGCTTTGTGCTGATGGCTAGCTCAGAGTCTGGAGCCTGTCTTCAGATTCTGTGTCTCCCTCTCTCTCTGACCCTCCCCTGCTCATTCTCTCTCTCTCTCTCTCTCTCTCTCTCTCTCAAATAAATAAAAACAATAAAAAAAATTTTTTTTCAAACTTGGATCTAACTCTAAAACCTATGTTCTTAACCCAGTCCTGGAAGATAGCTATTCTGGCTCCATGTTTCAGATAAGGAAGCGGAGACTCAGAGAGGTTAAGTGCTTTGCTCTATGTCTCAGAGCCAGTCAGTGATGGACCTTGCTTCCTCAAACCCAACTCTACCTGAGTACAAAGCCCATGAGTTCCCGCCTGCTGACCCTTGGCTGTAGTTGAAGAGATGCTGTCCTTCTACAACCTTTGTCTAGGAACACAGCAAATCCAAGAGAAGCGATATGAATAAAAATTTACAAAATATGTACACAAAGAACAGTGACCAGTCCTTAAAATAAAAATTGACCTAAATGTCTGGGGTCTAATCTTGGGGAAGATAAATACATAAATGTCCAAATCTCTTTCTCTCTCTCTCTCTCAATTTTATTATGACCACACTTCAGTGTAGGGTGAGGAAGGACTTGGTGGTTGAGGGAAGGCTCCAAATACAAATGCTGCAGGTAATTGCTTGTATTGCTTGCTTATTCTGATGAAGTCAAGGATGAGAAGCGTATAGAGGGCAGAAATGGGGGTGGAGCCAATGTTGAAATGAAGGGAAAAGCAGTGTGTATGGGTGTTCACACAAATTATTCTGGAGGAGGAGATTGGTGAGGGTGGGAGGGGAGTGGACAATTGAAGGAAGAACCAAACTGGAACGGGTGTTGGGGAAGAGAGGCAGAAACAGATAAGAGACACAAACAGGCTCCAACCCTTCTGTGATAGGAAAAAAAAAAAATAAAAAACAGCAAGGAGCGCACCTCTTTCTCCAGAGCTGTTCTTAAGTGGCAGTTGGCTCTCGGTGATCCGTGGGAGCAGCTAGATGGCCTTGGTTGCACTTCCCTGGCCTTGATTTCATGACCTCATCTCCCTGACCCCTCACTGTAACCTAGGCTGGGGACCCAAGGACTGACCGCCACCAATTCAGTACAGACATGGGTGAGAATGACTGCATGCAGTAGAGTGGAACCTGGGGAAAGAGTATCAATTCTGGGGCCAGCAGACTTGGTGCAAATCTTGCTCTAACAGTCAGAGTTTAACTACTCAGGGCCTCACTTTTCCTTGATTGTAAAATGGACCTGTTGGGCCAGGGACAAAAGGTCAGAGGAATAATGCAACAGTGTATACGAAACTGTTTGACACAAAGCCGGAACCTGGGACATTTCCCTCCTTCCTTGGCACCTTTTAGTGTAAGAAGATACCAGTTCTCCATACCTTGTTTTAAATTAGGACTAATTGTTTAACCTCTTCCCATAGGATTTAGGTCAAAAAATAGTCTTAAAAACCTGTATCAGGGGCGCCTGTGTGGCGCAGTCAGTTAAGCATCTGACTCATGATCTCGCAGTTCGTGCATTCTGTCTTTCCTTCTCTCTGTCCCTCCCTTGCTTGTGTGCTTGCTCTCGCTCTCTCTTACTTTCTCTCTCTCAAAAATAAGTAAATAAATAAATAATAAAAATTAAAAATAAATAAAAACTCGTATCAAATTATTTTAAATATTTTCATGACAGCAAATCTTAAACCTTTAATCACAGCCTTGATTTGGAGAAATATCCAAAAATCAGTCAGCCCCAAACCTGGTAGACAAACTAGATTTTTTTTTTTTTAGTTTAAAAATATAGAAGGAAGGAAGAATGGGAAGAAGGGAGGTGGCAGAGGGGAAGGGAAGGAGAAAGGAAGACAAAAAAAGGCACTGAGGCACTGACTTTTTTGGGTGAATCAAACTGACAAAATGTTAGCCTAAAAGAGTGTCTCTAAAAATGGCTACAGTAGCAACACTGGAATAAGAACCTACTTTGAAGGGGACAAGAGGTCAATATTTATTGGATATGAATGTTCTTTTGGACTTGAATTAAAAAATAAAACTAGCATGCAGGGCACTTAGGGGGCTTAGTCAGTTGAGCATCTGACTCTAGATTTCAGCTCAGATAATGGTCCCAGGATCATGGGAGCCAGCCCCATGTGGGGCTCTGCACTGAGCATGGAGCCTGCTTAAGACGCTCTCTCCCGCCCCCACCCTTGGCTTTTCTCTCTGCCAATCTCATCTCCCCTGCTTACTCTCTCTCTGCCTCCAAAAAATCCAAATAAACACAAAAACCAAACCACGAAGTCACACCTTATAAGCCTCTGAAAACAGGTAGAGAGAGTGTTGGAATGATGTAAAATCCCTGTCCTCCCTCTCCCAGAGACCCTATTGGGTGGTAGAGTCCCCTAATTACATGCCTCTTGGTGGCTTTCCGTATACCTCTATATTTACTCCAACTCTTATCTCTGGTTTTACAAAGTATCCTAAGAAATAGTACAGAAAACACCAGCCTGAAACATGAAGTTAACAGAAGCGGATTCAGATGCTAATTATATGTGTAACATTGGGTGTTATCCTCTCTCAGACTTGTTCCCTCATCTATTTATCTGTAAAACATCAGGATTAATTTTAAGGTCCTTTTGACTAACACTTCCTATGGTTCCTGCCACTTTCCTTTCTTCCCAGAGAAGGAACATGGATCCCATCTTCTCTAAATGCAGAAGTGATTTATGGGGAGGCACCAAGGCTTACAGTCAGGGCCACTCTCCTGCACAGGGCCCTTTCTGGCCTCTGTGAGGGGCAGTGTGTAACTTTTTGTAAGATTTGCCCAGGTAGATATTTGTGTATCCCTCTTCTTAAAAAGGCCACACACCACTGTTTAGGGTTCAAGCTCCACAAAAGCTGGCTGAGCCCTTGTACACAGGACATATTTCTTGCCAAGTTCAGCGATAAAATACAGAGTTCATGGAAACGAGACAAAATCCCCAAGTGACCGTAGAAGAGAAGTCCAGAAGCAAGTCTAAAAAGCAATCACTCTCAAGTTCCTCTACTTGTCATCTCCCTTTTGGCTTTTCTGCCTTTTTAGGGCAAGAGGCTCTGACTCTGAACAGCAAAATGGCTGACCCACGTTTACAACCTGAACTGAAACCATAAACCGCATTCCTGGTAATAGGGTGCCATTCTCCGCCCTCATACTGGGGGGCATGAAACCCCTGAAAACATATGGTTGATCTAATTTACTAATAAGAAATTGCAAACTGCACGGAGCCACCGGTGAAACTGGAGGCAGCCCGTCTCCATCCCTAGAAGGCTGTTTTTCAGTTTTCACATTCACCTCGTGTTTTTCTACATCATTTAAAATAGAGTAGCTGGTGGCTGTTTTTCAGGCACAGCAGAGATTATTTTTACTCTCAATTACAGTGACCAAAATAGCAACTACGGCGCTGGGACTAGAGAACGGGCTGGCATGTTTTTAATTGGTTTTCAAGACAGTCAGCTTTCATAAAAAATTAGTTGCTTGGGTTTTTTGTTTTTTTTTTTTAATGGTTTCTCCCAGTTGTTGTACACTCCTCGGGGCTTGCTTTCCTGGAAGACATCCGCAGATCCCGTGCCCCTGGCTTGCCGTTGGGGTGTAGCTAGCTGTGGGTGTTCCCATGCCAGAGTTTCACCAGCCTTCTTTAAGCTCTTAGCATTGGCACCAAAGTGCTGGGACCCCACTCCTCTAGGCTGCACCCCGTCCCGGGACCCCGCTCCTCTAGGCTGCACCCTGTCCCGGGACCCTGCTCCTCTATAGGCTGCACCCCGTCTGTTTTCCAGCTCCCCTTCTCATGGAGAGCATCAGCAGCGGGGCATCCCATTCCCAAAGGAGTCTGTCGCCACGCAATTACTAAACACCAATTCTGAGTCCAGCATGGGGAGCCAGAAGAAGCGTCCTTGGGGGGTTAACTACACACAAACATATTTATTCAACTTGTTGGGAATGTAAGCTACTAAGTGCTATTTCACAAGCCACTTATGCAATGGTCAGCCTACTTCCCGAAACTTCTATAGCTAGCGGTGCGGGTAGGAAAAATCTATCAAGGAAAAATTTCTAAACCAACAGTAATTATCCAAGTATTAAACTCTACATTCCTTTGCCCTTGCAAATTGTTTCTTCCCCCTATCTCACCCCATGATATGCCTCTGGCTTTCTGCTCTGCCCCTACCCATATTCAATATTGCCCTCCAGAGACATGAGTTGTCAAACACATTTAGCATTCATTCAGAAAAATAATTATCCAGTGCCTACCTTCTGCCAACACTGTGTTTTGAAGAAAAATGGTTTCTGCCCTCGTTCGGTCTAGTGGGATTGCTGGAGACATAAAATACCATACAAGTGCATTGTACTCAGTGTTGTGATGGACAGCAAGGTTCACTGGTGGGACATCTATGCTGCATCTGTGCAAGTGCTTTTAGGGACAGCCTCAGAGGAATGTGCCGTAGAGCCATGCCCTACATTTGACCAGAGGAGCTCTGCAGTGATCCAACTATTACACATCTGAAGAAAATGTCTAGTGCTTTTAACACAAATAATTAATATCTGGTATATTGGTTTCTATTACTGCCATAAGAAATTAACACAAATCTAGCAGCTTACACCAACACTAATTTATTACCTGACAGTTTTGTAGGTCAAGAAGTTCAGCAGGCTCAGCTAAGACTCTGCTTCAGGTCTCACGAGGTCAAAGTCAGGGTGTCGGTTGACCTGGATTCTCACCTGGAGGCTCTAGGAGAAAATCTGCTTCCAGGATCGTTTCAGTTGTTGGCAGAATTTATTTCCTTCTCATGGTCTTCATGTGGTCCCCTCTATCTTCAAGCCCATAATGGTGAGTTGAGTTATTCTCATACTTTAAATCCCTCTGCCTTCCTCTTCTTATTTGAAGGATTCATGGGATTACAGTAGTTTCACCTTCTACAATTCCGGACAATTGCCCTACTTTAAGGTCAGCTGATTAGTAACCTTAATTACATCTGCAAAGTCCTTTTTGCTGTGTAACAACCACAGAACTAAGACCAGGGACAGAGATCATGGGCTACCAAAATTCTGCCCACCTCCATCTACCCTGTGGCCCCCACCCAGGGTTCACCCCCATGCAAAATACATTCATTTTATCCCAGTTTTTCCAAAAGTTTTCAAACCAGTAATGGGACTCACAAGTGCAGCCCCAACTTTTCATTCAGATGTTTTTTCAATTTGTCTTTAAATTTCCCTGACTCTCCTCCTTCAGAGAGGAGATTTGAGACTTGCCTTCCTGTCTCCTCCTTTGGCTGCTTCCCAAATAATCCCTTTTCTTGCTGCATACTTGATGTCTCAGTGATTGACTTTCTGTTTATCAGGCAGATGAACTTGGGTTTGGTTATGGTCAATCTATTATAGCATCAAAATCCCACCTAAAGGTATCAGTTCAAAAGTTCCACATCTCGGGGCACCTGAGTGGCTAAGTCAGTTGAGCTTCTGACTCTTGATTTCAGCTCAGGTCACGATCCCAAAGTCGTGGGACTGAGCCCTGTGTTGGGCTCCACACTGACCATGGAGCCTGCTTAAGATCCTCTCTCTCTCTTTCTCTCTCTCTCTCTCTCTGTCTCTCTCTCTCTCAAATTAAAAAAAAAAAAGTCCCACATTTCACCATCTCTATATCTAAATCAGTTACACATGAGGCTCTGGGTTACTTACAATGGGTCCTCCATTACTTACAACTCCTGGGGTATAATCCTTTATCTGTGAACCCATGAAACTAAAGAAACTAGTCATTTGCTTCCACAATACAAAGAAAGGACAGGCATAGGATAATAGTAAAGACATTTCTGTTCAAAAATGAAGACTAGAAAAAGTAAAAATTAGCAGTGCACACCAGCCAGCCAAACTCCATTAGGTTTTAGTCCTGGGAAATACTTCTCCAAAGCTCTCAATTCTTCCTTCTGAGTCATCAGGTAAATTGAAATAGCACTATGTTCCAGGCATTGTGCTACGGGTTTTACATACATTGACTCATTTAATCCTCCAACTACCCTGTGGTAGTGTGTAATAACTACACTGCTATTAATTATCCCCATTTTATAGATAAGGACTCTGAGACATATGTGGGTACAGAGCTTGCCCAAAATTGTACAGTCACGCGGGGAAAGATCTGAACTCTGCCCAGGAAGTCTGGCTTCCACAATGCTTAACAGTCCATTGTCCTGAAAATCAGTAATAATTTTAAACCACTGAGTTCTGCTCAGGAAGGAAGGAGTTTGGAAAGCATTCCAGACTTTCCCCATTATACATATTATATCTGAGATGTGTGTGTCTGTTTATATATCAATGTGCGGTGCCCAGTTTCCAAACAGGGAATTAAGAGAATATCTGGCATCTCTGTGGTGGGATATAGAGGCAAAAAAATTAAAGGAAATCCCAAGTCTTGGGCTACTTACATGCAGGACTCTTCTCCAGAAAGATCTTACAACATGAGTCTGTATGTTGTCTTCCTCCCACCTCAAAATCATCTGTCTCTTCCTTTTAAGAAAAGAAAATCGTAAAGGTACCTAAAGACCATTGTTTTCAAGTTGCCCGTTAGTCTCTGCCTCTGATGGAGGAACACACTTGTTCTATATCTCCTCACAGGGAGGTAGGATTGCACTGGGAGTAGGAGTCAGGGCTCAGGGATTGGACTGAGTGCAAATGCTGGATCCCCTCATCAGAGCTGCTTAATCCTTCACTTCTCTAAGACTCATTTGTAAAATGGGGACATAGGGAATCTATTTCATAGAGGTTTTGTGATAACTAAATGCATGCAAACAATATGTGACTGAGATCCAGTAAATGCTCAATAAATCTTAGTTATCATCATTTTCCTATCTAAAATCATTTTCCTTGCTTTTATTTTATACCATTTGCAAGTCCCTCAATGCTAAACTGCATATAATATAGTTATAAGTCTGTGGATCAAAGACCTATTCTCTTTATTTTATTCATTTTTATTGTTTGAAATACATGTAGTTTAGAAACTTTAACTATGAAAATGTTCTCTATAACATAATTTATTCTACATATTAATAATGATCTGAACTGAAATTCCAAGAGTTTTCCCTAAATTTTATATTTTGTATTGCATACTCATTTTCATACATGCCCATTTTCACTGCAGCTTTTGAGGAATAATTCACTGATACACAATACCTTGCAAGCTTCTTTCTCTTGCTTAGGTGGGTTTTCCCAATATTTTCTCCATAGAATTTTTGTTCTAATAATAAGCAGGAAGTTCGCAGTTAACCCTAACATAATTACAGCCAAAAGTCATAGAAGTTCAATCACAACAAAGAAGTCTTTGATAGAGAAAGTCAAAGATTTTGAGTTCTAGTTCTACAGCTAACACACAGTAGGATGCTACTATAAAATCATAATAATAATTAATCATCATCATCATAGAAAACAACAAATGTTGGTGAGGATATGAGGAATTCAGAAACCTTGTACACTTATAAAATGGTGGAATTATAAAATGGTGTGACCACTATGGAAAACAGCTGAAAGTACTTATAAACAATTAAAAGTAGAACTATCATGTGATCCAACAATCCAATTTCTGGGTGCATATCCAAAAGAATTGAAAGCATGCCTCAAAAAGATATTCACATACCTATGCTCACAGAAGCACTATTCACAATTGCCAGGAGGAAGAAGTAACTCAAATATTGACGGAGGATAACTGGGTAAACAAAATGTGGTATACACATATAGTGAAATATCACTCCGCCATAAGAAGAAAGTCTTGATACATGCTACAACATGGATGAACTTGGAGGAAATTATGTCAAGTGAAATAAACCCATCACAAAAAGAAAAACACTGGATGATTTCATTAATGTGAGTTATCTAAAGTAGTCAAATTCATAGGAACAGAAAGTAGAATGGTGATTATTAGGGGTTGCAGGGAATGAACAAAAGAGAATCACCATTAAATGAGCATAGAGTTTCTATTCTGCAAGATGAAAATATTCTAGAGTTATCTTTTACAACAATGTGAATACTTAACACTAGCAAACTGACCACTTAAAAATGGTTAAAATTGTAAAGGTAGTATGTTTTTACCACAATTAAAAAACCCCCAAAGCATAGAATGTATAACACCAAGAGTGAACCTTAATGTAATGCTTTGGGTGCTGATGATGTGTCAATACAGGTTCCTTAACTGTAACAAGTACACCACTCTGTTGGGGAATTTTTTATCATAGGGAGAGGTTTTAGGGGGCTGAGGAAAATTCTATATTTTATGATCTATTTTTCTGTAAGCCTGAAACTACCCTAAAACATTTAATGTGTTTCATTAGTTCTGAATTCTCCATTATGTAAACTTGTAAACATTCAACAATACCTTCCGAAAGATTGTTTGCTGTGCCAACTAAATGGGTGAGGATGTCAGTGGATAATCTCAGTGTGTCATAACACAAGCTATAACCTATGCTCAATTCATCCTCATTTGGAACCCACTCCTTTGGAATAGGCAGGGCTCCCTGTTTCTTCATCTGCAACATAAGAGGCCACATTAAATGACCATTAAGGCCAATTTGACCAATACATTACCTTATGAGGCTATGAATATATAGGTCTCATATGTGATTTTCATTGAGTAAAAAGTTGTAAAATTGATGACTTAACTTGGGATTTGTGTTTGTGATTCATGGTTATGTAATACTTCCCAGACTCACCATTTAGAGATGAAATAAAAGTGACTGTTTCTATGAATTACCACTCAGCTATAAGTTGAATTTCACTTGCAATACCTAAAAGCAATTTAGCAGTCCTTGTTTGAAAATAATTCCAGCCACAAAATTAGTTTCAATACATTTTTTAAAGATTGAAATTATACAAAGTGTCTCTTCAGCTCATAATGAAATGTGAAATATCAAATGAAAATAGCAGATGGAAAGTTGGAAAATCCACAAACATGTAGAATTAAACAACACACTTTTAAACAGTGGGTCAGGGGTGCTTGGGTGGCTCAGTCGATTAAGCATCTGGCTTCGGCTCAAGTAATGATCTCACAGTTCGTGGATTCGAGCCCCACATCAGGCTCTGTGCTGACAGCTCAGAGCCTGGAGCCTGCTTCAGATCCTGTGTCCCCCTCTCTCTCTGACCCTCCCCTGCTCACACTGTCTCTGTCTCTCAAAACTAAATAAAAAACATTTTTAAAAACTAAACAGTGGGTCAAAGAAAAAGTCACAAAATAAATAAGAAAATATCTTTAGACAAATAAAAATGAAAGTTGTAGGATGCAGACCCAAGAGGGCATTTCATACCAATAAATACATACATTAAATATAAAGTAAGATTTAAGATCTAAAAATAGTAAACTAACTTTTCACCTCAAAAAATTAGAACAAGAAAAACACAATACACCTAAAAGTAACAGAAGAACGAAAATAATAAAGATTAAAGCAGAGATAATGAACAGCGAATAGAAAAAAAAATCCAATAAAACAATAGAAAAACAAATAAAACAAAAACTAAGACTTTGTTTTTTGGAACCAATCAACAAAATTGACAAGCCTTTAGCTAGATTAACTAAAAACAAGGAGGGAGAAGTCTCAAATAACTGACATCAAAAATTAAAGAGAAGACATTACAACTGATCCCACAGAAATAAAAAGGATAATGAGTATGAACAACTAGATGTCAAAAAATTAGATAACCTAGAAGAAATGTACAAATTTCTAGAGCACACAACCTGCCAAGACTGAATCATGAAGAATGAAAATCCAAACACACTCACAACTATAAGAAAATTGAATCAGTAATCCAAAACTTAACAAAGAAATTCCCAGGACCAGAGGGCTGCACTAGAGAATTCTACCAAACACTTAAAGAAGAATTAACAACAGGGTAGCCTGGGTGGTTCAGTTGGTCAAGTGTCCAGCTCTTGGTTTCAGCTCAGGTCATGGTCTCATGGTTTCATGAGTTTGATTCTCTCTCTCCCTCTCTCTCTCTGCCTCTCCTTCACTCATGCTGTTTCTGTCTCTCTCAAAAATAAATTTTAAAAAACTTTAAAAAATAGAATTAACAACAAATCTCTTCAAACTCTTCTAAAAAATTGAAAAGGAAAGAATATTTCCAAGCTCATTCTATGAAGCCAGCATTATCCTGGTACCAAAAGCAGACAAAGATACTACAAATTGATATCCCTGATGAATATTTATGCAAAAATTCCCAACAAAATACAGTTGAACATCGAAAAATGAGAGGAGTAGGAGCACCAATGCTACCACATAGTGCAAAATCCGTGTATAACTTTAGACTCCCCCAAACTAAACTACTAATAGTTTACTGTTGACTGGAAACCTTATGGATAATATAGTCAATTAACACATATTTTGTATGCTATATGTATTATATACTGTATTTTATGAGGTAGGCTAGAGAAAAGAAAATGTTATTTAAAAAAATCATAAGGTTTAGAAAATACATTTATAGTACTGTACTGTATTTATTGAAAAAAAATCCACCTATAAGTGGATCCTTGCAGTTCAAACCCATTTTGTTCAAGGGTCAACTATACTTGCAAACAGAATTCAGCAGTACATTATAAGGATTATACTCTATGACCAACTGGGATTTATGCTTTAAATGCAAGGATGGTTTGACATATGAAAATCAATCAATATAATATGTCACATTAACAGAATGAAGGATAAAAACCAATGGTGATCTGAACTGATGCAGACAAGATTTATGATTCAAACATTCAAGAAACTAGGAATAGAAGAAAAATACCTCAAATAATAATAAAGTCCACATATGAAAAGCTCACAAATAACATCATACTCAATGGTGAAAGAGTGAGAGCTTTCCCTTTAAGATCAAGAATGAAACAGACTTGCTTATTCTCACCATTTCTATTCAACATCATATTGGAAGATCTACCCAGAGCAATTAGATCAGAAAAAAAATAAACCTAAGGCAAATAGATTGGAAGAAAAGAAGTAAAATAATCTCTGTTCACAGATGACATGATCTCATATATAGAAAACCCTAAAGATGCCACACAAAATGTGTTAGAACTAATGAACAAAATCAGCAGTTGTAAGATTCAAAATAAACACAAAAAAAATCAATTGCATGCCTATACACTAATGATGAACAATCAGAAAAGGAAATCGTGAAAATAGTTCTATTTACAATAGTATCAAAAAGAGTAAAATATTAGGAATAAACCTAACCAAGGAGTTGAAAGATTTATACACTGAAAACCACAAAACATTGCTGAAAAATTTTTTTTCATACAGATTAATGGGAAAACATCCCACATTCATGAATTGAAATATTTAAAATTGTTAAGATGTCAATACTACTCAAAGTGACCTACAGATTCAGTGCAATCCTCTCAAAATCCCATGGAATATTTTGTAGAAATAGAAAATTTCATCCTAAAATTCATATGGAAACTCAAAGGAATCTTGAAATGCCACAATTCTGAGAAAGAAGAACAAAATTGAAGGACTTATATTTCTTGATTTAAAAAATTACTAGAAGGCTATAATAATCAAGATAGTGTGGTGCTGGTGTAATGAAAGACAAATGGATTAATGGGATAGAATAGAGAGCCCAGAATAAAATAAAAAACATAAGAAACAATGAGTGTTGGCAAGGATGTAGAGAAAAACGAATGCTTGTTGATGGGAATGCAAACTGGTGCAGCCACTCTGGAAAACAGTATGGAGGTTCCTCAAAAAATTAAAAATAGACATACCTTGTTATGCAGTAATTCCATTACTGGGTATTTACCCAAAGAATATAAAAATACTAATTCAAAAAGATATATGCACTCCTATGTTTATTGCAGCATTATTTACAGTAGCAAAAATTTGGAAGCAATCCAAATGTCTATTGATAGATTAATAGATAAAGAAGATGTTGTATGTGTGTGTATACACACACATACATATATACATACCGTGGAATATTATTGTGGTGTATATATAAGATGTGGTATGTGTGATATCACAGAATATTACTTGTCCATAAAAAAAGAATGAAATTTTGCCATTTGCAACAACAATAATGGATCTAGAAGATATAATGAAATAAGTGAAATAAGTCAGTCAGAGAAAGACAAATACCATATGACTTCATATTTGGAATTTAAGAAACAAATATTCAAAGAAAAAAGAGATAAATAAAAAAACAGACTCTTACATATAGAGAACAAATTGATGGTTACCAAAGAGGAGATGGGGGGCAATGAGTAAAATAATTGAAGGGAATTAAGAGTAGACATATCATGATGATCACTGAGTAATGTATAGAATTGTTGAATCACTATATTGCATACCTGCAACTAATAAAACAATGTACATTAATTATACTGAAATTAAAAACAAATAAATAAATTTAAAAAAACAAAGAGAGCTCAGAAATAAATTCATATATATAGTCAAATGATCTTTGACAATTGCTGAGATCATTCAAAGGGTGAAAGAACAGTATCTTGAACTAATGATGTTGGGAAAACTAGATATCTACAAGCGAAGAATGAGTTTTGACTCTAACTTCTGCCATATACAAAAATTAACTCAAAATGGATTAAGACCTAAATGTAAAACTCAAACTATAGAACTCTCAGTGGAAATGTAGGGGAAAATCTTCATGACATTGGATTTGGCAATGATTTCTTGAACTGACATCAAAAATATAGTCAACAAAAATTAAACTAGGCAAATGGGACCATATATA
>NC_043703.1:51340853-51519800 GCF_006229205.1 Suricata suricatta | reverse complement strand
AAGAGAGAGAAACAAACCAAGAAACAGACTCTTAACAATACAGAACAAACTGGTGGTTACCAAAGAGGAGGTGGCGGTGGGGGGAATGGGTGAAATAGGTGATGGGATTGAGGAATGCATTTGTTGTGATGAGCACCGGGTGATGTATGCAAGTGTTGAATCCCTATATTCTACATCTGAAACTAATAATACTACAGTGTATGTTAACCAACTGGAATTCAAATAAAAACTAAAAGCAAACAAAAAAGTTTTTTTGTTATCAAAGGACATCATCAACAGATTGAAAAGACAACCTAGGGGCGCCTGGGTGGCTCAGTCAGTTAAGCCACTGACTTCAGCTCAGGTCATGATCTAACATTCATGGGTTCGAGCCCTGCATCGGGCTCTGGGCTGACAGCTCAGAGCCTGGAGCCTGCTTCTGATTCTGTGCCTCCCTCTCTCTCTGCCCCTCCCTGCTCATGCTCTGTCTCTCTCTGTCTCAAAAATAAATAAAACATTAAAAAAAATTTTAAAGAAAAGGCAACCTATAGAAGGGATAGAATATTTGCAAATCATACATCTAATAAGAAGTTAATATCCAGAATATGTACTGAACTTACACAACTCAACCAACAAAGTACAAATAATCCAATTTTAAAATAGGCAAAGGACTTACATAAACATTTCTTCAAATAAGATTGACCAACAAACATATGAAAAGAAGCTCAACATCTCCCTAATTGTCAGAGAAAAGGAAAATCAAAACAATGTGAAATCTCTTCATACCCTTTAGGATAGTTATTATCTAAAAATAATAGTAAGTGTTGTTAAGAATGTGGGAAAATCGAAACCCTTGTGCACTGTGGACAGATTTGTAAAATAGCACAGGCACCATGGAAAACAGCATGACGGTTCCTCAAAAAATTAAAAATAGAAATACCATCTGATCCAGCCATCCCACTTCTGAGTATATGTCAGTGAATTGAAAGCAACATGTCAAAGAGATATCTGCATACCCATCTTCATAGCAGCACTATTCATGATAGCCAAGAGGCGGAAGCAACCAAAATGTCCATCAATGGATGAAATGGATGAACAAAATGTGATATATACAGTCAATGAAATACTATGCAGCTTTGAAAAAGACGGAAATCCTATCACAGGCTACAGCAAGAATTGAGGAATTATTCTAGGTGAAATAAGCCAATCACAAAAAAGATGAGTAATATATGATTCCATTTATATGAGGTATCTAAAGTTGTCAAACTCATAGATATACAAAGTGGAATGATGGGGAATTGTTCAGTGAGGAGAAAGCTTCTGTTTACTAGATTTAAAAAAGTCTTAGATATGTTTCACAGCAGTGTAAATATCTTGAACACTACTAAGTATACACTTAAAAATGGTTAAGATGGGGGGCGGCGCATCTGGGAGGCTTAGTCCATTTACCCACCAACTCTTAAGACTCCATAAGCAGTCATCATCTCATGGTTTGTGATTTCGAGCCCCACATTGGGCTCCGCACTGACAGTAAAGAGCCTGCTTGGGATTCTTTGTCTCCTTCCCTCCCTGCCCTGCTCCCTCCCTCTCTCTCTCACAATCCCAAAAATAAATAAGTAAACTTAAAAAATGGTTAAGATGGTAAAATTTTTGACATGTGTTTTCTACCACAATAAAAAATGTGCTTACCAAGTCAGGGTCTTCACTACAGCTGCATAGTGTCACTAAGTTCATCACCCCTGCCCCCAAATACACAGACATCGGTTGGGGTTTGGTGGGAGAGACTTGTGCAGGGTCCCAGGGCTAAAACTACATTTGGGAGGAGACTCAAAAGCTACAGAGCTCTGCTGGGGACCAGGGATGCAGGGTCATGGCTCCCGCCCTTGCCTTCCTTCCCACCAACCCAGCGCATTGCATCAGCAGGCTAATCCTCTCTTAGAGCAGCCAGGCAGGACTGGATTCTGTTTATGTCTTCATGGGACTCAGAACAATGTTTCTCCAAGGTTCTGTGCTCTCCTGGCTGTCTTCCCTTACACCTATTTATTTGTTTATTTATTTTTGCCTAGCCCTTTAGAGCCTTCACAGTGTTGTAAACACCTCAAACTCTTCCAAAAACACATCACATTCTCCATCCCCTGGACTGTGAATGGGTTTTGGTCCTCCCTGGAGGATACGCCTTCTGCTGGGAATCATGTGCAAAGAAACTGGAATTCTCCGAATTGTGGGCCCATAATAAATATGGAGTGAGTGAGTGAGTGAGTGAGTGAGTGAGTGAGTGTGTAAGTCAGTGTCGCAGTGCGGCTCCTGAGAAGCTATAACCCCCATCCTTCTCACAAGCAAGTTTGTCTATCACCCTTCTTCTACCTACAAGCTCTTCTCTCTCCCCTCTTCCTCCTTCCCTCTCCCTCCCTCTGTATTTCTTCCTCCTCTTTAGTATGTAGACACATTCAAGTCTGTTATCTTAAAAAGGAGCCTCCCTCAAGCCTCTTTATCTTTCACTTTCTTGCCTTATTTTCATGTGAAATTTCTTTACAAATGTGTCAGTGCTAGATGTCCCCACTTTCCCATTTCCTATGGTGCCATTTTGTCAATTTTCCTTGTGACAAAATTATTACATACAGATTAGTCATAGCACTTTATATATATATAAATATATATATATATAATTTGTATATATATATACAAATTAATAATCTTAACATTTATGTTTGCTTCAAATCTTATTTCTTAAGAAATATAGATATGGCTGGGTCGCCTGGGTGGCTGAGTAGGTTAAGCATTTGACCCTTGATTTGGGCTCAGGTCATGAGTTTGTGAGTTCAAGGCCCCACATCAGGGCTCTCTGCTATCAGAGTCTGCTTTTGTTATGCCCCGATTTCAATATCATCCCCAAAAACCAGAGACCACTGGGGAGACCGAGTCACACATGCAAAAGCAAAGGGCTTTATTATCATTACAGGCTCAGGCTCGGGCTCACAGACTTCACCAGTGCAGTGGATCCATGCTGAGAGCCCCGAGCAAAGTGGGGGTAGGGCTTTTATGGGTTTGGGAAGGAGGAGTTACAGGAAATTGTGACACAGGTACAGGGGTCCAATCATTATCACATAACATCATTGGCAGTAACTTTAACCGTATACATTGCTTAGAGTGTTGAGTTACTTTTGGCGGAACCCAATCACAACATTTAGAGTATCAACCAACTACAGAGTGGACCCAGGACCCTCACGTAGGGTGTAACCAGCCTTAAGCAATAAGTGATTATCTATAGCTTCTCTCTCTAGGCCTGTCCTTGGGAATGTTAAGGGTGTTAGCTGGCCTTTCCTGATTGGGTGTTACAAGGGTGGTCCCTCCTGCCTTGGACAATGTGTGCCCTTTTATTGTCTAATGATTCTGAGAAACCGACACCTAGGCCTCCGAGATCAGAGGGGAAACTTGAAGCCTATCATGGAGTCAGTTTGATTCAGACCTGCGTCCTTACATTTAGATCCTCTGTCTCCCTCTTTCTGTGCTCCTCCTCCACCCGTTCACACTCTATCTCAAAAATAAATAACATTAAAAAAAGAAATATAGATATGGTTGAAGTTGCTGTGTTTACCTCCATAATTTCATTTTTTCCTTCTCCTCCAAGATAATACCTATCCTGATTTTGATGTTTATCTATCTGATGGAAATTATTACACTACTATTGCAGATATGTATTCACAATTTACAGCATTTTTATAGATTTTTTTTAACTTTTTATAAATTTTTAACTTCTCATAAACTTGTGACTTTTCATAAATTTTTAAACTTCTCTGTCTTCACTTATTATTATTTGAAATATATTTATGGCATCCCTGCTATGTGCTTTGCACAAGTCTAGGATCTTAGAATACATTAGCAAAGCAAAACCCAGACCCTGCTCAGCTGGACTTTATTGTTCTTGAAGGAAACACGTAATAAACAGTAAGCAATAAAATTAAATTATAAACCACATTAGAATGTGATAAATAGTATAGAAAAGAAAATTGGAAACAGGAAAGGGGGTCCATAGTGTCAATGGTGGAGGAGTTTGCAATTTTAGATAAGAGTAGTCAGGCTTCACTGAGATGGTGACATTGGATAAATACTGAAGAAGGTAAGAATGTGGGAGAAAAGTGCTTCAGGCAGAGGAAACATCCAGTGCAAAGGCCCTGAGGTAGAAATACACCTATGTTTAAGGATCAGCAATGAGGCTAGTGTGGCTGGAATGAAGAAAATCAAAGAAAAACCGACCAGATTATAATGGAGACTAGATTACACACGGCTTCATAAATCATGGTAAGAACTTTGACTTTATCTCTGATATGAAAAGCTACTGCAATTTTAAGCAGAATACCACAATTTAGGCAGATGTACTCTTGTTAATGAATACTTAAGTTGCTTCTGGTGAATATTCTTGTGCGTATCTTCTTGAGTCCATGTATAAGTTCCTCTGGGGAATATATCCAAAAGGAAACTAGCTGAATCACAGGTGTGCATATTTTCAGCTTTACTAGAAGTTACCCAATTGCTCTGAAAGGGTTGTATCAGATTGTTATCTTACTGAGCACTGTAAGAGAGTCATAGTTTCTCCAATTCTCCACATTTGCTCTTTTCAGGTATGTTGTTAATGGTATGATACTGCTTTATTGTTTTAATTTTTACTTCAATATTAATGGTAAAGTTGAGCATTTTTTTGTATGTTTCTTGACTGTATGTATTTTATTTTTTGTTAACGTCCTGTTTAAATCCTTTTCTAATTTTCTGTTGAGTTTTTAAAATATTTTCTTATTGATTTGAGGGAGTTCATATATTATGAGTATCAATCTTCTATCAGTTACATGCATGCATTAGTTTTCTTTTGTGGCTATAATAAATTGTCACAAATTTAGTGATTTAAAACAACAGAAATGCACTATGTTACATGTCTTTAGGTTATAAGTCTGACACCGGTCTCAGTGGATAACATGCAAGTGTTGGCAGGTCTGCTTCCCTTTATGGAGACTGATAGAAAGAATCCATTTTCTTCCTTCTGGAAGCCACCTGCGCTCCTTGGTGTGCATTATTTCCCCGTGTTCTAGTGCTGCTCTCTTTGTGTTCAGTCTGCAATTCACCGGATCTATTGAAGTCTTTGTTATGGTTTTGTTTCAGTAACAATTTTCGAGCCTGACTATGCCTTCTGAATTTTCTCCTTTTATGTTTTCTTCACCATTACTCTGTGCTTGGAGCAGATAAATGTGTGTCAAAATAACAATTTACATAATCATCTTAATTAAGATGACTTTTTTTATTCCTCTTCAGGTCCCTCCCATTAAGGGTCTAACTCCCAGAATTCTTCACTGTTTACCACACCTTTTATTTTGAAGCTCTCTTCTGCCTCAGTTTCATTAATAATGTTCCCTCTTTTGCCTCCTCCTCCTCTTCCTCTTCCTCTTGTCTCCTTCTCAGTGTCAATGTTCCTTCCTCCTCTTCCTCCCACAGGTTCTTTTAACTTCAAGGAAATGAATAACAGCTTGTCAGAGATTCCTACGGAGGAAAGAATTTTTTAGATACTATCATGAGGTGATATGGTAATAGATATATTTCCACAATAGTAAGTGGTGATCTATCTTATGCATACCTTCAGGCTGCTGCAGAATTGAAGGCAATAGACAAAGCTGTGATATTTTATGCAAGGTTGGCTCTAGATATTCGAGGAGCATAATATAGAGATTTTAAAAAGTGATTTTGTAAGATCTACACTATGGTCTCTGTCTCCCTAAAGTAAGTGCTTGTGATGTGTTACTCATTCTGCAAAGAGTGAAAACGAAAACAACAGCATAGATATTAAAGTATGTTTCAATGTGGGGTAAATTTTGTTTCTAGATGCCAATAAAGCTTATTTGTTTGAACAAAACCCTCCTCCTCTTCCCTTTCCTTCTCAGTTTCCTTTGGGTTCCTCTTGCCCTGGCTCTCTCTTCAAATGGTACTTAATGCCATACAATTCTATCATTCTATAGGCAAGAAGAAGTTATCAGAGGTTTCTGAAAAGAACAGAATGCTTCAGACATCTATGTAACATGGAAACCTATATCGAAGAAGCTATTTGCTATATTTAGGTCTGTGTGTATTTCATGCATATATATGAGAAAAAATCGACACAGGAAAATTGCCCTTCCCAGAGCACTAATCATTCTTCTCCCCCGTAGAATTAGCACAACAAATTATCTTGTACTGATGTAGATTCTTTCTCCATAGCAACTGCAATCCATCTTCGGGATCTGTCAGGAAGGAATTCAAGTGCAGCATAAGAGAGACTCCTGCAGAAATCAGGCCCGGGCTGCTCTGAAAAGCAGTTGCTTCTCTTAGCAAGGGAGGTATTTGAGGCAAGATTGGCACCCCAGTTTGGAAAACTATCTGCTGCCCAATACTGCTACCAAATAATAGCCACATGCGTAACTCCCTTGGAAAAAAGGGTACCCAGTTTCCTCTTTTTCTACCCTTCCAAATCATGGGAGTAAAGATAAAGTCCAAAAGATAAAAAAAAAAAAAAAAAAAGACCAAGATGCACCCAGTTGCCTTGGAATAGCACTAATGGTCCTCATGATAATAATAATAACAATTAACATGGACTGAGTTTTTAGATGCCAGGTATTGTTCTGTGTACTTTACATACATTAATATGTAACCTTCCTATAAGAGATACTATCATTATTATTATTATTATTATTTTTATCCTCATTTTACTTAACACAATACTCAGGAACAGAGAGGGTAAATAAGTTCATTATGGATATAATATAACTTAGAAGTCCCAAACTCCTCTGCCTCTTTGCTCTCCTTCAAGAACTATCTTTCACTCTTCCAATCACCCAGAGGAAAGGTTGACAGATAAAATACAGGATACCCAGTTAAATTTGAAGTTCAGACAAGTAGCAAATAACTTTCCAGTACCTGTATTCCTCATACAATATTTGGGACATACATACACTTAAAATTATTTTGTATTATTATTTGCTAAATCTGGTTACCCTACCCAGAGGCTTCGTGTTCTCTCTGCCTCATCAAAAGTTCTTGTCAAGAAAACTATAACTACTTGACTTATTCTTTGAAAACCAAAGTCAAGGGGCATCTGGGTGGCTCAGTCGGTTAAGTGTCTGACTTCAGCTCAGGTCATGATCTCACAGTTCATGGGTTTGAGCCCCGCATTGGGCTCTGTGCTGACAACTAGCTCAGAGCCTGGAGACTGTCTTTGGATTCTGTGTGTCCCTCTCTCTGACCATTCCCTACTCATACTGTCTCTCTCTCTCTCTCTCTCTCCCTCTCTCTCTCTCTCAAAAATAAATAAAAAGCATTTAAAAATAATAAATTAAGAAAAAAGAAAACCAAAGTCAATTTGTTTTCCTTTCCCAGTGTAGTTACAACTTAAATTTCATTTCAAATTGCGGAAAGGGGCCTGATGAGATCATCCGGGGCCTCAGTGAACACGTGAAGAAGACTTCTGGGGAGGGAATGACCAGTGTGTATCCAAAGTTCCTAGAACCCACTGGAGTCCCCCATGCTTTGAGTCTTATCTAGGAACATTCTAGATGGATATTCAGGATGAATATCAGGAGGGTCTTTGCCCAGGCTATCCCTGTCAGGTCAAAAGCATCTATTCTAGGGTTTTTCTATCCCAAGCCCATTGACATTTCACTAGATAATTCTCAGTAGTGAGAGGCCGCCCTGTGCAGCGTAAGAGATTCAGAAACATCCTAGGCCTTCACCACTAATGTCAGGACCATCCCTTCCTCCAAATGTAGAAACTAAAAGTCGAAATGTCTCCAGGCATAGCCAAATGTCCTCAGGGAGGCAAAATCTCTCTTGACTGAGAATCACTTATTTAGAATAATACCAAAGACAGGAGCCTCCTGGAAGGTAAATACAAGAAATCTTGAAATGAAATAGATATCCCTCCATCCTACCTGAAACTGAGTGAGCCTGTAATCAATGTTGGTATCATCAATGGTGTACAGAGGTGACCTTTGCTGCATATGCCTTGTTTGCCTTCAGTGGGCCAATATGGGACTCATAGTTCTCAAGGAATGGTCCTATCCACATAAATAGTTAAGGGAGGGATGTAGGAACTGTCTGATCTAATTAGTTTATATACAAAACCTGGTAGAATAAGTCTAGCTTGATAGATTCTATTCTTAGTTTTGTTTTGTTTTTCAGACATCTCAAGGTCATTAGAACAATGGACACCCCTTAGGAATCCAAAGCAGTTTATTTAGGCCTCAAACAGCTTGGGTATGGAAAGCATTTACAAAGAAGTTTATAAAACTATCCTTTGCAATGTAACTATTTTCCTTATACTTAATTTATATACCAACTTTTTAAAAAGTCATAGCATCTTTGTTTCCAGCTGCAGAGTCCAAATAATGAAGTTTTGATGCAATAAAATAGTACCTATAAATATGTAAAATATTAGTAGAAACTAGAAACATTGTCAATTTTATAGGGTTGGTGCCCCTGTGTCATGCTGGGCATAGAGAAAGCTAGAGTGGTTCAGATTGCTCTAGAACCCATTCAATTCATTTTTTAACTCTTAGTTCTGGAAGAAATCTCCACTTCCTCATATCTCTAGTTGAAATGATACATCAAATCTCATCTTTACCTCTTCTTTTGCTTCTCATACACATTCCAGACACTGGATTTAATTCTGTAGCATTTTCCCTAATTTGGGGGTCAAAAATGATGAAGTTCTTTAATAATCTTCAGTAATTCTTATTGTAGATCTAGAAGAGAAGATAGTTCAACTTTCAGATGACTCAAGCCTCTCCCAGACCCCCCACTGGCTCTGGAGCTGCCTGTTGGAAGCAGAATTCAGGTGCCACAGTCGAAATGGTTAACATTTCTGAGAGCTTATTAGATGTCAGACTCCATCCAAAGTGCTCTACATGTGTCATCACACCTGATCTTCACAACAATCTCATGTGGTACCATCATTATCCCTATTTTACAGATGTGATCACTGAGGCCCTCAAAGGTAAAGCAACATACTCAAGGTAAAGCAATAATGATGCAACTATCTTTGAACCCAGCTGCTTGATTCCAGAGTCCTCCCTGTGGCCCACTATGAGTGTAAGTCTTACTGAGAAGCATGGAGTATATCCTGAGGATAACAAGGAGTGATTGACTACCAGATGTATACTTCTAAAAGATGACTTTGTCTGCAGTGTATGGGGGAAGAACTGGAGGCAGAGAGGCCAATCCAGAAGTATTACTGTGATCAGGCAACAGATGAGGTGGCCTAGACTAGGACAGTGCCTGTGGGGAAAGAGAGAAGATATAGTCAAGAACTGTGGAGGACAATGCAACAGAATTTAGAGATTGGGTAAGTATAGGGAAGGAAGGGAATCAAGGATGCTGCCCAGATGTCAATTTATAGGTTCAGTCATTGATCCTAGAAACACAGAAGTACAAGGGTGAGAGGGAATGATAGATTTAATTCAGTATATGTTGGAATTCCCAAATGATTTCTTCCACACAAGCTTCTACTGCCAGAGATGCTTTTAGATGCCTTATTAACTGGTACAAAGCTGACCTAAAGAACTAATGAATGTGAAATATCTGTTGACAGATGGTGGCAAAGGTGTATGTGGCTCCATGACAGAAAGCTGTTTAAAAAAACAAGACAAAAACCATGAGCCTAGTGGAGGGCTAAGAGCCAAATCCTACACAGGCCTGAGCTGGGACTAGGGGCGGGGTTCGGGGGTGGGGGGGGATCAGTGGCTCCACTATAAACGTATCTTTCACTTGCAAAAGCCTGTAGATGGTCCAGGCACCAAGCTTGGCAATGACAAAATCCTCCTGAGTCAACTTGAGAAAAAGTGATAATGGAGTTCTTCTCCCATAAGCAGGTCAGAAGGATAAGAGGAGAAACAGGAAAGAATGCAGATGGAAATAACTTTTGATATATGGAGGTTTCATAGGCATACAGGGGATTTCCACAGAAATCGCACATGGATTCTAAGGCAAGAGTTGAACAATCAGTTAAGCCCTTATTACCCTTTCTAGCTAATGTTCAATTCCAGAGAGACTCAAGTTATCAGAGAACATCCATTAGAAGTGAACTCCTTTGCACTACAACTGCCTCTTAATGGAATGGAAGTTCAGACATCAAGACAAGGAGGGAGGAAGGAGTTTTGGAATGTTAGCATCCAGAGAATATTAATCAGCCAAAAACACTCTAAAATTTGTGTAACTAATACCTAGAATATATTATAACAACATTAACTGAATATTAAGTGTTGTGATAAAGCTCTATGCTAAGTGCATTTCATTCATTAACCACTTAATTTTCATAATGGCACAGGTGCTTTTAATGTAACCCCAAATAAGGAGACTAAAGCTTAGAAGGGTCAAGCAACTTATGCCTTAACATACAACTAAGAAATGCCAGAGTCAGGATTTGAACCCAGGTCTGTCTGACTCTGAAGCTTGAGCTCGTAACTACAGTGCTATTGCTTTAACTTCGTAGCTCATGTTAAGGCTCCTGGGCTATTCTTATCATCATTCCGAGGAAATCAGGGGAGAGCTATCCTGTGCAGCATGAGATGAAAGGGGTCTATTTCCTGCTGCAAGAAAATAGCCTCCTTTTTCCTTCTGGCAGTGCAAAGAGAAAATTGAGCTCATTATGTTGCTCACACCCCTACTGCTTTACAATTGGAGAATGTGGTTAGGAATAGAGATATTTCATGACGAGTATAGCAAAGAAGTAAGACCCTGTTATTAAGCCCCCCTTTAAAAGGATTTATGCAAGGGAGAAATGTAGATCTTTAAAGAAAGAATTTGAAAAGACTTTGAAAGTAGTAGGCTTTTACTAAGCTAGTCTAGACCTTTACTTCTTATCCGTGGACGCTAAAAGATATTGGAATAAAACCTACATATGCTCAATAGATTTCACTTAGACTTAATGAAACTTATAGGACTTATCTAGGTCAATTCCACTTTAACAAAGCAGCTTGGATTCTCCAATTAGTGGATTGAGCAGATTTCTGGAAGCCAGTGGAAAGTAGGGAGAGGAGGGATAGCTCCATCCTCTCCTGGGGGAGAGGCTTGGGTGGGTTTTGCTCCAGTGATTCTCCTCGTGTAGAGGGAAAGCAGGCTCTTCACTTTGCTTGACATTCATTTAGCAGCAAAGGGGCAAGGAAGAAACAACAGAACCAGGCGCTTGCGGACGGCATAGACATGCGCCGGTTTGTATATTGTGCAAAGTTGCCAATGTGTTTTTTTGAGAGGATCCAATTCACTCTACACCTTTACCATGAAGAATGTTTTGCTTTTAGGAAGAAATGGACCATGTAAATTCTTGTATTAGTTTTCTATTGTTGCTATAACAAGTTACCGCCAACAAGTGGCTTAAGAAACCACAAAGTTATTATTCTGAAGCTCTGAAGGTCCCAAATGAGTGGGTGTGATTATCTTCCTTCTGGAGGCGCTGGGGAGAATCTGTTCCTTTGTCTTTTCTAGATTATAAAGGTTGTCTGTACTCCTTGGCTCATGGCCATAGCCAGTGGGCTGGCATCTCCTATTCTCTCTCTGACTTTTACCCTCCTGCCCCTCTCTCATAAAGATTGTTATGATTACATTAGGCTCACCCAGATGAGCCAGAATAATCTTTCCATCTTACATTTCTTTTCTTTTTTTTTCAATATTATTACCACCTCTAACTCCAAGGGAGGCTGGGAAGTGTAGCCTGCTGGATATCCGGGGGTGCATAGATGGGTTTGTTGAACAGCTAGCCAGTTTCTGCCAAAATGTATGACCTACCTGGTTAATTTCCTGGTTGATGTTTGCTTTTTCAAATTATTTTTCCTCATTTTGGCTCACCAAAATTTTTCTCCAGTTAACAGTAAGTGTTTGGCTTGTTTTTTTCACAAGTGAGTTAGATTATGTATCTCATGGTAAAGTTTCGATTCACATCATGTTCAGTGTATATGTTATATATGCATAACAAATCACCTTGAAACTTAGTGGCTTAGAACAAAAATAAGCTTTATTATCTCACACAGTTTCTGTGAGTCAGGAATTTGCCTTGGGGTCAGGGGTCTCTTACAAGGTAGCAGTCAAGATTTTTGCTGGGGCTGCAGCGTTTTCCCCCTGATTTATTTAGAGTACAAAAAAAAAAAAATGCTACAACTCCAGCCAAAATCAAGATGCTTCACTCTCACATCTGCAGGGTCCCTTTTATCATGGAAGGGTAAGATATTCACAGGTTCTAGGAATTAGGACAGGGACGTTTGGGGGGCAGGCATTATTCAGCCTACCACACTGCTGGTTATTTTTATTGGACTTTCTTGTCAGAATAAGAAGTGGAAACCTACATTAGTCTCAAGTGGTTTTTTTTTTCATTTGTTTTTGTTTTAAGTTTTATTCTCTATGAAATCCAAAAGTCAGGTTACTACTGTTATGAGCCCTGGAGCTGCACTTGGAGCGTGCACTTGGAGAAGAAAGAGACTGGCCAACCAGAGAGAAGCTGTCTCACGGCCACTCAAAAAGGAAAAGGATACAAAAAGATTACTGTTTTTATTCACACGTTCATTCATCACCCTTGTTTATCACAGCACAGCCAGAGACTTTGCCAGTTACTTTGTAGGTGCTCAGCACTGTGGAGATGCAAAGGAAGATAAAATATGATCCCAAAAGGCTTCAATGAAGCCAGAGCAGAAAAGCGTCTAAGGACTGGCGAACATCCTAGAGCAGGGTGATGCCTTTATGTTTGATTTTGACTGCAGAGCCTCATTTTTATCACTCTTTATCCTGGCTGCAGCCTGAACAAAGGGCAGTCTACCACATGGAAACAAGGAAAACATCGCCAGCAGCATTTTGGTGATGGGTACCCCAGAGCTGAACATCAGTGGAACCCGAACTCATGCATGGCATGCACCTTGGAACTGCTATAATGTTTTGGCTTCCAGGAGAGGGAATCAAAACAAACCAGAGTTCCTGAAAAAAAAAAAAACAACCGGTTTTCAGAAATACAGGTTTATATAGGGATAAACCATGCTTCTTTCTATATGGCTATTATCCAAGGAGAGCACACAAAGGGGAATTTTTTTTAAAGATACTATACCCAAATAAATATAAAAGTAGCTTTTTTAAATTGATGACTTTTTTTTGCAATGACGAATCTATGGCATAGCTCTGAAAAGCCTGAGTTTTGCTCTTAAGCCGTTACTGCACACGGGATCTACAGAAACAGGCAGAAGTTCAAGTTCACCTGGACAGTGCTATACACCCAGGAGTAGATTCTATGGCTCAGCCACTAGTGAGGGTCTCATCTCAGCTCAGAGCTGTGTCAGGATGGGCCCCATCCAGCTCATTCTGCAGGGACCTTAATAACCCAACACCTGTGTGTGAAGAATAGTCTTCCTACCATTTTCATTTTCACTTGTGCTGCTTCAGCAAATGCTGTGACAGACATAAAGTGCATGCTCCAATCATAGTAACAGCTGATATTTATTAAGAACCTACTGCCTAGCAGGCAGTGTTCTAAGCGCTTCCCCTGTATTAGGTTGCTTATCTTCTGGCAATCTTATGAAGTAGATAGCATGATTATAATGGCCCCATTTTACTGATGCAAAACTGCAGTACAGAGAACTTATGCGGGTTGCCCACTTGGTAAGTTGCAGAGTTGAAATTTGGACTTAAATAGTGAAAATCATACTCTCAATCATAACACTAGATCACCTTGCTTTACAGACAGGATCCTGTGGCCAGGAGCGTGGCTTCAGCTCGAGGAGTAGCGTGGAGAGGTTTCTTAGAGAAGCCATCCAAGTCAACAAAAAACAGTCCTGGATTTGGAGCCACACAAATCCATCCAAGCCATGAGAGCTTAAAGGCTTAGTAGAATTAACTACGAAGTTCACGCTCTGGTTTTTCAGGCTGCTCTCATCTGGTCTGGAGCGTGGCAGCAGGCAGGGTGTCTCCTACTCTCTGGCTGGAGCTCCAAAATTCATCTTCAATGGAACAATTCGGCCGAAGTGCACGGTGAGGCCTGCTTTCTTCATTTCTCCCGTTCACAGAGCTGGAGAACTGCTTCCAAACCCACAAATAAAAGCAAAGCAAGCTGTAGACATTCTGATACAAGAGATGGCTTCTTCCTCCGTGATTACAGAATGGGTAACCGTTTACCGGGACCTGTTCCAGAAGCGTCACCAGGCTCTCATGAACTATGCAGAAACCCCCATGGGTGTTGATTATGACCCTTGGCATCCAATGACAAGCAGGAGAGGCTTTCTTAAGATGTCTAAAGACATCTATTCCACTGGGAGCCAAAAACAAACAAACACCTTTGTTCATCTATCAAAATTATCAGTCAATTCCCCATATCTGTTGTGATCACTCTGTAAATGCCTTTTATTTAAGATGCTTGCTTGGTTAAATAATTAAGAGCACAACTACATATGATGTATATTCCAGACCCAAGAAATAGAGTCTGTGCAGATTTTGCTATTGCACTCTTCTTCATGGGTGACCTCACTTAATATCATTTTCAACCACAGAAAAAGTGTTATGAAAATCTGACACTCTTATAGCTTATAGCGATAATGACCAAAACCCCACTGATATTTTCATTAAACTCAACCACCACAGTGAACTCGAGGCCAACCACAAGGAACACCATCATGAAAGATCTATAGAGCCGCCACAGGGAGTCATCCCTCACCATTAACCTACCTAATGGATATTGGTTCCTATAGAACAAATAACTTGTGTTCTTGGCTTTTGATCTTGGTTTTTTCTTAGCAAATGGATCAAAAAGTACAAGAACTAATTCTAAATTTCCTTTTAATATATTCATAGAGAAAGTACTGATTGATTAGAGAGTTTCTAAGTCAAAAATGCATCTTACATTGCTATTAGATTTCCAATCATGTGTGAGTGTGTGTGCATGTATGTGTGTGTGCATTTTGAAAAAGTATTCAGAATGCCTGAAGTCATTCTTCTCTTGACTTCAAATTGTTCTATATTTGAAGAAAATATATTTTGTCTGATGGTTGCATATTTGAGGAAAAAGAACCAAAGTCTCATTTATATTTATATATATATATAAATTAATTTTTATTTTTGAGAGACAGAGAGACAGTTCGAGCAGGGGAGGGTCAGAGAGAGAGGGAGACACAGAATCTGAAGCAGGCTCCAGGCTCTGAGCTAGCTGTCAGCACACAGCCCGATGCGGGGCTTGAACCCACGAACCATGAGAGCATGACCTGAGCTGAAGCCAGACGCTTAACTGACTGAGCCACCCAGGTCCCCCACAAAGCCTCATTTAAACTACCACCAAAACAGGATGGGAAAAGACCTTAACATAACTATTATTGCTTTCATTTCATCAAGAGCCAAGAGACAAAACAATGTCATCTTTATGCAGGGTATAAGGTGTGTGTGCATGTGTGTATGTGATTCAAGAACATTTCATGGGTTTCACTAATATAAAAATCAGAGAAGCAGAAGAGAAGAGATGGTGATACAGGAGAGATTGGTCTTGAAGCACAAATAGTAGCCCTGAGTCTATAGGGAGGGTATGTAAAGCACAGTTGTGTTGTCCTCAGTGGGGACAATGAGGACATGGCAGGAATATGACCCTGAGAAGCTCTCTCTGCCGGGCTGATTCCACAGGAACTGACCTCAAACGCTACCTGGACTTTGTGTTCTGAGAGAGATGGACCATGGCCCTGACAGAGGAAGAGATGAGAGCCTCTGCTCCTTCTAGCTACTTCCTTCCCCCTCCATTTCTAGCCACTCTAGCTCTACAAGGCCACACAACCAGGCAGCCAGCTCTTTACAGAGATCAGCCTTGCCCTGGAGCGTGCACATCAATCTGCTGAGCTGCTCTGGGGAAAAGTGACAACCAGCAAGCATTCCTCCTTCATTCTGTTTGGAGGGACACAAAGAATCACTAAGTGGCCATATGAAAGAGCACTAAACCTTTCATACCATTTGATAGAACACTTGCTTCTAAGATTTCATCAGCGCCTGCCAGAAACAGAGAACATGCTGGCCACATTGAATAGCACACAAACGATGAGACATATTCCCAGTATATGAGATGATTGCAGCTTTTCGGGGGGCTGAAACATCTGCACTGAAACCCAAATCAAGCTATGAGTGAACTCCAAAGGATATCTGCTGGGAACCACCAATGTCTAGTTGGCAATGAAGTCACAGTGAGTTTTGCTGAGAGTAGTCAGGACATTCACGTTCCAGCCTTGCTGACCTCCTCTCAACTCCTCACGCCGCCAACTTCTCTCACACCTCCCGACTTTCGCAGACACCCTTCCCTCAGTCCTGGCTGTTAGACCTTATTTCTTCCAGAAAGTGTTTTCTTCCCCTCTAATGCATTCCTAACCTCTTCTGCATTTCCCCTCCCAGTCCATTTATCACTCAGCATAGTAATTGCTTATTAAATTGCCTCCCCAATTAGACTAGAGCATTGCAGATGAGAAACTACACACATAACAGAAGGTTAAGCTGACTGTAATTCCGGTTGTACACTTGATTAGCTGCATAATATTGGATGAGATTCTTCACATAGACTGTCTAAGCTTCCATTTCTTCAGGAATAATAATTGTACCTAACTTTAGGAAATTGTCAGCTGATAAAATGCATGGAAACACTGGCATGTGCCTGAAAAGGGTTCTGAAAGTGCTGAAAAGGTAGACTGTTATACTAATAGTATTCCCATTTGTTACAATTTTTTAAGTGTAATTATTTATTCTCAGGGGAAGGGGTAGAGAGGGAGGGAGAGAGAGAATCCCAAGCAGTCTCTGCATTGTTAGCACCAAATTCAATGCAGAGCTCAATTACAAATTGTGAGATCATGACCTGGGCTGAAACCAAGAGTCGGATGCTTAACCAATTGAGCCACCCAGGTGCCCCTGGTTGTTACAATTTTATTCTAGGTCCCATAAAGGCTTTTATTCATTTGTTCCTAATTGTATAAACTCATTCCTTGTTGCATTTCAAGGCTCATGGTAAGGTTTCCTTACACTATACCCTCCAATGTTCTTTGAATAAGTAAATGAAAAAATGAAAGTTTTATTCATGAGCCTTGGGCAGACCAGGGAACACTATGTCACAGCTCCACTGTGCATTTCTGAGCTAGTCAGTATTAGGAATCAGTGTGTGTGTGTGTGTGTGTGTGTGTGTGTGTGAGAGAGAGAGAGAGAGAGAGAGAGACACACACACACAAATGGGGAGGTAATATATGTGGACAACATATAAAACTGGTCAAGTTTCTACTCAAGAAATAGTCCATGACTTAAATAGTTAATAAAATAACAACTGCCCCTTCAAAGTACAGCCTAAATCCTTAGTTAACTTCAAATTTAGATCCATTTGTCAGTGGTCACAAGTCCAGAAAAGCTATCACGTCCTACATACTATGGTCCATAATTTTCCTGCCTCACAGCACATCTTACAATCATCTTCCTGTATTCTGTCTCTGCCTGTGCTCCCACTTCCCAGAGTTTTTATCTTGTCATATTATTTATGAGCTCGACTATAAATACACTGAAATGGGGAACATTTGTTGGTTTGGTACAATTTAAATTGCTTTTCAGTATCATATATATTTATAACATCTTATAAATATTTAAAATTATCATGACAATGGCTCCACTGACAAAATAAATTCTGTATTTTGTGGAGGGATGATTGCCAAGTTGATAATCTAGAAAATTGGAAAACCCCGTCAAACTTGGTGACCTGTCAGTCCCAAAAGAATATCTTTCTAATTACTGGAAGAGCCTGAGCATTGAGTTTAACTGTCTTAGAAGCTGATCTTAATAGACAAACAATCTGAAGTTTACCTCTTTGGAAGAAGATAAGTAAAAGAAATATTTTCTGCTGAAGAATTTGCTCATTAGACTGTATTGCTTTTAAAAGCCAGAAAATGTTCAATTCTATGCCAGTGTATAACGAAAAAAAAATTCAGAGAATCTTCCATACTTGGGAATGGAGAGTTCTAGGCATGATGGGGAAGGGGAACAGAAGTGTGAGGGCACACAAGCAAAGAATGCTGCCGATGCATCATGGGAGCGCTTGGGAAAGAGTCTTGCATGCTACATGAGGAGTTTGGAATTCGTGCCGTAGGGCAATGGTTCTCCAAGCGTGACCCCTGAAAACCAGCAGCATCAGTATCACTTGGGAGCTTATTAGAAATGCAAATTCTCACCCAGACCTATTGAATCAGAAACTCAGAGGCTGGGACACAGTAATCTATGTTTCCATAAGCCTTCCAGGTGACTCTGATGCACCCTGCGTTTGAGAAGCTCTGCCACATGGAAGTTTCTATTGTACTTGAATGATAGGATCAGGAATGAGCATGCTGGTGGCAATGTGAAAATTGGAACTTTTCCACTGTATTGATTTCCAAAGTATTGGTACTTTTTTAAAAAAGCTTTATTTATGTTATTTTTGAAAGAGAGAGAGAGAGCGAGTGAGCGAGCAGGGGTGGGGGGGGACAGAGAGAGAGGGAGAGAGAGAGAGAATATTAAGCAGGCTTTGCACACTGTCAGCACAGAGTCCTATGTGGGACTCAAACTCACGAACCATGAGATCATAACCTGAGCTAAAATCCAGAGTCAGATGCTTAACCAAGCTAGCTACCCAGGCACCTGAAAGTATTGATTCATTATGGAGTTTTGCACTCAATCTTTTTCTATAATTTTGCAAGTCTAAAATACAATCAGTATTAGTCACAGTATTATTTTACTTGCCTCTAGAATGAAAAATTCTACCAATTAAATGATAAAACAGTGTCCCTTGTCCCTTGGAATTTTTATTTTATACTTATGGAAAGGGCTCTTTTATACTGATACTGGCAGATTTTTATCACTTATCACCCCTGTCCATATATACAAAGGAAAATACAAGCTCCATAATTTGGTTAAGGTGCTAACCAATAATTAGGTTAAAGGTTTCTAGCACCTTTTCCCATTCAGAGTCTGACTTTTATGAAACACTGTTCCACACTAAAACGATGTGGAGTGTTAGTGATGCATCATATCTTTTAAGAATGTTCCACTTATTGTTTCTGAGGTTTCCGAACGACGAGGGCCCATTCTGCAAGTTTGGACGCAGGTGCACAGGCTGTGCTGTGACCTCATCACTGCCGCCTGGCCACAGAAACTTGGAAACTCAGAGATGCATCCTGATTTGGGAAATGTTAAATGAGGGAGGTGGTATGCATGTTAAAATCGATGAATTCCCCAGGAGCACTAATCCAGGCTTCAATGAGGGCAGCAGCAGGAATAGGAACCAGGAGGCAGAGACAGAGAACACTTCAGAGACGGTTTCTGAAGGAGCACGACCAGCTATGTAGATGTTGGTGGAGAGGAGGGGCAGATGACTCTGAAGTTTTTTTTATTTTATTTTTTTAATGCTTATGTATTTTTGAGAGAGAGACAGAGAGAAAGCATGTGCAGGGGAGCAGCAGAGAGAGAGATTCGGAGGATCCAATGCAGGCTCCACACTGACAGCAGAGAGCCCAATGTGGAACTCAAACTCATGAACCATGAGATCATGACCTGAGTTGAAGTCGGACATGTAAGCAACTGAGCCACCCAGGGGCCCTGACTCTGAAGTGTCTAATCTGACTAACCAAATCGATGACATGCCCTTAACCAAGATAAGAAATTCAATAGAAAGAGTGGGTCTTAAGAAAAGAAAGAAAGAAGTGAATGAAAGCAAAAGACATTTAGTTTCAAATTTTTGAGTTTGAGGATCCTGAGGAATATCCAGGTCGAGATGACTGGGAGGTACATGGGAATGTAAATCTGTAAGTCAACATGGCGAGGTTGGGAGGGAAGGGGTCATGCTTAAAGATATATAATTTTTAACCAAAAGCGTGTAAATGGTAGTTGAAACCAGGGGAATGAGGACTATTTTCCAAGGAGGGTACAATAGTCTCCCTTTATGCACAGGAGAGACACTCCCAGACCCCCAGTGGATGCCTGAAACCACAGAGAATACTGAACCTTATACATATACGCTATGTTCTTTCCTGCACACACATACTTATGATAAAGTTTAATTTACAACTTAGGCACAGTAAGAGATTAACAACAATAACTAATAATAAAATGAGACGACAATATACTGTAAGAAGAGTTATGTGAATGTGGTCACTCTCTCTAAATATCCTGTTGTACCATTCTCACCCTTCTTGTGACAATGTGAGATGATAAAATGCTATGTGGCCAGATGAGGTGAGGTGAATGACGTAGGCACTGGGATATAGCCTTAAGTGACTACTAGCCTAGCGATACATCAGGAAGAGGATCATCTGCTTCCAAACTGTAGTTCACCACAGGGAGTTGAAACCACCGGAAAATAAAACCACAGATAAGGGGGACTACTGTATTCAAAATATTTGAAGAGAGTTTGGGATAGAACAAAAGCAAAATTGAAGAAGTGACTAGAATTAGGAAGGAGAATTCAGAGAGAGAAGAAATTGTTAGATTATGTTTACGTCAACTCATCAAAGACAAAAGCTGTCTTGTTCATTCTCTGAGTCTCCAGGGCAATGCTTAGCCCAGTAATTTTGGTTGAACTAACATGGAAATGGTGGCTCAAAAGCCAAAAAAGGTGAACATTTTAAGAAGGAGGAAGTGGTCAGTAACACCAAATGTTGTAGTTGATCATTTTAGATCAAAGGACCACTGGATTTAGTAAATCTAGTTTAAGTTGCACCACTATCAGGAGACCCAGAAACTTGAAAAGACAAGGCCAAGGCCAGCAATTGGCTGATGAGTGAGTTAGAAGCAGGACTCTGGTCCCCTGACTCTTGTCCAAGGGTTGTTTCTTCTACAATGAGCTTTTCCTCTCAGAGGAGGGTTATACCCACTGCTACTACATGTCTGGATTCAAGCAACCTCAGACTGTCAAATCCACCCATAAAAACGAACTCCACTAACATGGCCATAGCACTCTACATAGCAGGAGAAGAGAGCTCTAGAGAACAGAGCAAGTCTGGAGTCAGAAAGGCATTCCAGACCTTGCTCTAACACCTACCTGCACATTGTCTATGGAGTTTCTCCATAAAAGAAAGGATCCCTATGACTTGAATCTCTGGGTCATATCTTGAGCCAGAATTTTCTCTAATTCTCATTACTTATAATAAGACAGGAAGAGATGCTGCAGGCAGGTGGGAAAAAAAGCACAAACTTCTATGCTGTGATATGGGGTCATTAAACAGGAAGCTTCTATCAGATTCTACACAGAGATGAGGAAAACTTGAATTCAGTGAAGTCGAACGATACTGACATCATCTTCTTTAATGATAATGAAGTGATATTACTGTTCACACAGTTGATGACATCCTAAGAAAATGAGCGATTTCTCAAAAGCAGTGAGGGATTCTCAAATAGCAGAGCACTCCAGAATTACCTGGGGAGGTACTCCCATCAGAGCTTCTGGGGTAGCCTAAATGGGCTCAGCCATTAAAGTTCAAAATTCCCTGGAAATTCATTCCAAGAGAAATGGTAAACATGATATTTTCCACATTTTAAAACTCCGAGGTTTCAAAGATCAAGCTCCAGAACTCATTTCCCTCTTTGTGATGCTTGCGGGGCCAGAACGTCTGTAGGATGAGACACTCATGGTCACAACCCCTGTGGCTTCAGTGTTTTCATCAGTAAAGACAAGTACAGCAGCACAGAGATTTCCAGAAGCCCCCATCTGGCAGAGATGACTAATGGGGCTTTCCCACTGACATCCTAGCAAAGGTGCCAGAAATATATTGTTTCCAGATCACAGCCCTAATAGGGCAGTTCCTCCTGGGACATTGCCCTGATGTATAGCCTGTCTTCCTTTTACAGCCTACATATCCCCCATGCTGTGCAACCCGCCTATCCACAGCGGTGGCCCCAGAAATGCATATCTGATCTGCCCCTCTAAACTGGTTCCTTCGTACAAAGGTCAGCCGTGCTGTAAACAAGTTAACAGGGCAGTTTTCCTTCCACTACACAGGTCACAATTGTCACTCACTTTTTTATACCATAGTTGCCAAAATTAAAGGAAGAGATGGTCTAGCTAGGATCCTAATCAATCCAAAGAGTTCCAAGGGGGTGCAAAGGCAGGTGAAACTCAGGTAGTTATTATTGGCCAGTTGCTGAAAATCATCACAGGCTTTTTTATAAAGGAGAGGCAAGAAATTGAGTAATGGGTGATTTATTCACTGAAGGCCCTATTCCCATCAGAGCTTGTAAAAACATGTTGAGCTACAAAATACATAATATATCTACTCAAAGTCCACTCTCAGAGACTATTGAAAGCTGAGAATGAACTGAGGGTTGGGGGGGAGGGGGGAGGGGGGAAGACAGGTGGTGGTGATGGAGGAGGGCACTTGAGGGGAAGAGCACTGGGTGTTGTATGGAAAACAATTTGACAATAAAATATTATGGAAAAAAAATAAATATAGTTTAATATATGTTTTTAAAAATAAAAAAAAAGTCCACTCTCAGAAAGATAGGCAAGATCTCAAACTAAAGATAAAGCCCGTGTTACCATTGATATAATCCTAGCCCATTAATAATTGCTTTTTTCCCCTTCAGTGTGTGAAGAGATGAATCAACAGCCTTCATGAGAAGTAGGTATTGTACTATTAACTGAGTGACCTTGGAAAAGTCACATAACCTGTCTGGACTTCAGTTTACTTATAAGTGAAACAAGGAGATTGATTTATATAATTGCTAAGGTCCATTCCATCCCTGAAGTTCTAGATCTATAACAGGGAACACTGGCTATTGATGAGTTTCACAGACAGGAAGCATGGTGATATTGATTTCATATTCTATCAAAACAATTAATATTTCAACAAGGACAAGAACACAGATAAACAATGTAGAAGCAGGAACAGAATTTGAAGAATCGTAAGGGCACAAGAGCAGGCCCTGGAACACCACCTCCAGATGTGGGATCTACCTCTCCAAGGAGGCCAGACTGTATTTTCTAAACAGCATCTGGAAGAATGGAAGCTCTACTGGGTATAAAAAGGTTTGCTCTATGAACAAAATCCAATAAGTTATTTTATTACAGGATGCCTCAAAACCCTTCCTGCACCTGTTTAATAGAACTTTGTGCAATGAGGAAAATGTTCTATATATGCACTTCCCACTATAGTAGCCACTGGCCACATGTGGCTATGAAACACTTGAAATGTAGCTAGTGTGACTGAGGAACTAAATTTTTTATTTTATTAAAAATTAATTTCTAATTGAATAGTCACATGGGGCTATTATGTATGTCTAAGACAGTATAGCTTAAACCATACACATTCACAACATTAACCTTAAGGGGGAGATAATGCATGTAGCATTTCCCAAACTTGTTGAGCCATGAAGTTCTGTTATCAAGAAACTGAAATTCCTTGCAAAACTATTTGGGAAGTACTGGTCTATGAGCCATCTTGTTGAGTAGTTGAAACCCCAGGAGAGCTCGTAAGCTTTGACCTTGTAACCAGCCATCAAGTGCATCAGTCACCACCCAGTGACAGACCAGATGTCCTCTGTTCTCCACATGTCATAATGTCACCCCACCATTTGATCGTATCACAACTTTCCAAGGTTTGACAGACACATGTTGCCTCCAAGTGTGGATCTGGTCATTGGAATTCTACCAGTTCTTCCTTTTCTCTAAGCATAAAAAAATGATCGCCTATTTCTACTAGGCTTTGCATCTGTCCGTGCACTCTTACGTACTCTGGGACGCATTGTTACTTCAACAATCCAGTAAGATAAGTGGTATTCCTTTTGTAGGTGAGAAATTGGGGCCCAGACAGACAGAAGAACCCAGTTGCTCAAGGTCACACACTTGGTTAATGGGAATAGACCTTCATATTTAAATTATGTCTCATCAAACATTCTAACAATACTATTCTGAGTTGACTTCTACCTCAAAATGTCTAGGGTTTATTTAAAAAGTGTTGAACACATTCTCAAAATACCAAAAATTCATACATACCTGAGAAGAGCAGTTTGTATTACAGAGTTTGCTCATATATACCTTGAGAATTATGATAAATGCAAGAAATGTTTAATAATCATGGAATAAAAGGCCAATGTGATTATTTACCAACATGTATAATTCCTATCCTCCAAGAAAGCCTCCACTGGACCTGGAATAATCATGTACTTCTCAACTGAAAATCCACATGGCTCTGTAAATAAGCAGCTACAAATTTCATTTGCCCAATTATTTCTCCTCTCCTGAGTATTCAATCAATTTGGTGCTTCTAAGTGCCATTTACTCAGACCGCAAAAGTGCACACGACTGCTCATTTTTGCATCTAATTCAGGCTTGGCTCCTCGAGTGGTAGCATGTGGGCCAAAGTCCTTGAATCAATTTGTCATCACATCAGATATGAGTGCCTTTGACTTTGACCTACACGATTGTAGAAATCAAGGGTTGTTTTTTTTTTCAGCGAAATATTGCTTCTTGAACCATCATTTGGCCTTGTAGAAAATTGAATGGGGTCTGAAGTTACACTATGACCCAGAGTTCCAAATCCAGGCATTGCCCAAAGAAGACAATGCAGGCCCTGAAGCAGAATGTCAACGAGGTGACCCTCTACAGATTTACAGGCATGGCCAGCTATTGACAGGGCTCATTATACTCATTTTGGCTCTCTAGATTAAAGTACAATCACGTTCAGATACATAGCAGTGATTATTTCACCTGTAATAAATCTGTGTACATTTAATATAATATTGGACTTTATTATGACATACTCTGAAAACAGTTCATACTATGATTCAGCTTTCATTACAATGTGGCATACAGAGATGCCTTTGGGTTCATCTCAGTGGTCCTGAGGAACCTAAAGGAAAGGAAAAGTCAGGGTAAAAAGTAATGAGTAAGGAGCAGAAGGTCAGCTGGAGGGAGATATAAAGGGGTTCAAAGGTGAAGTCTGGGTCATCGGGAAGAGACCTTGAACGAAGGGATCAGGCACACTGAGAGCCTGGAAAAGCCCAGAGAGAGGAGGATTTAGTAGCCAGCACTCCAGAAGGCCCAGTGGAGAAGACAGGGAGGGCTGTGGAAAGAGAAAATAGGGGGAGACAGAGAAGAGGAGAACAAAACAGCTCCATGCACAAATCCATTCATCCAGCTGCAAAAGCTCATAAGGTCTACAGGAGGTGAGGGTGCTTTCTTACATCATTTCTGAGTTCTTACCACACGAGACACTTGTTAATATTATAGAATCTTGGTCTCCATGCCTAAGGCCTAGGAATCTGTGTTTTTAACAAGCAGCCCCTGCTGATTCTCATTATAGGCCAGTTAGTGGAGAAGGACATAAATTAAAGGCTAGTGGGCTAAAGTTTAGATCCTAACCCATCCACTCACCAGCTCCATGAACTTGGGAGAGATACATAACTCTCTGTGCCTTGGTTTTCATGTATATATATATAATGTCCCATTGAAATCCTACAAGTACCATGCCCAGTAGGGAACCAAGGCCCAAAGCGATTTGTTGAGTAGTTTGCCTAAAGTCATGCTGCTGGCAAATGTAGGATTGGGTTCAAACCAGGGGCCACATGGCTCCAGGTGCCAAGTTTTAAAAGAAATTTTTTTAATGTTTCTTTATTTTTGAGAGACAGAGACAGAGAACGAGTGGGGGAGGGGCAGAGTGAAAGGGAGACAGAATCTGAAGCACACTCCAAGCTCTGAGCTGTCAGCACAGAGTCCAACGTGGGGCTCAAACCCACAAACAATGAGATCATGACCTGAGCTGAAGTTCGGCACTTAACCCACTGAGCCACCCAGGGCCCCACAGGTGCCAAGCTCTTAGCCCCAGTGATGTTCTGCCTCTCCTCCCAGGAAGGAGCACTGTGCTGAGAGAGACAGAGGGAAGAGCTTTCCAGAGAAGCAAGTTATGTTAATTCTCATTCATACCAGATGATAACTTGATGTTCCATTTACATAAGTTACTCTGTAAACTAGTAAAGTTCACTCAAATTAATTTTTGAATCAAGCTTTTCTTTCTCAAGATTAATAATTCATAGGAATCAAGCCCATGGTGCCACCTGGGAAATGGCTCAGGCATATTAATGTTTCAACGAACCTCACAGCTAATAATACCACGAGTGGTAGAGATGACTAGAAATAACGTACCAAGTGCTTCCCACACACACATAGTCTATAACACGGGTGTAGATTTGGGTCTAGGCTAACAGAATTCACCATGAGGCCACCTGCCCAAGTGGGTTCACTTCTACACTGCTTTACACAGGCAGGTAGTCTCGGCAGCATATTCCTTGGCTGGAAATTTGCATTCTCTTTCAAATCAGGCCTTACTGGCTCATTTCTGAAGATGCTGCAGTATATATCAAAATGAAGATCGAATCACCTGCTGCTCTGAGAAGATTTATTTTACTAGGATGTGTGAAATGATTGTTTCTCATTTGTCATCATGCTTTGCACTCCAAGTTGAAAGGAAGATGCTTCCTCAAAGATAGGATATGACACCAGAAACTAATGCTAAATTTTCTGGTTAAAAAATACACATATACATATTGCAGAAGACAGAGTCTATTGGGAGCAGTTTTTTAAAGTACTACTCAAAGTCCCGAGGACAAACAAATATAGAGAGAAGAAAGACAACAGCCAAACTTTGTGGACAAAAGAAATATAAATTTGTTCAAGCAAAGCAACGCAGAGATCAGCAAAATTATTTGAGGAAAAGGGAGCATTCTGTGTGACAACAACAAAGGAAATTATTCTAGAGCAAAACTAAGGGGATGCCTGGGTGGCTCAGTTGATTGAGCATCTGACTCTTGATTTCGGCTCAGGTCATGACCTCACAACATGGACCGCCCCCCATCAGACTCTGTGCTGATAGTGTGGTGCTTGCCTGGGATTCCCTCTCTCCTCTCTGCCTCTCTCCCACTCTCCCTCTCAAAATAAATAAACCTAAAAAACTTTTTTTAAATACCCCCAAAACTAAGGACCGCAGATAGGAATCTATGAGGTAAGATTTAAAGGGCCCTTGTGTTGAGAAGCGCTAGTATCTCACAACTAGATACTATTACTTTCTTTGGCTTCAGGCCAGGACTAAGAGGCATGGAGAAGCTGATTCTTCAGGTGGGAATTGAGAGATAAATTCAGGTACAGCCAGGATCGGAGGTGGTGAGAGATGGTGACATAGCCAGCCAAAATCTATGAGAAGACATTAAAAGTCAGTTAGTGTGGAGTCCATCTGAGAAAGAGTAGAGGAATCATTCTAGTTCTGGAATTTTCAGGTTCAGCTTCTGTGATCAGCCTATACTTTGTTTTTGGTTCATGAGATGGACCATTGTATTTTTATCCTACATCTTCTTTTTAAGTTTGTCTCATGGGGTTTCATATTCCTTGTTAGCAATGAAATTTGATTAATGATAAATGTAGCAGATCTTGATGCTGGTAGAGAACTTACACCAAGCACCAAAGCCAATTCCTAAATCCTCACATTTCCCAGAAGGATTATCTGGCCATACTGAACCAAAAGAATGCTTTCCTCTCATTTCTTCACACTAACAGATGGTCTGCCTTCCAGAGGTTTTATACCATTATGTTTAAAATATTTAAAGGAGGCTATCATGCTTTGGAGCTTTAGGTAGTAAGCCAAGATTAGCTGATAATCAAAGATAATGTAGAAGATAAATTCAAACACTGGAGAGGCGTTTAAACTAGATCAGATTCTAGGATAATCCTGGCCTCTTTAGTCAGGTTGCAAATGCCTAAATCTTCCATCATTTCTCCCACAATACTGTCTTCATATTTTTTTACCCTTATCTAAATGTGCCCCCGTTTACTAATGTCCCCCTTAAAGGATGACCCTTAGAACAGAACACACATGACCTGATGAATGCACAGCACCCTGGGATCACCACCTCTTAAAAATGCACTCACTTCTGTACGTGCTGTGGAGAGCACATCCTATTGTGGGCACTAGGCCTCACCAGTGGTTCCAAGTGAACTTGGAGCCTCAAGTGTTTAAAGTAGTATCAACTTGGACATAGGTCATGATAGGAGGCTGGGGAAGGAGCCTCCCATCTGTGCAATGGGCTTGCACACCACTGCAAACCCATTACTTTTTGGAAATGCACCATTACCTAGAAAAATAATATCCAGTAGAGTGCAAGGGAGGTGAGAAACTTCCAGAGGTAAATTTCATTTGGCAGTTTTGCCTCTGTTTGGCCCTGGAAATTCAGGACCATGGAGACAGCCATCCAAAACTTCTAGAAGAAAGTTTTCACCTGCCTTGAACCTAAATATCAAGAAACATCTCTCCAGAACTTCTTCAAATCTACACCTTCAGGTTTACTGTCTGAGTGTACTTGGACCCTGGATGTCTAAAGGTTCCACTGTAGAAGCATTTTATGATTCAAAATACAGAATCAGAGAAAAGGGTGCCTGGCAGGGTGGAATGATGGAATGATGGAAGCTTCCTTCGAGTGAGCTGTGTGCTGCTTCACTGCAAAACAGTGGTTGGATCCAATTTACCACTCCTCCCACCACACACACACACAAAATATTCATACTCATATTTCATATTGTCTCTTTGAGCATTAGGGCAGCCAAGGAACTTCTGCAGATGTATGATTCTCACATTAAATTCAATATATCAACCAGAAATGATTGGCCAAGTAATTTTCTTGAAAATTTTCCATGAGGATTCTACAGGGGGTCCTTCCTTCGCTTCAGCCCTAGGACTTCCTCAAGCCCAGTCACACTTCTATGTGCACAGGGCCAAATCACAGGTGTGTACTCAGAACATTCCAAAGAATTGATCTCTTTGATCATTCATTCAAAAGTACCTCTGCCTCTAATAAAGGCTTTCCATCTAAGAACTTACTCTGTAGCCAGGGTCACAAGATGTCTCTGTACTAAACTGTTCAATAAAACACAAGAGTTGGCAAATGAGTTGTAAAAGCCTCACATATTGGAGGAACTTAAGGGAGAGGAAAGATAAGGGTTCATCAGCTACAACCTCTTAAAATCCAGGGGATCCAAGCTGGGTTGTGGAGATTCAATCTAAGAATGAGATCACAGGAGAACAGAGGAGTCTAACTGCCATTTCGGCTGCCAGCCTGGAAGGTTGCAGGGAATGGTGATCACCACTGCAAGCCTGAAGAATTATGTCTTGAGTATTCCCGGCAAGTCAATTACAGCATGCAAATTTTCCGCGGAGTTGACTTCTCGGCTTCAGGAGCCACGCACATGCTCCTTTGGGCTTTTTGCACGAGGAAAACATTGTTGGGAAAGGAGCCTGAGGACCAACCACTGGAAAGTGCACTCAATAGCACTTTGGTTGAGATAATTGCTGCGTTTTTTTTTTTTTAAATTGTAGGCTTTAGAGGTGACCACAAGCAAAATTTGTGACAGACATTTGACACTGAGAAACTGCCGTGTATGGGTGAAATTTTTCACAGCCCTCCCCCCGCCAACACTGGTTTATTGACTAACAAAGGAAAATGATGTAAAACCACTGGGGTATGTTAGCCAAGTTTTCTCTTTTGTCGTAATGCTCTTTCACTGGGCACCAGGATTTCTCCTCATTACAGTCATGCAGACTCTCATCCAGGCAAGCCCATTCTAGTCTGCTGCTTGGGCGATGCACCATGGCCCAGTGTGCAGTGTCGCCCTGCTGCTATGCAAACACACACATGCAGACTGCAGAAAGACCCCTTGCCCACCCTGGGCTCAAGGGTCTTGAGAGCCCTGCTTAGTTCCTGCACAGCTGCCTCCTTTTCCTCTTGGCTGGATGTTTTCCTTTATCCTTTCTGTCGGGAGCAAGCACTGTCCGGAAGAAAGCTTGCCCTGTGACAGTGTAACAGGAGTCCACCAAATAGGAAAACATCACAATCCAAAGCAAAGACAGAACTTGCAGAGGCATCTCTGGCCCACAGTCAGCAGGATCCTGTGATGTCAGTTGGCATTACAAAGATATAATCAGAAGAACTAGGGGAGAGCTTTCCAGAGGCACTTGAGTGGCATGTCTCCAGCCCTAGCTGGGGCCCTGGGTCCAGGCCAGCAGTCGGAGTGGGCCAGCAGCTAGCATAGTTATTTTTGAGAGACTTCCAGCAGGTTTCTGGGCTCCTTAAGTTGACTTCCTAAGCAAGCTTCCTTCCCAGCACAAGGACGTATCCCTGCCTCTTAGCCTTGACAATCTTACTTCCCACTGTACAGATGGCATGCCATATCCTGGCTTGGGGGACCCCAGGGAACCTATTTGTGCCACCATGTAAAACATTTGAATGATATTTATCTCCTTGGGTCTTTGGGAAGACTCAATAAGATAGAGCAGGTAAAAGTGTCTAGCATTTAGCATATGGTTTGCCCTACATGAGAGTTAATGAATATATAAACTACCTTCACAAATCAATCAGAAAGCATTTCTGGGGTGTCTTCTGTATGCTAAACAATGAAGATAACAAAAATGAACAAAGCATTTTCCCCTCTCAAGGAACTTATAGACTAGTTGGGGAGATGATACAAACATAGGCAAAGCATCCAAGAAAAACAGAGAACAAGCATCCAAGAGGGAGATGTGCTGTGTTTGCCACAGGTATCTTGAAGGAGAGGCTAGCACAAGCAGAAAAGTTAAATGAAAGAAGGATTTTAGCAGCTCCACAAAGGCTGAGAAGGACTTCTGGAAGTCAAAAAGAGGTCTCAAATGAAGAAAGGCTTTTGGAGGAACATTAGTCTCCCAGGAGTTGACACAATAAAAAGTTGTTCTTCCAAGAGCCCTGCTGCACTGGAATAACTACTAGACCTCAAGACCAAGCCCTGTACAAAAAGAAAGAAAGGTACCTCCTCCATAAGTCTGTCTTTGATTCAGCACAGGAGAAACTATATCTATGGTTTTCCAATCCCAGAAAGAGAACAGAGGCAAGAAAAAGACAAAAGAAAATAAAGCATGCAGAGAGATAACCATCTGTGTTTGCTGGTTTAGTCTTCCTTCAAATGTGTAATTATGATTCCAAGGGTTGTGTTGGCCATTTGGAGAGATGAGAGTCCAGGTCAAGCAAATAACCCACAAAGAAGGCAACTGACCTACAGACAATAGGCTATATGTGCATGGTTTTTCTCTTAAAGGAGATATGTGTTTGCCCACCAAACACAAGACACTTCCTTAAAACATTTTAATGTAGTAGGAAACATCAACTTCACAAGTCTTCAGCAAAGTCTAAAGTGGTACCAATCACCTCATCCCTAGAATAAAACTTAAGACTATTATTTTCATTTTGTATGAAACATTCAAAGTTCAGGGCTGGAAAATTGTGTGTGGGCTGATGCCTGATAGTGCAGCCAGTTATTATGTAGTGACTCACGCTAAATGTCCAGAGCCACCACACCTTAAAGTCAAACTCACTCAAGCCAGACAGTAAACTATTAGCAGAGATATTTTTGTAACCATAATTTCTAGTCTTTTAACTAATTTTTTTTTAAACATGTTTCATGGTCAGTTTTCTGAAAGTCATAGAGCTCTCTTTTCTGGCATCAGGGTCTCGGACTATTTATCCTTTTAAAAACAACACAAAATAAAAACATACCCTTGGAGTATTTTAAGGAATTTTTCAACTGACCAACTTGGTCAACCAGCATAATCCTGGAGCACTGGCTCCGTCGTGTCAGCCAGCCCCGGATCCTCACCACAAGGAAGACTCAGCGCAGGACTCCTGTGGTTGTGGCCACGTCTGCCCCAGGTACCCAAAAGGAAGTCTCCCCATGGTGAGGCCAAGCAGAGATGGCACCACGCGGGGAGAGCAGCCAACAAGACATAAGAGCTCTGAGATGGGTGTCCATGCGGAGTGGACGCTGACAGGCTCTGCTCTCATACAAAATAAAGTGGCTAGTAAAACACTCACACCTCAGGTAAAGCCCTCATCCCGGGGCCCGAGTCCAGTTTCAGTCACCTGCCTTCACACCCTTCACACGTCCACACAGAACCCATTTACAGTCATATCCTGCCTGTGCCCAAAGGGCCCAGGGCTGGAAGCTCCTGTTTATTTATTTTTTAAATGCTATCTTTTTTTTAATGTTTATTTATATTTGAGAAAGAAAGGGAGGGGGAGGAGGGCAGAGAGAGAGGGAGACAGAATCCAAAGCAAGGTCCAGGCTCTGAGCTGTCAGAACACAGCCCAATGCGGGGCTCAAACTCATGAACTGTAAGATCATGACCTGAGCCAAAGTTGGACACTTCACTGACTGGGCCACCCAGGCTCCCCATGGAAGTTCCTGTTCAGCATCAGTATGTGTCTGAGAACTTCGGAAGAGCCCCAGGACAGACTCAGGCTCAAGGTCTCTATATAGCAACAGAATTGAACAGCTTTTCTTCATGTATTTTTAGTTCTTTTCATGACACGCTGTCAGGTTAGTGATGGAGAGAGCTCTCCTGGGCTACTGCGGCAAGTCCTTTGACTCTGTCTGAGTTTTGTTTCACACAACGTATCCACCGTTAGACTGAAATGAATGGAATAGAATTGACGTACAACGTGTGTTGCCCACTTCGCCCCATCTCTACACCACTGCAAGGACCTCGAATGTGTTATGAAGCTCTTTCCTAGTGCAGGATCTCCCCCCCTTTTTACACATTAAATTAATGGGAGTGGATGATTGGTGTTTGGCCTCCACAAAGCCTCCCTGTTTGGGGAGTTGAGGGAAGACCTTGATGGTGTGGAGGCCAGAGGAGGCTTCCTGCCCACAGCCAGCCTGAAGAACCGCATCTGGCAGGACAGAGGCTGGGAACAGGAGACAGGGAGGAAGCTAACACACCACGGACAGCTTGGAGTATTTTCTTGGTTAAGAACACAAGCTGTGCACGCACCTCAGTCCTCAACCCTTGATAAGAGGAATCTAGTAGAGGGGGCTTGATGGCCATGGAGAAATCAGAAAGGTGAAGGCAGAAACTGTATCTATATCTTCACTGCTTGGTCCGGGCACTGAGCTGGCACATAACACACAGGTGCGGAAGGAATGACACATGGGCAAGTTTGTGGATTAAAGGCCAGGGGTGGTTGAATGAATGGATTATAGATTATAGGGAGACAGAAAGTACCAGCCTCCCAGCCAAAGGTATCTAGAGAGAGGGATAGGCCAGGTTCCCATGTTCTCTGTGGACTCTTTCCCATCCAAATGCCAATTGTGGTTAGAGCTGCTCAGCACAGGAGACCCCCCCTATAGTAGAAACCCCACACTTCCATAGCAGATTTCTTCTGATCCCAGCCCTCTGTGCCATATATGGGTCAAGACCTGAGGTCTGGGATCTCCCTAAAAGTCCAGCATTCCTTGCCTTCCTTGCACACCTTGAGGGCAGCTTCTGGCTAAGAAACAGTCTTCACTCACCTCTTTTTCATCCTCCTACAAAACCACTTCCTCTCCTGTTCCATCCTCCTGAACCACCCCCATACTGTGCCCCAATGACAGTTTCAGTGGTTCTGTTCCAATCCATATTAGGATTTAGGGGTCCCTTCATAACATGACGCACAGAAAGAAAGAACAAGATTCTAATCTTGCATCAGTCCTCCTCCTCACATCTGCTTTGCCTTATATACTCATCTCTGTGCCTTCTTCCGCTGCCCCTCCTCTCACCCCACACAGACTCACTGCAACTGTGTGAACCTGAGTCAGAAGCTCCACAGCTTTGGCGGGGAGGTGGCAAGCGCAGCATCCCCTGTCCTGTCCATATCTTGAATTTCTAGAAAGCCTATGTGCTCTACAGAGGCTTCCAGTCTCACAGACCACACACATTGTGTCATTCATCCATGGGACATTTTCTCTTGCTGTTTGTAGCATCTTGTGCCCACTTACACTTTCTAACTGCTGCTTACCTTTTCCCCAAGGCAGGGAGGAAGTGTGGTCTGATGACTGAAGAAGTTGCCTAGAAATTGGGAGGCTGTGTGGACTAGGGAAAATTATTTTCACTCTGGTATGTTGGTATTTCAGCAACTTTGGGTGAAGGAACAGAAAGCAGCCCAAGGGTCCAGGGATGGGCGTCCTCAGTTGCTGGTCCTTCCTGCTTGCCCAATCAATGCTTGCCCAATAAGCTTCATGAACTGCTACCCTGGGTGTCCCCAAGAGTCAGGCACCTTGGTCCTGGAATGGGTGAATATGTACATAGAGCTTCCTGTCAAAAATCTTGATAAATGGGGTACCTGGGTGGTTCAGTAGGTTAACTGTCAGACTTCAGCTCAGGTCATGATCTCACAGTTTGTGGGTTCAAGCCCCACATCGGGCTCTGTGTTGACAGCTAGCTCAGAGCCTGGAGCCTGTCTTCAGAGTCTGTGTCTCCCTCTCTCTCTGACTCTCCCCTGCTCATGCTGTCTCTATCTCTTAAAAAAAAAAAATTTAAAAAAAATTTTTTAAATCTTGATAAATGACTCCCACTCCTGACTTCTATGCATAAGGGTAAGGACACTTTCAATCTCAAGTGACAGAAATTCAACTCAAATTAGCTAAAGCCAAGAAAGAAATTCATGGGCTTATATTCTTAGGTACATTTGACTTTAGGAAAGTCTGAATATAAGATCTAGGGGTTCCTGGGTGACTCAGCCCAGGTCATGATCTCATGATTCATGAGTTCAAGCCTTGCATTGGGCTCTGTGCTGACAGCTCAGAGCCTGGAGCCCACTTCAGATTCTGTGCCTCCCTCTCTCTCTCTGCCCTTGTGCCACATGCTTTCTGTCTCTCTCTCTCTATCTCTATCTCAAAAATAAGAATAAACATTAAAAAAATTTTTTAAAGCAATGTCATCAGAAACTATTATCAGAAAGCTAAACAATAACCACTGTTGGTGAGGATGTGGTTGGATGAGGTATTGGTAGGAAGGTAAATTAGTATAGCCACTATGGAAAACAATATGAAGTTACCCCCAAAATGAAAAATACAACTATATACAATATAGTATAATTCAGTAGCCTCTATCCTACGTATTTACCCAAAAGAAATGAGTCAATACCTCCAAAATACGTCTGCACTCTTACATTCATTGTAGCATTATTCATAATAGCCAAGATATAAAAACAGCCTAAGTGTCCATTGACAGATGAATGGATAAAGAAATTGTGTGATACATACATACATACATACGTACAATGGAATATTATTTAGCTTGGAAAAAAAGAGATCCTACTATTCACAGCCACATGGATGAACCTAGAGAACATTATGTAAGTGAAATGAGCCAGCTACAAAAAGAAAATTACCACATGATCTTATATATATGTGAATCCAAAAATGTCAAATATATAGAAGCAAAGAGTAGAACAGGGGTGGGGAGGTGCGGGGGGGGCGGTGCTTGGAAAAATTTTGGCCAAAGAGTATGAAGTTGTGTTTATGTAGGATGAATGATTCTAGAGATTGAATATATAACATGATTATAGATTAACAAAACTGTACCAAATATTGGAAATTTGCTAACAAAGTAGATTTCAGATACTCTCATCACACACACAAAAAGAAAGGCAACTGTATGAGGAGATATGTTAATTAGCTTGACTATAGTAATCGTTTCACTATATATATCAAGTCATCATGTTGTGTGTTATACATCTTAAATATACACAACTTGTATTACAAATAGACTTAAAATTAAAATGTAAATGTCTTCAGAGCCCTGCCTCTGTCTCCACCTGCTGGACAGGTGTTCTCCAAAAGGTTAGAAGATGGCTGCCAACTCAAAACCCCAGTGGGACAGAACTACTCCCCAATAATTGCAGCAGAAATGTGTTTGGGTCATGTACCCATTCCCAAGCTATTCCTGAATCATGTGGCTTCTTCTATTGCAGGGTAGACCTGGATCAGGTTGTAGAATATGTTTTCTGTAAGAGACGTGTTCAGTTCCCAGAAGGATAGAAATGGATGATAGACAAGCAAAAACTTGCAATGTCTCCTATACCACTTTGAGCCAGCCAGGCACCCAAAGTGCAAGCACTGGCAGCAAACTAGAATGCCCAGTGCACCTGGTTGTCAGTCTTCTAAATTTCATATATTTCCAATAAAAGCAACGACAGAGCCAAGGCTGTGGGCTCAATATATACAGCCATACAATGTGACAATCTCTTTTTTTCTATAGCTGGATAAGGTTCTTCCAGCTTGGTGAAGTTAAATATAAATAGCCATTGGCTTTGTTGCAATTATCAAAATATTTCTATGACTCACAAGATAAATGAGAAAAATACACAGAAGAGTCAAAGTTACATTGAAGTTAGATTGTAATCACACCCTTGAGTTCTGACAACCCACTGACAAAGTTTCCTGTGGAGAGCATATCACTGACTTGTTTTTCTCCACAGAAGGTACTTGATTAGCCTAAAGCAGATTATCTTCTCTATGGATTATCTGAGATCCACACAGGTTGATATCCCTCCCGTACCACCCCCCCGCAGTTGCCAACTGAAGAGAAACACTGACCCACTGAGCCAAGAACCCATATTTGAAGCTACTGAATCATCTGATGAAGGACAAATCAGCTTACAGGACATCATTCTCTCTTTAAACACTGACACTGAAGTCTCTCAAGTGGACGAGGACGCTTTTCTACAGTAAGAGGATTAGGACTCTTTCTAGTATTGAGAACACTTTACCACCATGATGGTCTGCCAGGAAGTAGGGATTTCTGAGGTAGGCTTTCTATTCAGAAAAGACCTCAGATGCCCAGTGGAGTATGTGACACCAAGCTCAACATGCAGAGCTTTCCCTGACTTGAGTTTTCTCACCCTCTAACCTCTGTATCTCCAAGAGGCCCACATCTCAGCAGCAGCAAACCATCAACATTTACACAGCACCTGAGCAACAAGCATGGGAACATGAAGATGAGCTGGAAGACGCACTTCTGTGCAAGATGCTGTTATGAGCTCCAGTTCTGAACCTTTCAACTCTGTTCAAGCACAGCAGTGGTATTTGTGTGTCCTGTTTCAGAGGAGGACAGAGCTGCTAGATCATTTTAGATGTTGTGAGAATATACATGTATACTAAAAATGTGTGGATGAATTACAAAAAAAATTTAAGTATACATTTTCCAAAGCAATGGAGAGAAAGGGAAGTTGGGGAAAGTAAAAATATATATATTTTTAAGATGTTAGCAATACATCCAATTGTCATAACAATATCAGAAGAAGTGTCAATATATTAAAGGCATTTATTAAAAGACAAACTAACAGGTTCAGTTTTTTTGAAGCTCCTGTGTTCTAGAAACTTTCACTTTCTTGGCAAAAGGGGTGGAGAGAGCAAAACCGGATGTCAGGGCATCAGGTGGAGAGCTATGGCTCTTCCAGACAAGAGGCAGGGGCCTCACCTGAGGAAGCTCTGGGAGGGAACTGGGGGGAACATGGGGAACAAGGACATGCAAGAGGGAGATGGGCATGCCATCGAATCTGCTGAGCATGCCAGCTGATTAAACAAGCCAAATGAAGGGCACCTACATGGCTCAGTTGGTTCAGTGTCCAGCTCTTTTTTTTTTCTTTTAATGTTTATTTATAGTTGAGAGGGAGAGAGAGAGAGGTGGAGGGAGATAGAGACTGTGTGTGAGCAGGGGGAGGGGTAGAAAGAGAGAGAGAGACAGAATTCAAAGCAAGTTCCAGGCTCTGAGCTGTCAGCACAGATCCTCATGCAGAGCTCAAACCCACTAGCCATGAGATCGTGACCTGAGCTGAAGTCAACATTTAACCAACTGAACGACCCAGGCACCCCGAATGTCTGACTCATGACTTTGATTCAGATCATGATCCCATGGTTGGGGGATTGATCCCCATATCGGGCTCCATGCTGAGAGTGGGGCCTGCTTATATTCTCTCGTTTTCCCTCTGCCTCACTCCTCCACTCACACACACTCTCTCTCTCTCTCTCTAAAATAAAAAAAAATGTTTTTAATTCAGAACAAGTGCAATACCTGGGTAGCTCAGTCAGCTGAGTGTCTGACTTCAGCTTGGGTCATGATCTCACAGTTCGTGAGTTCAAGCCCCACATCGGGCTCTGTGCTGACAGCTCAGAGCCTGGAGCCTGCTTCATATTTTGTGTTTCTCTCTCTCTCTGTCCCTCCTCCACTTGCATTCTGTCTCTCTTTCTCTCTCTCTCTCTCTCTCTCTCTCTCTCTCTCTCTCTCTCTCTCAAATAAACATTTAATAAAATTTTTAAAAAATTTTAGAACAAGCTGATTTAGAAGGACTTCCTGGGGAAGATCAGTGGTTTTATGCTGCCATCATCTACATGGAGGCAGTGGTTAAAAGTGAATATACCAAATTGCCTAAAAGCAAGGGAGAAATGTAAGCATCAAGTCCTTGGCAATGCCAATTTTTGAAAGACACACAGGAAGAGAACCCAACAAAAGATCCTACGACAGGTAAGATCAGTTTGGTTACATCGCCATTGGAAAAAAAAAGACTTTGCAGCAGGGTGTTACCAATATCAGATACTTTCCAGAGATCAAAGCAGGAACCAAAAAAGCACACACTGGAATTGACAATACGGAGGTCACTGGAGAGCTTCGTTTTCATTAACCTAGTGAGTCTTGACTGAAGTGTCATTTTGAATGCAAACACAAATCCCTATAAATCCATCCACAGGGTCTCTCTAGATGACCTTGGGTGTCAACCAGCTTAATACCCATAATAAAATGCCACCACCCACTAGCCAGAAATACCCTGGCTTCTCTTGAGGCTTCTTCAAATTCCACTAATTTCCCAATACCAACATTTTATCACTGTCAAAGCAGCTGGCTCAGAGGACAGATCTCCAAGTTCCATTGTCTGACTTCTCTCTTCCCTTCTCAGGATTTTCTCACTTTTTCTCTTTCAAGGAGGGGATGAATCTTTCATTCTTTTGGAAGGTGGAATGAACCAGCCATCCTGCTTTTATACTCAGAGCAACCAGTGTTTACCAAGCAGCTTCTACATGCCAGGCACTGAGCTAGGAGCTTTCACATATTTAATTTACTTCTTACAAGCCTGTGATGAGGCTGACAGTATCATCTTGTTTTGCAGAAGAAATTATCCAGCAAAACTTTACAAATGCTCTCTCTTCTGAGCTAAAGCTAAAGAGGCACACTCACTTCTGACTCAAAGAAGTTCTAGCAGTCATATTGAACACAGGTAGCATCCTATTGATCCAAAGCCATGAACCAAATGTTGGAATCATCAATAATTTTTCCAACATCTTTGGTTCAGTGTAGTGAGTGGAACTGCTCAAGGAAGTTGGCTTGGGAAGGGAACTATCTAATAACAAAATACCATACTGGGTGGATTAACCAACAAACATTTATCTGTTACAGTCCTAGAGATTGAAAGTCCAAAATCAGGGTGTCAGCATGATTGAATTCTAGGGAAGATCCATTTCCTGGCTTATAGACAGCTACTTTCTCACTGTGTCCTCACAGTGGCCAAAAGAGAGCTCTGGTCCCTTCATCCCCTTGTATGGGAACCAATATCATCATAGGGGCTCTGCCCCCATGGCCTCATCCAAATCTGATTACGTCCCAAAAACCCCACCTCCAAAACCACCACATGGGGATTAGAGCCTCCACATGTGAACTTCAGCAGAAAACAAACATACGGTCTATAGCAGGAGGGAAAGAGAAAAGAAGTAAAGAGGAGGGGGAGAAAAGGACAAAAAGTAAAGATTGCAGGAGCAGCGGAAAAGACTCTGGTGCACCAGGGACTTGGGCCAGAAATGCTCAACCACCACAGGAAATTACCCTCAGGGCCTAGGCAGCGTCCCAGCCAGGAAGAGGAGACAGCTCACACCTGGCTTCAATAAAGAGCCCCTCCTGCAAACCCTGTCTCGGTCTTGCTATGGTCATGAAATGCTGGGTTTTTTAAAACCCAAAATGCAACTTGCCTGGCACGTTGCCACTTCAACTACAATCTCTGTATTTTTTGGAAGCAATGGATAAATTTCTGCTCCACTCATTAAAATACTGTTTGAGAAAAAAGAAAACTTGTCTGCTATTTAAGATGTCCACATTTAAATACCCTTTTCCAAAGAAGAGAGTGCAGGAAAGCTCATCGATCACTTATTTCTCCTTGCTACCCAACAGGTTAATTTTTCAGCGGACTTCGGTTAGACAAACTTCCCACCCTCTTACGTTCTGCTAACACAGGCACTTGGGGACAACGCTTGAGTGGCATTTCTGAGCCCTCCCCCTGGCAGCGCTGTCATCAATACCATTTGAATATTTTCTGTTTTATTGTCTATTTTACTTTTATGGACTCGAGCAAAAGCCACTTTTACAATGGTCACTTATGGTTTCCTTAACTTTGTGATTAAGCCAGAAAAATTCGGTTTGAAACTGCATATAATTTAAGGCTTCAACATCCAACCATGTATTTCCACTTGCCTGTGGTCCGAAATGATTTCAGTACTTCAACTCTTCTTTGAGGCTCCCCGAGTCAGTAGAAATGACCTCCCACTGCCCCACAGCAGCAACTTAAGGAAACTGGGAAGGATTTTTCCATCTAAGACCACAATTTCTGAAACTGCTTCCTCTCCTCACTCTCCTTGACCTTCCTTCAGCATGTGGCCCTATTAACCACACCCTCCATGAAATCCTCTCTTTGTGTGTGTGTGTTTATGTGTGTGCGTGCACGCATAAGAGCAAAGATCTTGCATCTATAAGTTATGTTGATTATGAATTGTAGTCTGGCACTTTCTAACTGCAAGACATTGAAGGAGTTGCTTAAAAACTCTGAGCTTCTGTTCTTACATCCATAAAGGAGGGAGGATAATCACTACTTCATAAGAGTTATGGTGAAGACTATATCAGCTGCTCGTAAAGTATTTACAAAGGTTTGCAGTCTCCATGAGATGACAACAGGTTGATGTTCCCCACCTCACATTTGTGTCTCCTTTGCTGGCTCCTAACTAATGACTTCACCCAACCTGCTTCAGACTGTCCATCCCTCCTTACCCTTGGTCAGGACCCCCACCCACCACCCTCCCAGACCTCACTTGGGAGTCAGTAGACTAGCCTAGTATCTTAAACTCACGAAGTGCCCCTTCGAGAAATGACTTCACATCTAGGTCTCTGTTTCCATGAGTATAAAATGAGATGCCGAGTGGGTGAATGATAAGGCAAGGTTCCCTCTTGTCCCTTTCTAAATAAGTGAAGTAATTTCCCCTGTCTTTCCCCAGTTCTCCCCTTTTCCTCTCCTTCTTTCTCACTCCCACCACTCCCTCATTTTTGAGGCCTGGAATAGAATTTGGATAGTTTACCAGATTATAATAGGTTAGGTTGGAAAATGCTAGTGTAAGGTTCTATCTCTTACCTCGCATGCCTATGGCTTTGGGGATACAGAATAACTTGGATACTTCTGATAGGAAATGGTTTTAAGACCTTTCTTAAGAACTTTGGATTAGTGAAGGGCATAAAATTAATGAGGATACTGAAGTGTTTCCTCCCTCATTAAGCTGAGCTACATGTGTTAATAACTAATCTCCACGAGGGAGTAAGTTTGTGCAGCCATTCTGGAAAGCAGTTGGCACTACTTAAGCAAATTGACTACCTAGTTATACTCTACTATCCAGCAATTCCACTGCAGGTACAAGGGTATTAAGCTGTATGAGAATAGTCACCATGGCAGAAATTTGGAAGCAGTCCTGGTGTCCACGGGGTGAACAGATAAATAAATTAGATGATTCACATCCTGGCATACTGTTTAACATGTGGAAGATAAGAACTAGATGTACATATAGTGTATGAATATATCTGAAAAACAGTACTGAAAAAGGAATAAATAGAATGCAATATTTAGCACAGTACCATTTACATAATTAATTATACATACCCACAATTGGTCACCATCAGATAATTCAAGAGAATCAACTCAGTTTTGAAAACTAGTAAATGAAAGGAGAGAATCAAGTATTTAGTCTGACTTTCCTCTATGAAGTATACCATGGGTAACAAAATAACGTATCAGGGGAAGCTTCTTGTTCTAGAAGTGTTCCAGCTAATAAAAAAAGAAGGAATGTTAAATTTAGAACATCACCATTTTGCAACATCTAATTGTGGCAGACTCTAAGACAGACCCCATTTATTCCTGGGATTCAGGCCCTTATATAAGCCCCTCCCTTGCAGTGGAGAGGGAAGGGACTGTGACTTTCTTCTAACCAATGGAATGCAGTAATGGTGATAGGACATCTCCTCCATGTTACATTACACAAAATTATACTTCCATCTTGCTAGCTGACTCTACTGACTCTCTTGCTGTCCTTTTTTTTTTAATTTTTTAATGTTTATTTATTTTTGAAAGACAGAGACAGCGACAAAGTGCAAGCAGGGGAGGCGCAGAGAGAGAAGACACTGAATCCGAATCAGGCTCCAGGCTCTGAGCTGTCAGAATAGAGCCCCATGTGGGGCTCGAACTCACAGACTGCGAGATCATGACCTGAGCTGAAGCCGGATGTTTAACAGACTGAGCCACCCAGGTTCCCCTCTCTTGCTGTCTTTGATGAAATAAGCTGCTATATGGAGAGACATGGGTGGTAAGGAACTAAGAAAGGGTAGCCTCCAACCAACAGTCAGCAAGGAACTGAGACCCTCTGACAGACAACCCCAATGATCTGATCCCACCAATAAACACATAAGCTTGGAAATAGATCCTTTCCCAGTCAGTCCTCAAATGATTTAAGCCCTGTCCAACACCTTGTTTCTAGACTTCTAAGAGGCCCTGAATCTGAGGCTGCAGCTAACTCATGCCTGGATTTCTAACTTGCTGCCTGGTACCACTGTTCCAGTTTAGAAGGGATAGATAGCACTGGTGCTTCCCCCTTGACTTCTTTCTTTGACTTTTTTTTTCAATATGTAAATGTTTCTTTTTATTTTTGAGAGAGAGGAGAGAGAGACAGAGTGTGAGCTGGGCAAGGGCAGAAAGAGAGGGAGAGGAGACACAGAATCCAAAAGCAGGCTCCAGGCTCTGAGCTGTAAGCACAGAGCCTGATACAGGGCTTGAACTCACCAACCGTGAGATCATGACTTCAGCAGAAGTCCTGGGCTTAACCGACTGAGCCACCCAGGCACCCCTTTTCCCTCTGCTTCTAACCATCTCTTTAGCTGGGGACACAAATCCTCTTTAGCTCCGCCCCAAGAGGCAGGACTGCCGATCTGATTGGGTCACACTTTTAATGCCTTTTCTAGAGGCCTGGTCTATAGTCCTGTGCGTAGTCTCTGATGGTGTGGTTTCCCATTGGCTGAAGCCGGCAGAATCCACAGCTGCCACCTGGGGCAGCTGAGGCCCAAACTTGCAGTCTTGAGGTTTTTGCTCATCTTTCACCCCTGAGGCAGCAAGGTAAACTGAGCTAGGACTGCCCTGCTCTGGGTTGACCAAACCATCTCTCTATCCTCTCTTCTCTGAAGGAACAATTTCATTCAGGCTGTGAGCCAGGGCAGGTTGGTGCTGCCAGGACCAGAGAACCCTGCAAGTAACAAAACAGCCTGATTTCAGATGACATAGACTGATGGTAAAGCCTAGGTCAGCAATACAATGAAAATTACAAATTGTCAAAATTACCCTTGAAACTTTCTTAAACTGTTCCTAGAATAATGCCTAGAATAAAATTTCTCTGTGTATACAATCCTGTGACCATTCTCCCAATTCTTTGTTGGTCCCTGCTTCTCTATGACCTTCAATTCATTCTTCAATTTACTCATTGAGAGTACCAAGTCCTCTGTCCTCACCTTCAGCAAATCCTCCTGATCAAAGTGCTTCCCTTCCAAGTTGGAGCCTGGAAAATCATTAAAAATCATTTACAAGTAGGAGAAGGGGAAACGGGAGTGCAGTGGGGGAGATCAGGGCATAAGAGGGGCCTCTGGGGTTCTCAGAGTGTTCTACTGCTTCACCTGGGGTGGTGGTTACTCACATGTTCACTCTTGTCATAATTCATCAGGCAGAATGGCTGTGATTGGTGCATTTTTCTGTATGCATATTATACTCCAGTTGTGTGAGTGTGTATGTGTGGGTGGGTGTTTTCATTTATTTTTTAAATACACATCCTTCCTTTGAATTTTCCAGCAAGTCTTGAGTACTTTAGACTCGAGGCCCAGGATCCACCATATTCATCAGAACCCGTGGAACTCCTCTCAGTCTCTCTCTCTGTTTCTCTCCCCAACCCTTCTCCCAGCCTCCCTTTCTCTTTTCTCTTTTACTTAATAGTTGAATTCTAGTCCGTTGAGGATTGGACAAGAGTCAATTAGGAAGAAGCTCCATCTCCTGACTTGTTATGAATTCTGGCAAAATTTGCTTAACTTCTCATACCACACCAGTTTCTTGTCTGCAGAGGGAAGGCTACAACATATCTACTACATACAACCTCACAGAGCTGTTAAAAGAGGATTAAATGGCATGTGTGCAAATTACTTAGAAGAGTGCCTGACACATAGTTAGCACTCAATGATTTTAAGGTTTTTGTGTTGTTTTAAGTTTATTTATTTTGAGAGAGAGACTGGGGGAGGTACAGAGAGAGAGGGAGAGAGAGAGTATCCCAAGCAAGCTCTGCACTGTCTGTGTGAAGCCTGATGTAGTGTTCAAACCCATGAACCATGAGATCATGACCTGAGCCAAAGTTGGATGCTTAGCCAACTGAGCCACCCAAGTGCTCCTATTTTGTTTTAATTGCCCATCTGTCACTTTCCCCTGAGCATGTATTTCCATCAGAAACCTCATCAAGAGGAAGAATGCAGTATCCAGACAAGAATCATGACTCTGGATTTCTTGAGTCCAGATGATCAAATAGAACCCAAACCTTAAGAACTCTTCCAACACCCTTTTCCCACCCAAATGCCCCTGTCCTCCAGGCCCTGCTCCCATATACATCTTCAAGAAAGTCTCCCCGAAACTTTCCAGCCCCTGGGCTTTGTCCTTCCTCAGGATGCTCATTAGATGGTTGGGAACCAGACCTCTACAGCTCACCAGCTCTGTTGGAGCTGAAGCCCAGGGCAGCAATGTTCTACCTGCAGCTGCATTCTATGTCCTGTATGAAGTCATCAGTTTGCCTCTGGTCCCAGCTTCTTTCCTGAATCCTTTCCCTCCTTCTCAGCCTCTGACTTCCCCCTTCCTGGTATGTACCAGAAACATCTTCCATTATCCCCCGCCTACCAGACCAACAAGCTCTGTAGCCACTCATTGACACTTGCTGCTTAAACCCTGACTGATGTTTAGTCACACTTTCCAGGGACCTCAGCCAGATGTTCATGTTTGAAACCATTGTTATTTATACTTGAAGTCATTTACCTCTATCTGTAGAACAGTTGCTTTCTTCTCCTTTAAGGAATTTCAAACATCAGTAGAGTTAACAAATTATTTGGAAGAATACCCTGAAAGTGATCTATCCCATTGGTGGACATCCTGAACTAAAAATAATTTGTATTTTGTTGAGAACTTACATGTGCCATTCCTGTGATGCTTTGTATGTGTTAACTCAATTCTCAATCAATGAGATGATTGTTATTCCAATTTTATTGATGAGAAGACTGAGGCTTGGGGAAGAAATTACAATGACCAATCTATACAGTCATAGATTGTGTGTCTATTGAGATGAGATTCAGACCTATCTAACCCCTAAAACTACCCTTTTTGAGTGACTTGTGTGGAGGGCAGCACAAGGTCTCTCCTTCCCATTCTATCACCTGACATCTCTTCTCTCCCTGGAGACCCTCCTTGGGTGCCAGCATTGGGCAACCCTGTGTCCCTTGACTTCCTGGGCAGCCCTAGGCACAGAGCCCAAATGTTTTCTTCAAACTCATCTCCCATCACTTTTCACCATTTCCCAAATGTGCTATGCCCTTTCATTCATTCATGTGCCTATCTATTCAATCAGCATGTATTGAAAATCTACTACGTGTCAGATAATAGCACTAAGTTAGTAAGACAGATGTGGTCCTTGCCTCATGGGGCCCATGGTCTGGTCCTTTGCATGACTCAATGCAATTCCTTACATAGGGAACACTTTATTGTGATTTGCTTTATTGTACTTTGCAAATACTACATTTTTCATAAATTGAAGTTTTGTGGCAATCTTGGACCAAGACGTCCATTGATACCATTTTTCCAAAATATTTGCTCACTTCTTATTTCTGTGTCATGTTTTGGTAATTGTAGCAATATTTCAAACATTTTTATCATTATTATATTTGTTATGGTGCTCTGTGACACATGATCTTTGATGTTACTATTATGATTACTTTGGGGTTTCACAACCACATCCACATGAGACAGCAAACTTAATCTGCAAATACTGTGTGTGTTCCGACCACTCCGCTGACGAGGCTTTCCCCAGTCTCTCCCCCTCTCCTTGGGCCTCCCTATTCCCTGAGACTCAACAATATTGAAATTAGGCCAGTTAGTAACACTATAATGGCCTCAACATGTTCAAGCGAAAGGCAGAGTCAGTTGATGCAGTAAACTTCATTGTCTTGTTGTAAGAAACTGCCTCAACCAGCCCAGCCTTCAGCAAACACCAGTCCGATCAGTCAGCAGCCATCAACAACAATGCAAGATCCTCCACCAGCAAAAAGTTTACAATGGACTGAAAGCTCATCAGAAGATTAGCATTTTTTTAGCAAAAAAAAAATATTTTGTAATCAACGTTATGTACCTTGGTTTTTAGACATAATGCTATTGCACACTTTTTTTTTAATCATGGTAGCATGTAAATATTACTTTTACATGTACTGGGGAAACAAAACCTTCATCTTACTTGCTTTTACAGTGTTCTGGAACCAAACCTGCATTATCTAAAAGGAATGTCTGTATTCATAATTCTCTGCTTTTCTTCTCCAACCTATTCCCAACCAAACTCCTACTGACCCACAAGACCCAGTTCACAATCTTACCTCTTCTTCCACCTTCCCCAACTCCCCAGGAGTGACATTCAAAATACTTAGCAACTAGTTTAGCCATCATAATGGATACCAGCTGTGAACTACCATCTACCACATGTCCAAACTAAATATCTGCCCTGCCACAACCCTGGTCACAGTTAGTCACCCTGCCCATGGCTGTCCTCAGCACCTGGTCTGCACAAATACTGAGGTACCAGCCTTTATCTTTTCCTGACAGGGGCCTCCTGCCTCGTGCTCCACCAGCCCTCCCCATTGCAATCACACCCACAAACACACCCAAGGTAACTGGGAGCTTCCAAAAGGAAGGAGTCATTTCTTTCTTTATCCAGCAGAGTAGGACAACACACATATATAATAGGAACTCAGTAAATTTGTATTTAAATTTTTTTAATGTTTTTTGTTTATTTTTGAGAGACAGAGAGACAGCATGAGCAGGGGAGGGTCAGAGAGAGAAGGAGACACAGAACCTGAAGACAGGCTCCAGGCTCTTAGCTAGCTGTCAGCACAGAGCCCAATGCAGGTCTCGAACCCACAAACCGTGAGATCATGACCTAAGCTGAAGTTGGATGCTTAACCGACTGAGCCACCCAGGCACCCCTAAATTTGTATTTAAGAAATTGGTTGAGGGGCACCTGAGTGGCTCAGTCTGTTGAGTAGCCACCTTTGGCTCAGATCATGATCTTGTGGTTCATGAATTCGAGCCCCGTGCTGGGCTCTGGGCTGACAGCTCAGAACCTGGAGCCTGCTTCAGATTCTGGATTTCCATTTCTCTGCCCCTCCACTGTTCACACTCTTTCTCTCTCCATCAAAAATAAATAAACATTAAAAAAAGAAAGAAATCAGTTGAGGCAGGAATGAATCTGGCCTTTATCCTGGTGAATTTCCTAAAATATCACCCTGTTCAGATCAACATTTCTTACTTTGAGATTTGAAACATAATTTAAGCTCACATAATGGGCTCATTTTCCTTTATTTTAGTTAGCATTTAAATATATATATAGTTTTTTAGTCTAACAGCCCTTATATAATACCTAGGAATGCATTTTTATGCTTCTTACATTTCTACCTCTGGTTATCAAGTCATAATAAAAGGGTACTGGAAGGGGCTGAATTATGTCCCCTCCCAAAATCATATGTTGAAGTACATCAGAATGTGACTATATGTGCAGACAGGATCTTTAAAGAGGTATTAGTTACATTAAAATGAGGTCATTAGGCTGGGCCCTAACCCACCTGACTTCTGCCCTTATAAAAAGAGGAGATTCAGACAAAGACACAGAGGAAAGATCATTTGAAAACACAGGGGGAAGACATCTGCAAGCCAAAGAGGGTGGCCTCAGAAGAAATCGGCTCTACTGACAACTTGATCCTGAATTTCTAGCCTCCAGATCTCTGGGAATACAAATTTTTGTTGTTTAAGCCATCCAGTCTTTGATATTTGTTACAGCAGCCCTAGAAAACGAATATAAGTATGATTTCCCTTGCAAGTGAATTATTACTATAATAAATAACACAATTTTTCACTGCATATGTACTATTTCCAGGTAAATTGGAAACTTGATGTCAGTGAATATGACTCTTATTCTTATCATCTCATAGAAAACATAGCACCATTTGTATACATAATAGATGCTCAGCCAAAATATTAGAAGCCATTTCCTAAACCACAGAATATATGAAAATATTTCTTTGTCTGCATCTATTCTGGGTCTTTTCAAATTCAGCCTTAGTGACATTTGGGACTCAACAATTCTTAGTTGTGGAGGGCTGTCCTGTGCACTGCGGACCTTTAGCAACATCCCTGTTCTGTACCCACTAGATGCCAGGAGCATGTTGTGACAACCAAAAATGTCTCTGGACATTGCCAGATGTCCAATAGGAATCAAGACACTCCTGGTTGAGAACTACTGATATGTTATGCCACTATCTTTCTCTTCTTCTTGGGTATTTTGTTTAAGTACTATACAAATCTGGGAATGCACTAGAGAGATGTGCCATGAATCCCAAGTATCAGAAGGATAACAAGACATGGGACCAAGTTTACTGGTGGGGGGCACCTGGTGCACCTCGGAATATGAGCTGATGGAGATATTCTATCAAATTCGGCCTGGAGGAAGAGCAGGCCTCTGCAGAGGGACAGGGCCAAAGAAGAGGCTAAAAATGTCCGACGGTGGTTTCTGCTGAGTCAGAAGCCCAGCTCTCCATTCCCAAGATTTCACCTCCTGGTCACTGGTTACTTGCTAGGATCAACATAGACAGGGAGTTATTTCTATCTGCAGTAGGACTGACTATTTTAAATGAATTTGCGGTTCCAGGCCATTTCTTAGTGGACAAATCCCCACATCACAAAAACCACCGGAGAAATTGCCACTAATCAGCATGCTTGTTAACGAGCTTAGGAAAGAAGGCGGTGGCTGAAAAGCTGGGGCCCCAGAACTGTGGTCTCCCCTCTGAAGCTGGCCTGGCACACTGGGGCTGCCCCTGGGACTGAGCAGACAGCACAGTCTCTTCCTTCCTAAACCACCTCTTTCTTGGAGAACCCACTCAAGGTCTCAGGACTGTCCCCCAGACCCCATCAGAGACTCTCATGGGTATAAGAATAAATGACCATGGGGAAGGTCATGGGGCGAGGCTTATTTACTAAGAATCTGAAGGAACGAATGGGTCATGCTCTGCGGCCAAAAATCTAGTCTGATGGTTCCAGTACCCTTACCATCTAAGATGGCAGCAGAAGGCAGAGGCTGGAAATAAGACAGCCTGGAGACTGTGAGGGGCCTCTTATGCCAAAACCAAGGAATTTATATTATTTCCAGAATAATTTGTCTGATATTGCTGGGTGAACCATGGACAGTGTTTAAGACACAATGTCCCTGCAATCCCTCTGCTACTAGAATTCCCAGCAATACTTATCTAAATAACTATTGCATAAGACAAAGAAAGCTACCTGGAGAGGAGAAGGAAGCATGCTGGATACTCTCTCTAGAAGCACTTTTTGATGCAAAGCCCAATAGCAGACACAGCAACACATTCTGTTTCCGCTTTCTGAATGATTCACGGAGCTATTTACCATCCTGGGTGTACCAAGGGCATCAACGAAACAGAAATGAACCTGCGTTTGACTTAAAAGGAAGTCTGTGTTGTATTCTTACTGTGGCCTGTCACATCTGCTCCCTTTCGCTTGGCTAAGCCCTGGGTGACAGATGCAAATCTCCTTCCGATTTGAATAAAGGGCACCCATACATCTGGAGTTTGAGTGAATAGCCACAGGCCACAGATAAATATGTCGGAGGGAATTTCACAGGGGTCCCACAGCTTCTCTCTTCCCTTTCAGTAGCAGCATGATGCCCAGGGATGCAGTTTGGGGGGTTGATAAATGCAAGAGAGTGTGTCTCTTTTAGAGAAGGCAGGGCTGCCTGCCATCATCCATATGCTCAGTACAAACCACCCTTACTTACAGTTTGCATTGTCCTCTACGCCATTTTCCATGGCACATTGAATTCTCAATGCAAAACTCATTCTTCCCGTGGAGTTATTTCCCTGTCGTCCAACTTCACTAGAAAAAGAAGTCAATAATGGCCATTTTACTCAGTGCTTACAGTAGCTTTAGTATTTTTGTACCAGGTTATAAAAGCCATAGCACAGTCATTTTAATTGCATTTCACAAACAACAGGGGGGGAAAAATGAAAAGAAACAAGAATGTTGTAAATGCTCAGGACACACAATATGCTCAAGGACCCATGACAGGAAGTGGAGGTTTGCCCACCACTTGGAAAAGAACATTAGAGACGTCTTTTTTTTTTTTCTTCATTTTAGAGATAGCAAGAGAGAGTGCACATGATCAAGGCAAAGGGGCATTTAGAGAGAGAGAATCCCACACAGGCTTCACACCCAGCACAGAGTCTGAAGCAGGGCTAGATCCAATGACCATGGATCATAACATGAGCTGAAATCAAGAGTTGGACGCTCCATGGACTGAGTCACCCAGAACCCTAAGAAGTCATTTTTCTTTTTCCTTTCACTTATTTATTTATTATTTTAATTTTTTAAAAACTTTTTAAATGTTTATTTACTTTTTAGAGAGACAGAAGAGACTGTGGGGGGGGGACAGAGGGAGTGGGAGACATAGAATCTGAAGCAGACTCCAGGCTTTGTGCTGTCAGCACAAAGTCCCATGTGGAGCTCGAACTCATGAACTGCAAGTTCAAGACCTGAGTTCAAGTTTGAAGCTTAACTGACTGAGCCACCTAGGTGCCCCCAAATTCACTTTTTAAGTGTACTGTCCTACCTTTGGCTGCATCAGTCCCCTCTCTTCTGCAGCACCTCTTCTCCCGCCCACCCCACAGGGGAAAAGAGAACATAGACCACGGCTTCTCTCCAAAGAACATCCCATTGACTAGAACTTAGCCACATGTCTAGCTTCAGTGGAACCTAGGCAAGGGGTCTGTGTGTCCGGTGGGGACTTGAGAGACTCTATTACTGACAGGATGAGGGGAAAACGAATATAATTAGGGGACTGTGCCATGGCATCACATCTTAACAAAACTTAAGAATTGGCTTATTTTCCAATATTTTTTAACAAATGAGAATGTAGTAGTGAAACACAATTCGCAGATCATCAACAAAGCAAGGAGTTTGTGCAGCGAGATCCACCTCTGGCATCCTTATTTGTTGCCACTTTTTTTGCCTATCACTTCCTTCCATTTTTTCAAAAGATCTGAATCAATCAAAACGTAAAATACTATTACCACATGGTGTCTTTGTTATCTTCCTTCAGCACAATCTGAAATTCACTTTCAATAACTCTGGCAATCATAAACATGAAGAAACCCGTGGAGCAAGAGCCCTTTCAAGTCCAAAGCAGTTCTGCCACACTTGGCAAGCATCTAGATATAGTTCAGAGTTATCTGGTGACAATGAGGAAATTATCCTGTACTGTTTTCTGAAGCATAGGTTTCCTATGCTATGGGCTAGGACTCTGATCTGATCTTAACTTCCCGTGACAATTATACAAATGCAAGAAGAATGAAGTTCTGTAAACTGCCAATATTCCTTTAGGTAGTTATTGTTTTTGATGAAAATATGACTAGCTGTTGGTGGAGAAAACTTTGACTGAGTTAAGGAAAATAAAATACGCTATCGGTGTGTTAATGAAGAGATTCTGGGTGGGGGGGGTGCCTGTGGAATAAATATACAATGATGTCAGTTCCAAATTATCAAAGCACCAGTTGGTAGTTGATGTTTTATCTGTTCAGAAAATGTCAATGCCTAGCGACAGGAACTGCTCAAGTCCATTGGCATGATGTGCTATGCTGAGTGCTTGGCTTACCGGAAAGAGATTTCCTTTCAGCTCAAAAGTAGTAAGAACAGAAACAATCACATCAGAAACAATAGCAGCTATAATTTCTTTAATTTTACTATTTGTTGGCCACTATGTACTGATATTACAAGATAAATATAATGGGCATTATTCTCATTTAGTTCCTCCTGTAGTTGTGATGATGAAGGTAGTAACCAAACTTCCTTGAGTGCTTCTGTGCCAGATCATGTTCTTTTTTTTTTTATTGGTAAGTTTATTTATTGTGAGAGAGACAGAGACAGTGCAAGTAGGGGAGGGGCAGAGACAGAGAGGGAGAGAGAGAACCCCAAGCAGCTGACAGCGCAGGGCCTGACATGGGGCTCAGTCTCATGAAAGCCAAGATTATGACCTGAGGTGAAACAAAGAGTCAGACTCTTCCCTGACTGAGCTACCCAGGTGCCCCTAGCCCATGTCCTAAGCACAGCAAAGCTGAATTCACAACCATGGCATCCTTGCGTGGTCCCTCACAAAATGAGACCTCTGTTATCAGACAGAAGCCAGATGTGTCACAAACCACAGCCTTCATCTTACTGTACCCAGCCACTCAAGTTGCCTCAGAAAGTATAGGTTCTGAGAATCCAATTACATCTAGCAATAATGCGGCTTTCTGAAAAAAATCCGACCCATGGGGCACTTACGTATGCAATGCATCACACGTGGTTGAAGTGGGTGACGGCCAGGCTCTCAACAGCTGTGCTTTAATTCGCATCCCCCAAATTCATCTGAAGTAGAGAGACACGATTTCCATCGGCATGGTATACTCTACATCCTCAATTACCTGGAAGTGAAGAAACATGTAAGGAAGCAACTTCCAGTCAAGGGTTATGAAGAGGGATTCTGTGTCATTTTGGAATTCTTTCTATACTTAGCACAGTGCTTCTCCTACTGCTGGTGCTCTCCGATGCTCAGGAAATCGTTTGTTTGGACGGGGAAACTGCATTGACCAGGCAGCTCACTCAAGAATCTTTCTCTGCTTTTTTGGGTTTTAAACAATTGGATTTATGGCTAATAAATTTAACAAAGAGATCTGGTTGGCTGATTAAAACACTGAGATGATGGTACCTACAAAAGTGAAATGAGAGATATTTCCATTATGATTATCTTCCACTAAATAGAAATAAAGTCTTTCTTGCTGACAGATTGTTTTTATTGCAAGAGCCTGCATTCATAGTCATCCAAAATGTAAGCTTCTGTCTATAAACCATTTTTATTTTTTTAAAGTTTATTTATTTATTTTGAGAGAGAGCATGGGGGAGTGGCTGAAAGAGAAGAAGAGAGAAAATCCCAAACAGGCTCTGCACTGTCGGTGCACAGCCTGACCCAGGCCTCAAACTCATGGACCATGAGATCATGACCAGAGCTGAGCTCAAGAGTTGGATGCTTAACCAACTAAGCCACCCAGGTGTCCCTGTAAACAATATTTTTAAGGTTTTTAGAAAATTATAATACATGACTAGTTGAAGATATAAAATAGTCACAAATTATACTTATTGTTAATTATTTGGGATATAACTAAATTTAAAATAGACTAGACAAGTTTTATTACTTATTATTACTTTTAACAGAAGCAGTTATATTTATCTGAATCCCACCACTCCATGTCTTTAGTCTAAAAAAATCTTTTTATTCCACAGAAGTTTTTGTTAACATTTATTCAATTTTGAGAGACAGAGTGGGAGCAGGGAGGGGGCAGAAAGAGAGAGAAGGAGACACAGAAACCGAAGCAGACTCCAGGCTCTGAGCTGTCAGCACAGAGCCCGACTCGGGACTCAAACCACAAACCATGAGATCATGACCTCAGCCCACAACTGTGAGATCACCACCTAAGCCGAAGTTGGACACCTAACTGAAGAAGCCACCCAGGTACCCCAACCCATGGGAGTTTTTAATTGTTGAAATGGCTGTTACAATGTTGTCTCCCTCCCTCAGAGGTTCAGAGCAACAAGCATCAATCAAATATAGAGCTTCTGACACTACCTGTCTCTAAAAGCTCCTGCTTCAACATGCATTTTTCATCCTGTGTCTCCCCACCCGCACAAGGAGATTTTGCAGGGTAGGGTCTCCATCTTATAAGAACCCACCCTATCGTAGCCCCAGTCAATTCCCACAAATCTTTCTAAAAACGAATAATCATCTTAATTTGTCAATTCCTTGAAGGGAAGGATTTTGTAGTTGTTTTTTACCAGCAGTGACTATTAAGCTGCTTCTTCAGGTTGGATGTTTGATCACAAAGCTTTGCTAAAAAAAGAAACAGAAGCCAACGTGAACATGTTGGTTATCATTGCATTGAAAAGCAAATTGAAGTGCTAAAATACCAATAGTGCAAATATTTAGATGTTTCACACTTGTCGTCAGTCAGTTTTTCAAGACTACATCTACTGATACAGTGAGCTGTGCCCATGTTTCCAGGGTCCATTGTTGTCACGCAGACCACGGCCACATAGTGTGCCTTTGAAGTTGGTGAAGAAGTTCACATTGATTCTATTCATATTTACTGAGCACCTACTAACCCCAGCATTACCTTGGGCACTGCAAAAAATACAGAAAACCAATAGAATTCTATGAAGAAGTTTCTAACAATTCAAGGTAATTAATGCCCAAATTAATAGTATATGTGGTCTTGTTTTCTGCGGCTTTTTAAAATTTTCACCTCAGGATCTCTTTACACTCCTAAAAATTATTGAAGACCCCAATGAGCTTTATCTATCAATAATTACCAAATCAGAATTCAAAAGTAAAACATTATTTAATGTATATTAATTCATTTAAAAATATTAAAAACAACCTCTTGCATATCAATATGAATAATATGATTATAAGAAAAATAACCATATTTTTCAAGCAAAGAAAATCAGTAAAAGAATGACACTGTTTCACATTTTTGCACACCACTTTTATGTCTGGCTTCATAGAGAAGAGTTGGATTCTTAAATCCATTTGTGTACCCAATCTTTACAATGTGTGCTTTTTTTAAAAATGTTTATTTATTTTTGAGAGAGAGAGAGAGAGAGTAAGCTGGGGAGGGGCAGAGAGAGAAGCAGGCTCCAGGCTCTGACCGGTCAGCACACAGCTTGACATGGGGCTTGAACTCACGAACCATGAGATCATGACCTAAGCCAAAGACAGATGCTCAACCAACTGAACCACTCAGGCACTCCTACAATGTGTGCTTTTGATTGAAGTGTGTGAAGAGATTCACCCTCATAGAGACATGTAATTGCAAAAGGAGTATTTTAATTGCCATTTTAGATCACTGTGGCTATTCTTTGATACCACACCAATTGTTAACTAGTGATAGTTTCTTAGCTTCAGTGTGAAATCTAAAACCATTATATGAAAACCCATCAGTCTTTCTTGCAATTCAAATTTTGTAACATCATGAATTCATTCGTCTTTTGAAAACTATCAGCAGATCTTTGAAACACTGATAAGTGCAATTATACGATATAAAAAAATTTACATTTGTTCATATCACTACTGATCTCATTGGAAAAGTCTTTAAGTATTTAAATGCTGTTGAAATCACTAACTGTTGAACTAGTTTTCATTTAAAACCTCAAATTTTATAATTGGCCTTAAGTACTGTCGGCTGTTTCTTTGAAGAGTCAGACTCAAGTTCCTCTTTTTTGAGAAAAAATGTTTGCATATTGGTCATTCTTTCAAATAAATATGGTGTTCTGTGGAACCAGCAGCCAGTTGCTTGCAGCACAATCACAAACGTGCTCATGCTCCTCAAGGGCCTGCATTTATTCATCTAAAATGTAAATTTCTGTTTGTAAAACATGTTTTAATAGTAGAAAGAAAGCTGTGACAGATGGTCAGGGCAAGATATAATGATAACCACAAACTACACTGCCAGTACCTGGTAGAGAAGAATGCAGTGACTTTGGCACAGTTTGGACTCACTGCCTTGACTTGTCCTCAGGTTCGAGCAATTTCATCCACCGTCAGTGCAAATGTCAACCTAGCAAAATGGGCAAATTATGTCCTTAAGACATTATGAAATGGATTTCAGTCCAACTGAAAAGATATCAGGACCCCACCTGAAGGCTGCTGAGGGAACCAAAATCTACTAAACCCAACATGCTTGAGGATTTAGGGTTTTAAGGTCCCTTGACCTCATTAGCTGCACCAGAGACTATTAGCTCAAGTAAATAAAGTGATGTGTTTAGTATCTTCTGATTATAGAGCCCTGCTTCTGAACCATTAAAATCACAGAGGTTTCAGCACCAGATGTTGTATCAAAGTGTTGAATCACTGTGTTTTACATGTAAAATTAATGGAACACTGTAGGTTAACTACCTGGAATCAAAGTAAGAACTTAAGAAATAATAAAAAAATAAAAAATAAGAAAATCACAGAGGTTTCTTTTGCAACTGGCCACAGCAGCTACTGTTAGATCCGAAAAAAAAAAAAAAATTCCCATAACCAATTCTCTTTGGTCCTTAAAGGTAAAAGCATTTTCTGACCTTCTTTCTCCAAATTACCTCTGACGGAGAGCTAGCAAGACGAGTTAGACTGCCTGATTTCAGCAAGCTCTGCAGAAGCAATCAAAAGGGAAGAAGAGGGTTCAATGTCACCAACCCCACTTAATAAGATCAAAAGGTCCAGAGCCCCAGCAATTCAAAGCTTCTTTTCAAAACCTTTTATCAAGTATGCCCACTGTGCTTGCCACAGACTAATTTAAAAGCGAGAGTGTTAAAAAATGGATTGGTGATTTATAGCAATGCCAGAAAGAGATTCTGACTTGGTTTTTAGCCCTGTTACCTTTTTCTTTATATTGCAAAATAGACCCAATATAAGTACTTTTGGCCATTTTATATAAAAAAGATAGTATATTCTATTGACAAATATTTTACTGCATAGGAACAAAAGAGCTTGAGCATTCTAAGAATCTGACAGGAACGACATATGCTAAGAGGCTTATAGGAAAGATTGTGAAAGGGGCTCGGTTCATAACAGGATGAGGGAGTTCATTGCCTGCTGCCAGTTCAGCCCTGTCTCTATCTTCCTGCACCTTGTTCTCCAGAAAAGGAACTGTTGGTCAAAAATAAGTGACTCAAATTAATACACTTAAAAAAATTTTTTTCTAATGTTTATTGATTTTTGAGAGAAAGAGACAGAGTGTGAGCTGGGGAAGGAGCAGAGAGAGGGAGACACAGAATCCAAAGCAAGCTCCAGGTTCTGAGCTGTCAGCATAGAGCCGATCACGGGGCTTGAGCTCACTCTCTATGAGATCATGACCTGAGACACCAAAGCTGGACACTTAACCAACTGAGCCATCCAAGCGCCCCAATAGACTTCATATTTTTTAGAACATTTTAGATTCATAGGAAACTTGAGCAGAGAACATAGAGAATTCTCATGTACTGCCCCCCAACACACACAGAGCTTCCCCCATTACAAACATCTTGTACTGGTGTGCTACAATTGTTACAATTAACTATCCAGTATTGATGCACCGTCATTACCTAAAGCTCATAGTTTACATGAAGGTTTTCCCGGATAGTTCTATGGGTTTTGACAGAGACATAATGTCATGTATCCACCGTGATAGTATCGGACAGAATAATTTCACCACCTGAAAATCCCCTCTTCTTTATCTATTTGTCCCACTCTCTTCAACCTCTGGCAACATACATCAAAGCCAATATTATACCTTCTTTTCACAGCCCAGTGAGACACTTGGTAATTTTCTGACTACAACACAGAGGCATAAAATAAGGCTTGAAAAATATCTTCTTGAAAATGGAAACTTGATCTATAAGTAGTTCTTTGGTCAAAGGGAAATTAAAACCTGAATTACACATTATCTAAGGATTAAGGACAATCAAGAAACAAAACAAACAAGCAAAGGGAAAAAGAGAGAGAAACAAAACAAGAAACATTCAACTGTAGAGAACATAGTGAAGGTCACCAGAGGGGAGGGGGGTGGGGATGGATGAAGTAGCTGATGGGGACAAGAAGTGTGCTTGTGACGAGCCCTGAGTAATGTACAAAATTGCTGAATCGCTATATTGTACACCCAAAACTAAATAATACTGTACGTTAACTAACTGGAATTAAAATAAAAACTATAAATACATTAATTAAATCAAGATTAAGAGATGCCCTTGGATAACTGATGAAACCTTCAAATATCAATTTTAAAAAGTACTTTGGGGGGGGAAAGATTCTGATCCTGCTATAAAAAACTGAAATTTCTGTCAGAAATTTTTGGTTCTGAAAACTAGCATGGAATTTTCATTATAATCTTAATTGTATTAAATCTAAGATTTATTCACTTACAAAAAGGAATTAACGACAATAGAAATACTCCATAGAAAACTCAAAAGATATAACCAATGTCATTTTCAGTAGACAATCCAGAGCCTTAGACATTATTACTAACACATAAGAGAAATTTCAATTACATCAAAAAAAGCACTCAACTTAAGAAGCTTAAAAAAGCATAATACACCAAAAGTAGTTAAAGAATGAATAAATATTAATTCAGAAATGAATGATTTAGAAAGAAAATAAAAGCATCGGAATGAATAAGATTTATCAGTAACAGAGGCCAAGAAAACTAACCTGTGAGAAAGCACAACTATATAATACTAGAAAAAAATGTTGAGTTTATAAATCATAGGTATAAATCAAAATTTTTGTAAAGAAACACTGTGTAAAAACTTATAATTGTTATGACTGTTTTCTAGAGAAACTGAACAGAATTTACCCCCACCAAAAAAAAAAAAAAACACCTATTTTTTTTTCAATTGAAAACACAGTTAAAGATTTATCTCCAGAAAGTAGATAAGACCTGATTAATTTTATAGATAAGTTACAGCAAAACCTTCAAGGAATAGATAAGATAATTCTTTTGGTATATATTCATTTCAAACAAATGAAAAGTCTGGAAGGTTTCCATTTCTCTAGATTTGCATGGCCCTGATCCCAAAATCTAACCACGACCGTCAACAGAAATAACTGAGGAAATTTATTTACAAAAGTGTCTTAGTCCTTTTGGGCTGCTATAACAAAATACCATAGGATGAGTGGTTTATAAATATTCTATAAGTGAGAAATCATTTCTCACAATTCTGGAGGCCGGGAACTCCAAGATCAGGTACCAGTAGTTTGGGGTTTAGGGAGGGTCCGCTTCCTGATTTATGGCTTTCTTTTTGCTGTGTTCTCACTTGATAGAAGAGGCAAGGAAGAGGTGAGGTGGCTCCCTCTGGGGTGTCTTTTATAAAGTCACTAATCAAATCTGTGAGGGCTCCCCCTCGTGACTTCATCACCTCCAGAAGGTCCTATCCCCAAATACCATCACACTGGGCATTAGGATTTCAACATATGAATTTTGGAGAAACACAAACATTCAATCTATACCAAAAAGTTCCCATGTAAATTGGCCATGAGGGAAATATATACGTATCATCTCTATAAATTTCAAAGAGACATTTGATAACTGTTAGTACTGATCAAAATAGCAAGGTAGAAATAGATGGACACTTCCTTGTCACGATGCTTATCTTCTCTCCCCACACCGTGTGTGTGTGTGTGCGTGTGTGTGAGAGAGAGAGGAGAGAGAGAGAAAGAGAGATCTAGAGCACAATATAAGACATGTTCCAAATTAGAAAATAGAAAGGTGTCTTTGGTCAACATTTATATTTAATATTGAACAATCCAGTTAATATTTCTCACACCAGCAAGGCTGTGATTTCACTTGTCGTAAAGCAGGTCCTGCTAACTTGGCTAAGGACCCTGCCCTTCCCAACTCCTCCATGAACAAGGAAGGCAGTGGGAGATGGGGGTCCCTCTCCTGGTACTCAGACTCCAGGCCATCCTGTTCCTGCCTGCCCATCTGTGGACATCCCACCGGTCCTGCCTCTGAAGCTTTTCACACAGATCCATGTGAGCCTGTCCCATGTCCTACCCCCCCAACCCCCCGCCCCTTTTAGATTTGTCAGGGAAGAAGTAGTACTGTGAGTATTAAGGAATAAGGAACGTATTGCTCCAATTAGACCTCGGAGAGTTGTGGGGTGAGCTAGGAAAGTTCCAGAAAGGATCAGAGAAAACTCACTAACCAGCCCTTGGGTGGATAACTGAGTCAGGGCTAGCAGAAAGTTAGGCACATCCATGGGACTGGTGTATACAAGCATGGGAGATGGGTGGCTCCTCATGGCTGCCCCCCGTGTGAGCTGCAGCGAAGAATCTGGTGGTGCACGTGGAGTCACATCAGTCAGTGTTCAGCCATGAGAGAGAACGTGTGGTTGCTGGGGAAGCAAGGCTGAACCGGAACCCACCGGCACCTCTGCATCAGTCTCTCAGCACCTCAGACCAAAGATGACCTTCAGAACACAATAGCTGCTGATTCATCTCTGACTCCCAAGCCTCATGCAAATTTCTCCCGTGGCCAATCCAACCCGGGTCAACAGGGGAAAGAATTCTCAGAAATGCAGGTCCTAATTAGCTACCATGACAAAGAACAAAACATCACAGTTTGCCGAATGGCCAGAAATAAACTTCATCAGTAAGACATTGGATTTGTATATGAAAAATTCTGAAACATAAAACATTACTGAAAGATATAAAAGAGAATGTGAATAAATAAGCGGTATTGATGGATAAAAAGAGTCAATATTATGGAGATATCAGTTCTAAATTAATCTACAAATGTAGTGCAATCAAAATCAAAATTAGAGGGGCGCCTGGGTGGCTCAGTCAGTTAAGCCTCTGACTTCAGCTCAGGTCAGATCTCACGTTTGTGGGTTCGAGCCCCGCATCGGGCTCTGTGCTGACAGCTAGCTCAGTGCCTGGAGCCTGCTTCTGATTCTGTGTCTTTTTCTCTCTCTGACCCTCCCCCTCTCATGCTCTGTCTCTCTCTGTATCAAACATAGATAAAAAAAAAAAATTTTAAGAAAATCAAAATTAGAGTCAATTAAGAATGTTTCTAAAAGACTGCTGGCTGATGGACATGAGAAAATACCTAATCTGAAAAATAAAAAGAATTGGAGATGGGATTAATAAATACAGAGTTTGTCCTCACAGATATTTAAAAACACATATATTAGTAAATTTATGTGAGTCACTAGCCCAGGAAAGGATAAACAAATAAATAGAATAGAAACAATAAGCAATCTAATAATAAGTCCAAATATGTATAGAAAATAAAGATCACTTTTAAAATCAATTGAGAAATATGATCTATTTAAGAAAGATATTGGAGGGGCACCTGAATGGCTTAGTTGGCTAAGTGTCCAACTCTTTATTTAAGCTCAGGTCATGATTTCATGGTTTGTGGGGTCAATCCCCATGTCCGTCTCCACACTGACAGCATGGAGCCTGCTTGGGATTCTTTCTCTCTCTCTCTCTCTCTCTCTCTCTCTCTCTCTCTCTTTCTGCCCCTCCCCAACTCGTGGTTTCACTCTCTCTAAGTTAATAAATAAACATTAAAAAAGAGAGAGAGAGAGAGAGATTGGAAAACCAAATCACTCTTCAGAGTGGAAAAGGAAATACAACAAGATCCCTGACTCTTCCTTTATATCAAAATAAGTTCCAGATGTCTCAAAGACTTAAAGACTTGAGAAATAAAATTATATAAAGTACCATAAAATGATTTGGTATAATATTTCTATAGAAAAGCAAGCATCTCTCTCTCTCCCCCCTCCCCTCCCCTCTCTTTCTCTCTCTCTCTCTCACACACACACACACACACACACACACAGAGAAATAAAAAGACTGATAAATTTAAATATCTAAAGTTTGAGGCTTCCACTTCAAAATACACCATGAAAAAGAATTGGAGAGAATTGACTTGGAGAAAAATATTTGCATTTCATGTGAAAGACAACAAGGAATTTGCATTTCCAGTGAGGGTGTGGGGAAAAGGTACTCAGGTATCAGTGTGGAACTATAAATTCACATACTACGTAGCAAAGTATAAATTTAGATAACATGTTTAAAAATGTAAAATGGCCCAATAAACAAACTTGGTAGGAATTTACCTAAAGTAACTATCTCCCAGGTAGAAAAGTATTTACCCAAAGATGTTTGTCACGGCATTGCTTATACCCCCAATCAAAAGGAAACTCTTTGGGGTGCCTGTCTGGCTCAGTCAGAGGAGTGTGTGACTCTGAATCTTGGGGATCTGGGCTTCAGCCCCACCTTGGGTGTTGAGATTACTAAAAAAAAAAAAACTTTAAAGAAAAAGGAGACTCTCTGGAGTAAATTACTATAGGATGAAATAGTATGTATCCATTAATAATGATAAAGACCTTGATCTTTTGACAATAGAAACCTAAGACATGTTGAGTAAAAAATGCAAATTGCATGACCTCATTTGTGTGATGTTATATATGTATGCCTAAATTATATAAATGCATAGAAGAGTGTCTAGAAAGATGACATTTTTACATTAAGCATGTATAATCTAAAAATTTGTTCAATGTAAGATTTTTCCAAACAAGGCATTTCTTTCACCTCTTTGATAATCCCTCTCCAGGATGGCTGCCTCCTTAGTCACCTGGAGACTCAAACTCAGATTCATTTCCATCGAGAAATACAGTATATCTTCCTCCAAGTTCTTCCTCTGATGAGCTCCTTTTGGGTGGGGGTTGGGGGGGCAGAGGGAAAGAGAGAGAGACAGAGAGAGAAAGAATCTTAAGCAGGATCCACACTGTGTGGAATCCAATGCAGGGCTCAACCTCAAGACCATGAGATCATGACTTGACCCAAAATCAAGAGTGGATGCTTAACTGATTTAACCACCCAGACCCCTTTTAACTCCCAGAACTCCTTTTAAACATCTAATGATACTCATAATACATGTTGATTGGAAAACATTTTTCAACACATATTCACCAAATATCATCAGGGATCACCTCAATTCAGTGTCTCATTGCAGTCTTCCCCCTTCCTGTACCCAGACATTTCTTTCCATATTTCAGATCATGAAATTTGAGAAATGTATCCAGGAAATCATACCATGCAGTTCAGCAGCCCCTTCCTAGAGAGGAATCGCTCTGGTTTATGCAGCAAGGGCTTCCCGACAGCTGCTTTGGGTGACGGGCCTCTGGGTGGAAAATCCTATAGAAATAAGTTTGTTGATATAGACCCAACGGCCTTTTCTGGAGCTTTGTCTTGGGTCTGGATCCTCTTTTACTTCAGGAGCTGGTACCTGTAATCAAAGTGTTTCAGTAATTGGGACAATGTTCCACTTGCATAATGGTCGTGTCTCATTGGGCTGATGAAAGCATCATTCACTAAGGGTCTTTTCTGTGTCTGTAAACACTTGCATGAAGAGAGAGGAGACTTGACCTAAGAGAGAAGTATTAACTAGAACTTCTGGGGAAATTGGACCAGAACTCCCTAGACAATCTAAATGTCCAAGGCAAGGATAATTTGGTATTCTTGAAGAGCTGAAAGAAAAGGAATGGGAAAGGTAAAATGGCAGTAGGAACCAAATATTCAGAGTGTTTGCCATGTGCCAGCTGTGTTACTCGTGCTTTCAGAGGCTCAGAGACACATACACAACCTCCTGTGAGATTGATACTATTATCCTTATTTTACTGAAGACAAATAGGACCAGAGAGGTGAAGAAACACGTCCTGAGGTCACACAACTGGGACGGCCTAGAAGTTTTTAAAGACCGGGACAAATCAAAATGTATGCCTCCCTCCAGTCTAATTATGTAATTTCTTTTGTATGAGTCACCCGATCTGAACAGATGAATCTGGGTGAAAAGACATCAAAAGAAAATGATCTAATTCTTTTACTTTTGATAGGGCTGGATTATAACACAGGTGCAGCCGAATTCAGTTCAATATATTATTTATTGTTGGTATCTACACACAGGGTAATTTTTATAATCTTGGAGGGAATAAAACTGAATACAGTGAATTAAAATACATATCAGAATATTATGAGGAACTAAATTACCACAATGGAAGGCATCTGGGAATACCATTTTTGACGTCCAATTTTTAAAAATATAATTTATTGTCAAATTGGCTAACATACAGTGTATACTGTGTGCTCTTGATTGTGAGGTATATTCCTGTGATTCATCGTTTACATACAACACTCAGTGCTCATTCCAACAAGCGCTCTCCTCAATGACCATCATCCATTTCCCCTCTCCCCCAACCCCCATCAACCCTCAGCTTGTTCCCTGTATTTAAGGATCTCTTATGGTTTGTGCCCCTCTCTGTTTGAAACTATGTTTTCCCTTTCTCTTCCCCTATCATCTTCTGTTAAGTTTTTCAAGTTCTACATATGAGTGAGAACATATGATATCTCTCTTTCTCTGACTGACTTATTTCACTTAGCATAATACCCTCCAGTTACATACACATTGTTGCAAGTAGCAGGATTTCATTCTTTCTCATTGCCATGTAGTATTCCATTGTATATATAAACCACATCTTCTTTAGCCATTCATCAGTTGGTGGACATTTGGGCTCTTTCCATAATTTGGCTATTGTTAAAAATGCTGCTATGAATATTGGAGTACATGTGCCCCTATGCATCAGCACTCCTGTATCCTTTGAATAAATTCCCAGTGGTATTATTGCTGGCCCATAGGGTAGTTCTATTTTTAATTTTTTGAGGAATTTCCACATGGTTTTCCAGAGCAGCTGCACCAGTTTGCATTCCCACCAACAGTGCAAGAGGTTTCTCGTTTCTCGACATCCTTGCCAGCATCTGTTATTTCCTGAGTTGTTAATTATAGCCACTCTGACTGATGTGAGGTGGTATCTCAATGTGGTTTTGATTTGTGTTTCCCTGATGATGAGTGACGTTGAGCATCTTTTCATGTGTCTGTTGGCCATCTGGATGTCTTCTTTGGAAAAATGTCCGATTTTTATCAAGACTTCCAGCCTACTTATCAAGCTTTAAAAAAAAAAAAGGAAGAAAACATTTAGTTGGCTTTTCTCCTTCTTATGATTAAAAAGAATATCAACCTCAGAGCGCCTTGGTGGCTCAATCGGTTGAGTGTGCAACTTCGGCTCAGGTCATGATCTCGCGGTTCGTGGTTTTGGGCCCCATGTTGGGCTCTGTGTTGACAGCTCAGAGCCTGAAGCCTGCTTCGGATTCTGTGTCCCCTTCTCTCTCTGCCCCTCCCTTGTTCATGCTCTGTCTCTCTCCCTCGTTCATGCTCTGTCTCTCTCTCTCTGTCTCTCAAAAATAAATAAATGTAAAAAAAAACCCAGATAATCAACCTTTAATGCTCTTATATTTACTATCTCATCTGCTTTTCCAGACGCATCTGCTGGTCTAGGCATGTCTTCCTGACCCATTGACTTAACACATGTCACCTTCTAATATGATAGATTTTCATTCTGATCAGTGCTAACCAATCTGAGGTAGCTGGGAGGGGAGCAGTGCCGTCCATTATAACAAAAGGAAGAGTGATACTGACAGGAATGAGAAGCCAAAGTGTTTGATTTTATAATTATCAATATTAATGACAATGGCAGCAGCAGACTATAGTAGACCCAACGCTGACATGGGACCTTGATTTTGGGACTAGTGGTCACTGGAGTTTACAGAAGCCACTGCAAAATTTCTTCATTTATACAGAAACAGTGACCTGAAGAGTTAAGATGTATAATACCCTTTCCAGCTGTAAGGCTCAAGATGGGAAATTCCTGTAATTGTTTGAAACCACCACTCAACACGAATATGTGTTACATTTATTTGGTGTTTAATTTACCAGCCAAAATACTTGGGGGGAGAAACCTTTTCCACAAATCTTCTAGAGGCTGCCTGCTTTTCCTCCATGTTTCTGCATTTTCAGTAGCCTAAGCAGTCCTCACTCCGGGTGCATCTGCTGGTGCTCATCTTTGGACAGTAACTGGGTGGGCTACTGACTTGTTCTCCAACTACTTGTTTCTTGTCTTTCTGATAAAACAGGAAGTTAGGGACCTAAAGTTACTCCCATCCTGTCTTCCAATTCTGTTCCCATGTAGATTCTAATTTTCTGTTCAATTCGTCAAACATCTACTAAATGCCAACCCACAAGGCAGGCAAAGGCACAACGCCTTGGAATTCTAAGAACAAATAACTCACTCCCTATTCTGGACACCTTTGTTGACAGCAAATGATTATTCATACATACTGAGTACTAACCAGGCATCCTTCTAAGGGCTTTATATATATATTTAATCATCACAACTTGTCAGCTAAGTGTTATTATCCCTGCTACACAGATAAGGTGAAGAAAATTACTTAGGGTGACTCAGCAACCAGATGGCAGAGCCAGGATTCAAATGCAGGTGATCTTTCTCCAGAAAGACCTCTGACACCACTGTGAAGAGAAACCAACAGGGAAGCAAATAAATTCCACATTCTGTAGGCTTCTGCTCCATGACTGTGGGATTTGTTAAATCCCACCCCCCTCCCTGGATCAAAATCTTCTAGCCATCGGCCTAGGTATCATTATACGTTTGTTAGAAGTTACACAGGTGCCTTTGAAGCCTGGGTCCGGTTGAAAAGCAGCATCACACTGGAGTCCAGTAGACATAGAACTGGAAGCATGGTGGGGGCACCAGAGTGGTTCACTAAGGGAGTTGAGGAAAAGTGTGCAGCACAATGATGCATGAGGTGAATCCTTGAGTAAGGAGAAATTTGCCCAGAGGACAAGGAGAGGAAGAGCAAGGGTGTTGTGTGTGCAATGACACAGAGGGTGCTCTGGTCTAGCTAAATGTGGTGCCAGGGGACAGCAGAGAGATGGGTCGGAGGTAGATCACAGCAGGCTTGGGGAACCATAGTAAGAGCTTGACTTTAGCCTGTGGACTAGGGATCTCTGAAGCAAGAAAAGATTGGGATCAGATTTGCAGTTTAGAAAAATATCTTTGACCTCTGCATGGAAGAAGAACTAGATGGGAGGAAGGTTGGAGGTGGACAGAGTCCATCAGAAGCTGGAGAGACAGATGATGCGGGCTGACCTGAGGCAGTGGAACCAGGGAGGGGAAGGGAAGGGCACTTCCAGAGTAGAGTTAGAATCAATGTGACTTAGTGATGGGCTAGAGGTGAGCGGGCAAGGATGGGTCTAAGAGGATTCTGCAGCCTCTGGCTCTGTTGAGTGGATGGCTGGAGGTGCTGTTAGCCAGAGGAAGAAGAAGAGAAGTGCCTGGCCCCTGGGAGAGCCCCTGGAGTACTCAGCACTATACATGCTGACTGGCAAGCACCCATGCTATGCCCAGGCAGAACTGTGCAGCAGGCAGCCAGCAGAAAAGTCTGATTCACAGGAGAGTACACATTTTCAGTGTACACCGTCTGACATGATGGTGTATGGGTGGTCCTTCCAGGAGGCACAGGGACACCTGAGGAGCATGGGGTCTCCTTCCAGCAAACCTCACTATCTACCCACCTGTTAGAGAAGATCCAGACAAGTCTCCTCCATGTAGAGAGGCATCAGTGCTAACCACAACCCTCAGTTCAAAACAAAAAGTCTAATGCTCAATGACCACCCATGGATTATGGAATCAAGTTCATATCCATTAATGTAGCAGGTCCAACCTCATTTCCCAGCCTCACCTCTCCTTCCACTCCCCTTAGAGACCCTATTCTTTTCTCCTTCCTCCAAACCATCTTCTTTCATACTTCTCCATCTTTGAACTGATTCCCCAACACCTAGTACAGTCACAAAGCAGGAGCCCCACAAGTGTGTAAAGAATAAATGGTGAGTGAGTGAATGAATGAATGAATGGTAAACCTCCCCCTCAAAGGCCTCACTTTGCCTTCTACAAGTGGTAGAGACCTCAGTGTCCTGAAAGAAGGGAGCAGCAGCTTTTTACCAGGAGAAGCACAGAGAGGAAAGCTTCCTCTGGGAAAAACAAAAGGGAAAGGTTTGGGCAGAATGATAAAGAAAAGCCCATGGCATTGGGATCAAAGATGACCTGACGATTACTGCTTAAAATGTTCAGGGAAAAATGGGTAGAAATCTTTTCCTCCCTGTCATCTATTCTCAACTTAACAGCCAGAGTGATCCTGTTAGAACACAAGTCAGATCCTAGCACACCTCTGCTAAAACCAACCCTCCATTGGCACAGAGAAGCCAAGTCCTTATGATGACACTTAAGGCCCTCCAGGGTGGGATTCCTTGTCCCCATCTGACCTCATCTCCCACTATTGTCTACCTCTTATTACTCTCTCCTTCACTATTCTTACCATTCACCACTCCAGCCACACTGGTCTTCTTGCTGTTCCTCCGAGTTCATCACACGCTCCTACCCCAGGGCCTTTGTACTGGCTGTTCCTTCTGCCTTCATGGAACACTCTTCCTCTGAACAGCCCCCCAAACCACTCTTCTGCCCCCAACTCAACTATTCCAGGAAGAGGTGGTGAGGGAGGTTTGAGGAATATCCTTCTTCCTGAGACATGGTAGCCTCATTTGTTTTATTTAATTTTTGATTTAGGAACAACAAGTTCATAAGGTTAACTGCTGTGGATAGCAGATGATGCATTTTCAGTTCTCTTTCTTTCCCAGAACACCAGACATTGTAAAATAAGCTCAAGCCATTAGAAGGCAGAGCATCTTTGGCCAGCTGCACGGTGGCCTCTGTCTTAACACAGGCTCTTTCACTGGGGCCTATCTTGGCCTTACCTGAAGAGACTGGACGGACTTGCTCGTGGTAGAGGGACCGTGGGCTCTGCTTCTCAATCCTCCATTTGCCTATGTTCATTGGGCAACTAGGGGGTAGCCCCACGCCTGGCACACTTAGTGCAGTATCTGCAGAAACACTTGACGCCCTGCTCAGCACTAGAGTGCAGGTGGGAGTGTATGAGGAAGCAGGGGCTGCAGTGTAGGGAGCACAGACCTCGCCCCCCCATCCCCCCTGCTCATTTCTCCATCCTTCTGCTCCCATCATGATCCCCTCCTTGGTATTCCCAGAGCGTGCCAGCCCCACCCCTGCCAGGGCTCTTTGCACTTACTGCTCCCTCTTTCTGGAACCCTCTTCCTGATGTATGAACATCACCAGCTTCTTTCCTTCCACGTTGGCAGAAATGTCTTCTTATCACAGGCCTGCCAAGACCACTACACCTAAAATACATGTGCAGGCTCACACAGATCCCCTTCCATCACTCCCTCCCCTTATCGTAGTATATTTTCTTCCGAGAACTTAGTAACATTAGATGTTTTATATATATATGTATACATATGTTTATATATGTATATATGTGTGTATATAGAGAGAGAGAATTTTTAAATTTTCTGTCTTCCCTTCCCCTATTTCACAGTGAAAATTCCATGAAAGCAGGGACTATTTTGGTCATTGCTCTTAGTAGGCGCTCAATAAATATTTGTTGAATAAATGAAAAATTTGTTGAACAAATTAATACATCCCTGCGGTAGCTTCAGGCACCACATCCATATTCAAAGCAGAAAGAAGGAGAAGGAATTGTTCTAGCCATTGCTAAAGGACATTTTCAGCTTTTAATGTTTGTGCTCCTGGGCTCCAAGGGAAGCTCTACTTTTTACCAAGGTCAGAATGAGTCAGCAAAACCTCAGAGCGTGGGCTCTATTTCTGCCCCAAGCACACATTGTATATCTGCTTCATTAAAAAATAAAATTAAAAAAATAACTAAAAAAAAAAAAAAAGAGCATTCCAAACATAAAGATAAGAAAAACAAGAAAACATCCCTGGTTCCCACAAGAGAAAAGTAAGTCATACAGCCTTGCACATACTAAAAACATAAGATAAAGTCTGTAACTTTCTGGAATGTCCTTCCTCATGATGATTTATGTCTTTATGTAAAAAGCATACCTAACCCTGTATCAAACGCTCCTCTCCCAGAGCACTCCCTTCTTTGCCAAGATTGTGGATCCTGGGAAGTTGTCCTAACTTGGGCTCGGATAAAACTCTTTCTTTCCCTTCACATTTTTAGAAACGGGCTGCCCACCTTGCATCGGCACAATATTTGTATTTGTATCAGGAAAGCAAAATGTTGCCAGGCCTTCCATTTATGTCCCTTTGGCCAGAAAGGGAGTGCACTGTTGCCCCCAGCCCCTCCCCGCTTCCGGCAACACAGCAAACAAGGGAGAGGTGGCTAGGAACGCAAGGATTTAGCTTTTACTACCTGCTAATGGAGGCACCCAAGGGAGAAGGGTTAGGAATGGTGTGAGAGGAGCCAAAACTCAGTGTGGCCACAAGACACGACACCAACTGAAACAAACACAAAAGGATCGGCTAAATATTTAAAAGAGATAAATTCTGTAAAAACACCTAAAATGTCTACAAGGTTTAAATTACATGTTTCTATTTTTCCCACTGCTGTCCAGGACTGGTAGAATGGTCATAAAATAAGCCAATGGGCCAAATGATCCAAACTGCTTTTCTACTGTTATGAGGATATATATTTGCCAATTAAGACAGATATCAATAAGTGGGCTGGAGACATAGATTTGGGGGAATTTAGGGACCATGTGGCCAAACACTCTCATTTTATAGCTGAGGACACTGAAGCCAAATGGTTATGCAACGGACTCAAAGCCACCCAATTGAATTAGCTGTACATAAAAAATGAAAAGGTTTAAATCTGGGGTGCCTGGGTGGCTCAGTCAGTTAAGTGTCCAGCTTAGGCTCAGGTTATGATCTCACGGTTCATGGGTTTGAGCCCCGTGTCAGGCTCTGTACTGACAGCTCAGAGCCTGGAGCCTGCTTCAGCTCCCTCTCTCTCTGACCCTCCCTTGCTCGCACTGTCTCTCTCTGTCTCTCAAAAATAAATAAAAACTATTAAAAAAAGTTTAAATATTACTTCAAAGGCATGTGTGTGTTAGTTTCCTACCACCACTGTGACAAATGACCAGAGACTGGGTGGCGTCAAACAAATTTACAGGCTCACATTTGAGGAAGCCAGAAGTCCAAAATCAGTTTCACTGGGCCAAAATCAAAGAATCAGTAGAGTGGTGCTCCCTCCAGAGGAATGAATATCTCTTCTGCCTTCTGGTGGCCTCCAGCATTCCCTGGCTTATGGCCACACTGCACTGATCCCGGCCCTCAAGGTCACACTGTCTCCTCCTCTTCTGTGTGAAGTCTCCCTCTGTCTTCCTTTCGTAAGAACACATGTGATTGTATTTAGGGTCCATTTGGATAATCCAGGATAATTTCTTCATCTCAAAATCCTTAAGTAATCATATCTGCAAACATCATTGTTTTGCCGTATAAGGGAACAGTCACAGGTTCCAGGGATTAGAATATAGATGTCTTTTGTGGGACCATTTTTCAGCCTGACACAGAGGGAGTGGAGAGAATAACTGGGTGTGACAATTTTGTTGGAAAATTAGTGGCAGAACCGGGATTAGACTCTTTGGCTCCAGACCCCCCATGGGGTTTGTTGGCTCTTGCAGCCTCTCACAAAGGCTTATCTGAGTAAGAAGGGACACACATTTGAAATGTTTACAGTAATTATAAGGAACTATACCTTCATGGATTCACAAAAGTTTAGCATTCTTCAAGTCTATGCTAGCAATTTATGTATGTTGCTTAGTTTAGCAAATGTTCTCAAGGTTATAGTCAGATGACCAAGGCTGTAGCTTCTATGAATTTAGATGTGTGCACCCCCATCTGACAATTGGTGGGGCAGGACCCACATGGGTTCACTTGCATGAGGGCCAATGAACCTTTTGGGAATGACAACAAGAAGACCTGTTGGGGATGATTCTGGGCCCCTGAAGGTCATTACTGACATTGTCAGCTTCCTCCTTAACTACTTATAGTTCCTTCACCAAACCATACCATCTCATTTCTTTTATACACACATAAATCACTTTTCACCATGGCTAACTCCTGCTCTTCAAAATTTGGCTAAGGTACTGATTTTGTCTGGATTGTTTGCCTGTTGAATGCCCTGTTGCCATATTATAATTTCTTTATTCACCTTATCTAAATCCTTTGGAGAGAAGCACCTGGGTAGCTCAGTAGATTAAGCATCTAATTCTTGGTTTTGGCTCAGATCATGATCTCGTGTTTCCTGAGCTCAAGCCCCTCGTAGGGCTCTATGATGGCAGTGTGGAGTCTAACTGGGATTCTCTCTCTCTATCTCTCTCTCCCCCTACCCCTTCCCCCTCATGTTGTATCTGTCTCTCTCAAATAAATAAACAAACTTAAAAAATAAATAAATCCTTTGGGGGCTGGAACCTTATTTTTTCTCTATGTTATCTCCAGCTTCTAATGCATTGAATGAGCACCCAATAAATGACAAATGGATGGATAGATAGATGGATGGATGGATGGATCTAAAAGAAAGTAAGAATTTATAACTCTTATACCAGAGATAATGGCTAAGAATAGGAAGTTAGTAGGGTGCATCGGTGGCTCAGTCAGTTAAGTGTCCCACTATTGGTTTTGGCTTAGGTCATGATCTTGAGGCTTTGTGGGTTTGAGCCCTATATCAGACTCTGTGCTGATATCATAAGCCTGCCTGGGATTCTCTCTCTCTTCCCCTCCCCTACTTGCACTGTCTCTGTCTCTCTCAAAATGAATAAACTTAAAAAAAAAAAAGAATAGGAAGTTAGCATTTGCTGCATAAGGAACAGCAAAACTTCATGATTTAAACCAATCATTTTATTTATTGTTTGTTTGTAAGATAATTTTTAAATATTTATTCTGAGAGAGAGAGTGTGGGGGGGGAAAGGCAGAGAGGGAATCCCAAGCAGGTTCTGCAGAGCCTAACTCAGGGTTCGATGAGATCATGACCTGAGCTGAAATCAAGAGTCAGCCGCTTAATCAACTGAGCCACCCAGGTGCCCCCAAACCAATCATGTATTTAGTTTGTGGTTCTTCAGATCACAATTAGGGCTGGGCTGAGCTGCATCATTTTTATGATCTGATATGGGATCATATGGTCTTAACTGGGCTTGTTTCTGTTTCTGCTGACAGCTGGTGAGTTAACTGAGGCTGGCTGGTTTATGATAGCCTTGCTAGGCTAGTTGGGACAACTGGAGTCTCTCTCCATACGGCTGTTAGCCTTGAGCAGGCTGCCCAGGCATGCTCACTCAATAGTTTCAGGGTTCCTAGCAGTAACAGCAGAAGCTGCATGACTTCTTGAGACCTACGATCAGAACTTCCCCAAAGAAACTTGACCCAAGAAAGTCACAAAATGAAATACAAAGGATGGGAAAATAGACTTCAACTCCTACTAAAAAGAGTTGCAGAGTACTGCGGCCATCTTGGATGTTGACCTTAGAAAAGGATGAAGGGAATGACCAACTTTCACTTTTCCAGGCTGTGCTCAGGTTGTTCCTTTAATTTTTATGTATCTCCTTATCTCCAGTCACCAGTCTCATTCCTCTCCCCTGGCCAGACCATCCTGATTTGTGCATCTTTTTGTTTGTAAATCTTCCTACAAAATGTATATTGGTGTTTGTGTGTATGTTTCTATTTTATGTAAAATTTCATTTTGTGTACATCACTCTATTTTTTTATGCAGCTTTATTATGCCTTTAATATCCATCTGTGATACTGTGATACCTCTAATGTCATTCTTGTGTTTATGGATCTACCCCATTGAATCATGATGTGTTTATAAACCCATTGTCAGATTCAGTTGGCTCATATTTTAGCTAAGGATTATGCATTTACATTCAACAGTGAAATGAGCCCATGATGAGCACTGGGTGTTGTAGCACATAACACAATCACTGAATTCTACTTCTGAAACCAATATTCCGCTATATGTGAACTAACTGGAATTTAAATAAAAATTTGAAATAATATGAATAAATAAATAAAACAAAAATAAATCAGTGAAATATGATGATTGTTTTACTATGAAAAAATGAAAAGAAATGGGTCGATGTGTATCATAGCTGTACAACACAGTCCACGTGCTACTCATTCTGTATTTCTAGAGGCTTTCTTTGTGGCTAAATAAATGGTCTGTTTCCTTTGTGGAACTTCTCCTGTGTCCCTCTTACCATAAGTCTATGTATGGAGCTTTCTATATTTTGATATGGGCCATTTAACCTATTCTTTCCTCTGTAATTCTAGGAAATTGAATTTCCTTGGTTTCTCCAAACATTTTTTCTTTTCTTGTTTTTCTTTTTTAAATATTTTTCTCTTTCTGGGATTCCTATCAGATGAATAATGGCACTTATATCTTCTGGGTCCTTGGTTTTTCTTTTAAATGTTCTATCTCCTGACCCTTTCCTACTAGGAGAGTTCCTCATTTGATATTCTAACTCACAAGCTTAGTCTCACCTGGATTCTTCTAAGTATTTACTCCTTCACCATCTTATTGAGCTCAACTATTAAATTTTCCTACCTGTTTCTATTTTGTTCTTTTTTACTTCTTGGTCTTGCTTAGTAATACTTGTTTTGCATGCCCCTTATCTCTCTGGGTGTGTGTAATTATGTGCCAGTGCCAACCTCATGCAGACTTGTCTTGAAGGCAGTTACTGTGACTCAGAGCTCATTTCCCCTGGAGGCATGAAGTCCTTTGCCAGGGAATGTGTTTTTGGGAAGAGCCAGAAGCCCTAGTGTGTGTCACCATGGATGATTTTAAGTGGAAAGGGGACGGGCCCTTACTGGAGAGCCCTAGACACCATAGAAGCTTCGTTGTGTACTTCTTCACCAAGTACCTACTCCAACCAGAATGATACACTTAAAGACTTAAGGATGCACAAAGCAGAAAGGACACAGTCTTCTCACTTCACAACCTGGGAGTCAGCAAGTCCTCTGTACCTGTGTCCTGACTCCTGAGTCCAGCAGGGCTCTTGCATTGCCCTGAGGTCACATGGGTGCAAGGCACACCACTGTATAGTTTCTTACTGCTGCTGAAATAAATAGCCGCAAGCTTCATGGCTTACAAGAACAGAAATTCAGTTGCTTATAGTTCTGGAGGTCAGAAATCCTAAATCAGTTTCACTAGGCTAACATGTCAAGGTGTCAGTAGTAGGTTTCTTCTGGGGTTTCCAGGGGAGAATTCATTTCCTTGACTTTTTCAGCTTCTAATGGCCTTTTCTATCTTCAAAGTACATCCAACCTCTGCTTCTGTGGCTACATCACTTTCTCCTGACTGACTCCTCCTGTGTCCTTCTTAAAGGGAGTGTTATAATTCCATCAGGCCCCCAGCTAATCCAGAATGAGCTCCTCACCCCAAGATTCTTAACTCAATCACATCTGCAAAGTCCTCTTGCTATATAAAGGCAATACTTACAAAGTCCAGGAACTAGGATGTGGACATATTGGGGAGCCATTCATCCATCTACCACAACCACCCAGGCTCATTCAAGCTGAGGAAACTTAGATCACACAAACATCTTTGAAACACCTACCAAGTACAGCATGTTATGCTAAATGTGGGAGGGGTGTTGGGAAGCACAGAATTTTCACGTATAAATGAGACTGCATGCTCCCTAGAAAGAAATTTACCGTACAGATGTAGTACAGAAGACAAACATGTAGAAAAATAGGATGTGGGCTGCCTATGAAATGAAGCTGCTTCAAGTTTCCAAAGTGTCACAGTTCAACTTGCTTGGTGGCCTGGCCAGGCTGGAAGGACTTTCAGATTCTAGAGTATCGGTCCTCCCCTGGATGAGACATGAGGCAGGGGGCACTCTTCTTGAATCTTCAGTCTTCCTGATTGGGCAGGTGCTGTGCACCTGGCTGTCAGAAGTGAGGAGGTGGTGTAAAAATGGATATAAAGCTCAGTTTCTGTCCTTGTAGAAATTCAGGCTAGTGACAGAGACAGCCACACAACAAATGGTAGAGAGAACCATGGTGTGCTGGGGCAAGGCTGCCACCAAAGGGCAGGGAAGGCTGGCTAACCCCAGGCGCCCAGTACCCGCAAATGCGCCAGCGGTTCCTGGATGAGGAAGGAGCTAAGAGCAGCCCTGTTGGGGAACCGCAACAGAGCGGACACTTTAAGGGGCAGACGCATCCTGCAAACAGTGAGCAGCCAGGTGCTCTGGGCCCTTTTAGAGCCCCTCTCCGCCTTCTGAGCTCTCAAGAAGAGATCAGCATCAAAGCCCTCTTTTTGCTGCGGCATCTAACCTGCCCGCTTCCTCTCCCTTCGTCTCTCCCAAAGACGTTACAGGTGATCACAGTACCCTTCCCACCACCCCGGGAACTCAAGCTCTCACGTTACAACAAACCAAATGCCCAAGGGCTTGGCAAGGCACCTAGGAAAATCAGCCATACTGATGCTATCAGCCCTCAAAAGGCCTCCTGACCATCATTTCATCTTCAGAAACTTTTATCTCACGTTCTTACAGCACCTGCCTTCAAAGGCCTGAGTGCCTCCCACAGGCTGTATGGCCCCTTGAACGTAGGCGGGCTCGGCCCTCTGCTCTTCCCTCACCAGTGAGAAAGGGGGCCAGCAGGACCCCAGACTCTTCCGTGCAGGCCCTGCCTGGAGCTGCCCAGTGCCCAGACCCAGAAAGCCACCTGCTTCTGGGTTGGGTGCCGCCAGATCACAGAGGACACCCAAACTACAGCTCCGTTGTTACAAGACAGAATCAAAAGACAATAAAGATTCTCCAAGCTGACTTTGGCTGAGGCTTTTTTTTCCCACCCCATCCTCTTGCTCCAAAGGAAAGAAAGACTGAAAAAGCACTCCCTCTCTCCATCTTCCTCCATGGTATTATTTCCACGGCATCACAGAAGAGAACACATTAAAATCGCCCAAGCATGGGAAAATAGAAAATGACTACTGTATGAAGAAATTGGACCAGATACCTCACCAGATATCTGAGACCATGAAGAGTGTGTCTCCTTCATAAACACTGAATCAGGAAATCCACAAAGACCAAACTGACGTCATAGTTCCTTTCGGGCTAATAATCATTCCTTAACTTGACAGAAATAAACAGCACCCAACGCCTGATGCTGAGCGAGTGTGCACACTCCCTCACTGGGAGGGAGGGCCCTGGGAGACTGAGCGGTGGACTGCTCCATAGACTGCTAACTTGGTGCACTGATCGAGGGGTGAGCAAGCATGTGCTATACCCCCGCCCAGATATATGGGCAGACTCACTGCTGGGACATGACACCAAGACTACCCTTGCTCTGTGCATGTGCTCTGGGCATTGACCAACCGGGGCCACAGGCTACGTGGATTACCCTAAACAACGCTGGCAGTTGGGTCAGGGAATGACAACACGTTGGCTGGGACTCAAGCCCAGTTCAGAAACACAGCTACAGAGAAGGGGACTCTGGCAGATCTCCCATTGTGGACTGACTGGTGGCATTCAGAAAACCACCATCACGAAGTTGTTATGGTCGTTTATTCATAATTTCCATGGCTTGCTTGAATGGGTTATATTTGCTCCATGAGTAACACAGATGGCACTGCCATGTTTTTACCCCAGATGTGGAATTAAATCATCCTACTCTTTCAATTATCTGTTTCCAAAGTTTGAAAACAAAAAGGGGGTTGTATCTCATCGGACAGTCCTGGAGCTTCTAAGGAGCCTGTAATTCTTAAGCACTTTATCTGGACACATTTGTAGCATCTAAGGAAATACCCAGACCAGATAATGTGAGGATCTCTAAGAACATTGATGTTTTTGTAAAGCATAGTTTGCAAATTGTAAGAAAGCAAATTCAATGATATTTTTGGGGAGGATAGGGTTACAGTAAATTAGGAAGGAAAGAATTAGAATAAAAACTAATTTGTACCCTCTGTGAGGACAAGAGACCATTCCAAACTTCAATTCCCTTGCATCTTTAATGTTCTTAACATAATAGGTGCAAGGTAAATGTTGATGCCAGTCACTTATTCATTCAAAAACATTTTTTGAGCACTTATGAATGTCTTGCCCTGAAGCACTAAAAATACAACAAAGAACAAAACTGATCCCCAAATCCTTGCCCATAGGTCTTATATTTTAATACTTTACAAATCATTACCAATAGCACAGAGATGAAAACACTGGGATCATGGACTCTGTGCTTTTTTAGCATCAACTTTACCTACTAAATGGCTGAGGACTGGGCCTGGGGCTGGGAATGGACTGGAACCTAGAGGGGAGGCTGCTGATTTCCTGCAGTCCTGTACAAAGCTGTTGTAAAATCGGCTATTGCTTCTATTGCCAAATCTTCTTTCAAAAACCCCTGAATAATTTCTTTTTCTCCATACTGTGCAAATATAATTTAAAAATCTTATTTCAAATAATGCACAGTAGTTTTGTTAATTGTATGAATCAAACTCTATCGGTCAGGTAAAATAACCCTAACTCAAAATCTTTAGGGAGAAAAGGGGAAGGCACTTGCTCCCGTGATCAGGACATCTAGGAGGTCATGCTAGCATCAGACACATTGGACCCCTGATGTTCACAAGCGGCCTTCAGGATGCCAGCTCTTTTTCCCAAACTTTCAGGTCTGCCTTCCTCCCTCCCACTTCATTCTTGGCAAGCTCACTTCATATGGTGGCAAAGATGGTCTCCTACAACTCTAGGTCTTTATGATTTTTTACCCCTCTGATCTCAGGAATATAAAACTGGCTTAAGAAATACTAGGGACTCTTGGATAATCTCCCCATTTTAAGATCTTTAATCTTATCAGCAAAATCCCTCATACCATATAAGGTAACGGTCACAGGTTTGACGGATTTGGATCTGGATATCTTTGGGACATATTATTCAATTTACCACCAAGGTGTTAGAGGTAGAAAAAGCATTTCAAAGAAGACAGGTTCTTACGGCTGCAAGGCCAGTGGGACAGAAGGGCGGGGGGGGGGGGGGGGCAGAGTGGCTGAGATGAGGCCAGCAGAACAAGCAAGAAGCAGACCTTCCAGAGTCTGTGCTCTGAGAAAGATTTGGTTCTTTTTCCTAGAACATTGTAAACCCATTTTGGGTGGGAAAGAGGAATAATACATTTCCATTTTTTTTAATGTTTATTTGTTTTTGAGAGAGAAAGAGATGGTGAGCAGGGGAGGGGCAGAGAGAGAGAGAGGGAGACAGGGAGACAGAGAATCCAGAGCATGCTCTGCACTGTCAGAGCAGAGCCTGAGGAACCCATGAACTGTGAGATCATGACCTGAGCTAAAGTTGGTGTCTCTACTGACTGACTCACCTAGGCGGCCCTATATTTGCATTTCATAAAATATCACTCTATTTGTACTGTGTAAAGGGCCTAGAGGAGGAGGGCCAGGGAAGACAGAGGAAGACCAAGTAGGCAAGCCAACCCAGCAGGCTCAGTGAGAGGTGGGGACGGGGTAGTAGAAATGGAGAGAAGGAGAGAGATATGAGAACAAGTTAGTAAGAATACTGATAAGACTTGGTAATGAATCTAGAGGAAGAGTGCCAGAGAGGCCAGGATAAAAGATGACTCCTAGACTTCTGGCGAGGGGTCAGCATGAGCTTGGAACCTAAATTCATGGTGCCCTCGGGAGGTGAAGACCTGAATTTAGGAATCATCAGCATAGAAGTAGCCAGTGAAGCCCTTGTCTTAGCTGATGAATGACTGGGAGGAAGAAAGAATGAAAAAAGATGCGGTGGAGGACCTAGCCTGAAGAAATACCAACACTTAATGGCTGGATAACAAGGGGAAATTTTTCAAAAGGGCCTGAAAAGGAGTAGCCACAAAGAGAGGGCTGCATTACAAAAGCTGAGGGAAGAGTGTGTTCAAGAAAAAAGTGCACAGCAGGGTCAAATGGTGGTGAGCAATTAAATAGGATGAAGACTAAAAACTTAGATGCAAATGCAGCATTTAAGTACTATACAGCTACAACCTCCTCATCACCACCAATATACACACACACACACACACAGCATCTTGCACTTAGCATGTATTCACTAGATATTGATATCTCCATCACCTTAACAATCTGCACTCTATCCTAGGAGGCAGTGTGGTGTAGGGGAAAGAGCATGGCTTTGAACCCCAGACCATCCACTTGCCAACTGAAGTCTTTGGAACATTCCTCTCTGAGTCTTATTTCCTCATCAGTAAAATGGATATGGTAATGATGAGTTTAGCATGAACTCAAGAAATGAGGACTATTAATAGTACTTTACTCTTCAAGGTATTTTCTTGTGAATAATATTCTTTGATCCTTAGCACAACCCAATGATTTTGGCAAATGATAGGCTAAGTGAGGTATCCAAGGGCCCAGCTCTGGCCAGTTGCCAAACCAACTGCCAGTCTGGTGCTTTTGTAGAAAAAATGCTCTCAGGATCTCAGAGTTGTTGCTTTTTATTCTTACAGATGAATGGCTGTTCAATAGTCACTCCTGGGTACCTGAGGTGACCGATTCAGTGTGGTGCTAGAGATATAAAGATGAGGGAGATACAGTTCCTACCGTCTACAGAGTCATGGTCCCAGGAAGGAGACAGGTACTATAAATAGATAATTATAATATTACATGACAAACTCTCCAATGGGGAGACTTAAGGATAAAGCACTGTGGGAACACAGTGGAAGGAAAAGTGAACTCTGGGACAGGGAGGAAGGAAAAGAGAAACCTGAAAAAGCCTTGGTAAGTAAGAACAAGGCTTTAAAAATATCCGGACTTTTTCAGCCTGATCATGATCTTGCAGTTTGTGAGTTTGAGTCCCATATCAGGCTCCATGTTGACAGCTCAGAGCCCAGAGCTCGCTTTGGATTCTGTGTCTCCCTCTCTCTCTGCCCTCCTGCTCGCATTCTGTCTCTCTCTCTCTTTCTCAAAAATAAACACTAAAAAAAATTTCTTATAAATCCCAGCTTAAGCTATGATTTTCTTTTTCTTTCATTAGATTCATAGAATTTCAGAACCAGAAAAGACCTTTTAAATTATTGCCTTCTTATACCAAAGATGGCAAATTTGAAGACCAGATGAAGATGAAGACCAGAGAGGTAACATCCCAAGGACAAGAGTGGGGAAAAATATCTAGGAGTCCCAATGCCCAGTCCAAAGTTCTTTAAGCACAGCTTAACATCAGGAATGGAGTCAGCTAGCATAAAGGGCTCTCCTAAGGATGCAGATGGGCTGGCCAGCCACTTAAGGCAGGAATAGACTGCCCTAATCTGAGAAAGCCACTCAAATCCTGAGGGCCAGAGCCTGGAGGCATCATTGGGCATTCGAGGGAAGCCGTGCTTCTCAAGAGACAAACAGTGGTTTCTTCCTTGGAGTAGGTTATGCACCTGGTATTAGAAAAATGAAAAACAAAACAAAACAAAACAAAAAAACAGCAGAACAGAGAGTCTTCACAGAACCCTCACTAACACTGGTATATAGACATGTTGGGAATAGGGAGAAAATGGTTACTTTACTCTGTATAGATCAAAGGAAGAACTATTGCTGCAAAGTTTCCACATTTAAAAAAAAGAGACTAAAAGCCCATAATTTCTAGAACATTAGATACAATAAATTCAGACAATGAAGTATTAAAATGAGATATTAACCTCAATAATCCAGACCCATTTAAGGAATGACAGAAAGTTAGAAAATTGGACTTTGAAAATAAAATAAAATCTATCATTTCAAGGAGACTAATAGACTGTTGTTGAGTAAAGCCTTTTGGAAGTTAAATAAAAAGAATAGATAGATCAGTAATGTCAGATACCACACACAGTTTGTTTGTGAATAGACACCTGTACCAAAACTTGATGATACTTTAGAAGTTTGTTTCCCGAAAATTTAACCTAAGTCTTTCACTTTGTAAACCCTATCTTTATTGATGGTAAAAACATAAGCTTCTATCAGCCCCTTTTTGAACTGCAAATTCCATGTGGAACTCAAATAAATTAATTTGGAAAGTCCCTTGAATTCTTTGGAAAGGACTCAGACCTGTGGGTCATCTTTCTGAGTCTTGCTATGGCCACTGTCAATATTTTATAGTGACGCTTCCTTAAACAACTTGAACAAGGAGGGAAGTCTAATCCAAGATAGTTAACGGATTGATAAGCAAACAGATCTGCCTGAAGATAGCATTTTTTTAAAGTAACAGTATATGTTTAAGAAGACTAAATCCAGTAAGGCTTCATTTATCCAGCATTGCTAAGTAATTAGTTTGACTGTATATGTATGTTTTCCAGATAGCAGCTGATTTCCCCTTGATGAAGATTATTTTGATATGTACTAAACACTTCCTCACTAGATTTCATGAGCCAGTCTATTATGTCTTTACTAAGCCCTTGTATTAACATTTGCAGTAGTAAAATGTGTCCACAAGGCTGACTGGAATCCCTCGGGTTTCTGCTGTGGACCCAACTGCTACACTTTCTTAATTCTTATGTGACCCTCTTCACTGTCTGTCCCCTTTTCTCACAATTGTCGGTGTTTCTTCCTCCCGCAGTCTTTTCCACCTTTTAATTGATAATGTTTAATAGTATGTCCTATAATTTCTTATTTGTAATTATGAAAATAACACATGTTCATTCTATAAAACTTAAAAAGCTATGAAAAAGTTTCAAGTTAATGGAAATTTTATTTAAAAAAATTTTTTTAATATTTTATTTATTTTTGAGAGAGAGAGAGTACAAGCAGGGCAGAGGCAGAGAGAGAGACACACACACAGAGCAGTTTCCAAGCTTTAAGCTGCCAGCGCAGAGCCTGACATGGGGCTCGAATTCATGAACTGTGAGATCATGACCTGAGCCAAAGTTAACCAACTGAGCCACCCAGGAGTCCCAGTTAATGGGAAAATTTAAAATATTCACCTGTTGATACACAGATGTTCCTTTCTTGTCTTCTTTTTAAAAATTCATGGATTTGTTTTAAAGTATATTGAGAAAGCACCAGATGCCTTAATGACTGACAAAAGGTGTAATCTGTTTTTTGCACTTAATATAACAAAACTTTTTCAAAAGAAACTTTTAAAGGTAAAAGTATTCCATCAGAGATTTTTTTTTCACTAACAAAACCTTTCCTTGTACCTGGTAATATCTGATTTTTCTGTACCACCTTGAAGATGAACACAATACTTCCTATCATATCCCCAAAGTAAGTCGACCTCACAAAGCATGAGTGGCAAACACAGATTGCCCTGAAGAGTTTATGGAAAGAAGGGAAGAATTTACCTCCTAAGTTAGAATTTGATACTATCCACCAAGATGAAAATGTATTAAAATGATCATGCAATGCCTTTGTAATGCAAAGACAATGTCATATTCCATTTATAAGGGGCTGAGTTTATATATGAAAGATGAAATATTATGTTGCCATTTAAAATAGTCATAGCCCATGTTATAGATATGAAATGATCACTAAGATATGTTATAAAGTGGAACTATAAGGTGCAGGATGATTCAGAAGTGTAGTATGTATAAGGATGCATGCACACACACATACTTCAGATTCAGAGGGAAGAAGGCACATACATATATATTAGAAACTCCAACTGATTCTGGAAGGACACACGGGAAACGTCACAGGGAAGGCCTGAGGCTGGGAGACGCTGGAAGACTGGGGATGGGAGAGTCTCGATTGCTCTCCGCTCTCTGTATGAACAGAGACCTGTGGTTGTTGCTCTGCTGTGTGTATGTATTTATTCCTCTTTTCAGTTCTTTCAATACCAAGGTGAATAATTTGTTTAGTTTTTAAAACACAGTAACAATAGCAAAAACTTATTATGTACTCTGCCAGGCAACAAGGGCTTTTGCATGTATAATTTCATTTATTCCTCGCAATAATCCTGAAAAATACCCACTATTATTATCTCCATTCTATAGAAAAAGAAACTAAACAGAGGAACGTCAAGTACTTTGCCCATCATCAATGTCTCGGAGGCGGCAGAGCGGAGGCCCAGGCAGGGCAGCCCCCAGCTTGCATTCTTAGTCCCCTAAACGTACACGCTATGAGCACAGGACAAAAACGAAAGGCATAAAGTCATTTACAAAGTCAAAACAGATTTACACAAATAAATTATTCATTTTTGGGGGGAAAAAAGTTCCACACAGGTACAAGGATACCTGTGCATACTGTTTTCTGTATTTTCTAAAAAGCTCAGAACTGGGAGTGACAGTGCCCTGGTAATTGCTGCCTTCTCCCTGCAGAGAATTATGCCTAATGTCTTTAGTGTATGTGTAAAGAACATTTTATACTGTTACCACAGAATGATGAAAAATACTCCTCAAAGGTGGAAGCCCCCAACAGTGTCACTCCTGTGTCCCTTCTCTTTCCTCTCCCCACATTTTGCCCCAAGTGCTGCCTGGGCATATGAGGGACCCTGAGGACACACCCTACTCCCGTGCTCTGCTGCGTCCCAGCCACTCTTACAACTGTGTGTTCCTGACAGCCACAGGCCTACACATCCTTCAAGGTCATGATCAAATCCACCTGCCACGAGAAGACTCTCCTGCTCACCAACTTGGAAGCCCACCTCTCCTTCCTTTGGAGCTCTCTTAACGGTCCACTCAATAGAAATACAGGCCCAGACAAATAATGCAAAAGAAATGTGAATTATAAAAAAAAAAAAAATCTATCCACCAGTTACCTACCCCTTGCAGCATGCATCTCTGGAGAGCAAGAACTAAATCTTTCCATTATTTGTACTGCCCCGCCTCACACCGTCTGGCACAATATTTGACTAAGCATTCAGTGAAGGTTTGCAAGAAATGGAACACAGGGAATGGCATGAGTCATCAAGAAAACCCAGGCCGATGGAAACGCCCGGTGTATGGCCAGTCACCCTTGGGCTCTGGGATGCTCGTTATCCTTGCTCTCTCCAAGGAGAGGAAGGTGTCCTTCTCATGAGAAGCAAGAACTTGTTGCCAAAGGAAGTGCATGTTTCTGAAAGAAACAGAGGGCACATGCATTCTGCTTTAGGAAAACCTATATAACGCTGGCTCCACAACTACACAGAGCTGAGAACCCTCAAGACTAACTGAAGAATTGCTAATGGAGTCAGAAGCCTCCATTCACACTCATTCTCCCAATCTCACGCCCAGTTTGTGGGTGGTGTGCGTTAGGGTGCAAAGGTAGTGGCAGAATACACATCCACTTTGAAATTAGCAGGAGGGCTTATTGCTGTTTGAGAGAGAGAGGGCACACATGCGTGTACAACCCAGGGGGGGGTGGGGAAGGGCAAGAGGGAGAGAGAGAGAATTCCAAGCAGGCTCCCTGCTCAGCATGGGGCCCAACACAGGGCTCCATCCCACAATCCTGGGATCATCACCTGAGCCAAAATCAAAAGTTGGATGCTTAACTGACTAAGCCACCCAGCACTGATTTTTGTTGTTTTAAATCTTGTGCGTGCTCGGTTTGGAAGAATGTTAAGGATCTGGATTTCAGCGGAGGCTATCCACACCCAAACAAGAAGAGAGACCGTCTTCATTGCAGGAGGAGGCAGAAGCCTGAGGTGAGAGGAAGAAAGGGATAATGGACAAAGGGCCAAGAGGAAAGAAACTTCTGAGAGCCCTGCACGGGTAGCTTCCCTTGTCCAAAGGACACCCAAGAGGAGTCCCCAAAGATGTCTTGCACCACCCTCTGCCTCTGGGTGTGCTCCCAGTTGGCCACGGGGAAGAAGGGCCCCTTTTGATGAGGGACCAAGCCAGCCCATGAGTTGTGGCAATCATTGCAGTTGGGACCCAATCATCCGTTCTCAGCATTTCAATGCTTAAAAAGCCAGGCTTCACCGAAGACTAGAAACTGCCTTCATATTTGGTAGCATTCTAGACGCTAGCAGTTTGGGAAGAAGAAACGGGTTAGGGGGTAGCGTGGAATCCCACTGTGACCTCCCAGAGGAAGGGAATGAAGGGGGTGACTGCAGGTCAGCGCCGGTGGCGGGAAGCCCAGATGAGCATCCGCAGGGAACACACAGGAAAGTACCTTCTCAGTGGGGGACAGGCCTGGAGAGGAACTGGCTGGAAGGAGGCACAGCGCAGCCTGGGGCCGCAAGAGAGAGGGCCCAGGAGAAAGAGGTGGGGAGGCAGCTCCAGGGCAGAAGCTTTGGTTCGCCATCCTAAAGACAGGACCCGTAGCTCCACCTAGCGCTTTGCAGATCCACAAAGACACACAAAGATCTTTTTATCTTTCTGTTTGCGCCCATGTGACACTAGCGTTCTCATAATGCAATTGTTGGTTTATTTGCGTGGATTCCACATTCAAATCATCATTGTACACCTTTAGGAGTTTTATGAGTTTGAAAGAGAAAAGCAAGGAAACCCTTATCAGCAGTTTCCTCAGCTGTGAAAGGGTGGGGGGGGCATCTACCCCATGTCATTATGAAAATGGAGTTATGTGGAAGGATTGTTCTCAGCTAGACACCATTCAACAAAGATCAGTCACCTTACAGCCATGGTCAACGTCACCTTTATCATCAGTATCCCAGACCCCGAGTGGGAGCTCAAAGGAAAGCTTCCCACCCACCCATCCCAAGACAGACATAGTTACACAGATTGTTGGAGTTGCTGGAGTTAAGGGTTGTTGGAACAGTCGAGGTGTGCGGGCACACACTTGCCTTTGATTATTTCAGATGCAGTTCTTTCCTCTTGACTTCAGGAGTGAAATGACAAATTCTTCCCAGGTGGCAGCAAGAGAATTACTAGTAGAGCCCATCTGCACTCTTGCCTCAAATGGGGCGGGGGGGGGGGGGGGGTGAGACAGCAATCCCATTTCAAAAGAATCTCTGCCATAAACTCAAGCCCAGCAACAGATGGGAAACAGCCCTAAGAGACAATATACAACATTCCCAATCTCCAATAAAAATAATCAATAGTGGCTTAAGCGCGAAAAACCACAAGTGCTTCCAGAATGGCCTACAGTGTGCCAAGAATGATGCCTGGCGGGCGGCTCCTGCTGACAGGGTAGCCTGCCAGAGGGAGATTACCCGGAGGCAGTCCTTACTGTCCTCGGCAGAACTGAGGGAGGATGTGTGTGGAAGGAGGTGGGGGGGTGGGCGGGGGGGGGCATTTGGGTAAAAGAGGAGGAAGATTAATCAAAATGGATAATATGGGGGGTGTACATAATAATAGGCATGCGATTCCTGACGTCAGACATTCAGCAGTTTAAAAAGGCCATAACGTCAAGGAGGACATGTAATTTGTTGTTATCACCAATTAGAAACACTACCAGACACATTCTGCAAAGGTACACAGATGTTCAGCCACAGCAGAGGAGCCAAGGCAAATCTGGAAAGCAAAAAAGAGCCAAGAAAAGCAGGAGCCGCTTACCTTCATGGCGGGACGGCTCTGTGTGCCGCGGCTGCATTTTCATCATCACTGTAGAACGTTACCAGGAATCTAAAGGAAGTACCAGATCTCCTTTATGTGTCCACACAGCGTGCCCTTCCCACAGCGACAGACTCTCCATCTAATCCAGTTATAAAGGGTGGATGGCAGTGACCAAGGTAGATGGAAGAAATGTTTCCCCATGTGTGTGCAAGTCTGTATGGACAGACACACACACACACACACTTGATACCCTATGTGAACACAAAGTCGATTCTTTCTCATTTCCACAGCACACACGGGCTTATGCACAGCCCTGCTTTTCCCTCACACCACCCCTCTCTGAAGAACGCCTCTGCTCCGCTCCACAGCCAGCCCCCTGCACTTCCCCCAAGGTCTTTTCTGACCCTCCCTCTCATGGAAGTCACTAGAAAGTCCCAGCAAGCAGCTGAGATGGCTCCAGATCCTCTCTGACAGGGACATGGCTAGCTCAGAGCACCCAGCGTCATACCTGAGTTCCAGGAGCCCTGGCAGCTCCCAGGAAAATGCTTCATTGATGACTCTTCTCAGATGAGTCCTGGTTTCTTGACTGGTTTGGATAACTGCCTTTTTGTGCATGCCTTGGCTGTAGGTGATATGGAATAAACTGAGGATATTCTGAAGATACAAGTTATTCAATGAGTTTTTTTTAAAGACTTTGTCCCATATCCCACCAATAAGCAGGCCAGTTAGAAATTTCTGGTTTTGATGGCTGAAAACAGTAAATCTTGAATTTTAGAATGTGTTGGAGCCTGTTAAAAATGGGGATTCTCAGAGCATCTTTAAGTGGAAGAAGGCCCCAGAGGGCCCAAAGAACCCCACAGCAATGGGAATACATCAAAGGCACACAGGAGTCAACTGAAAGAGTTCCCCAGGGACAAGGCTGGAGTAATTTGATTAAAAGCAGTATTAGCTTACAACCCAAAATCCACGAGTTTGCACCGATGGAAACAAATGATTGACTAGACAAACAAATGGGGAGAATAGACAAATTTCCCATGCAGAAGAATTCTACATCATTTTGTAGCCACTCTCCCCACTCCATTCGTGTGGGCTTCCCACAATGACATGCTTGCAAAGAGTCCGGTGTGCAAAGGTGGGGAATCAAAAGAGTAACTTTACAGTGGAGAGACCTGTCAAAACAGTCTCAGACAGGCGACCAAGGCTACCATCAACAGTGAGTCATGCTGATAGTACACGCCCTGACGTGAAGTGACAAGAAAGGCACTTTACCTCTGTGGTCGTCCTTCCAGAAACCCATAACCCCGGTCCCACCAAGAGAAAAACATCAAACAAAACCCAGTTGAGAAACATTCTAAAAAAACCACTCTCCTGAACTCCTCAAAAGTCTCAAAGGTCATCAAAAACAAGGACAGTCTGAGAAACTACCAAAGCAAAGAGAAGTCTAAGGAGACATTTACATGTCAACTAAATGTAATGGATCCTGGATAGGCCCCTGTAATAGAAAAAAGGGCATAATGTGAATAATGTGTGGACTTTAGTTAATATTGTGTCAGTGTTGGTTCATTCATTGTAACAAAGGTACCATATTAATATATTAATAAAGACAATTGCATGTGCCATGGATGCGACCCCTCTGTACTATCTTTGCAACTTTTCTGCAAATCTAAAACTATTCTACAATTAAAAGTTTATGTAAGGCAACTGGGATTCCTGGCTGCCCCATCCCCAAGGCATGTGATTCAGCAGGTCTGGGGTGAGACTCACTAACCTGCTAGAGCGAGCTAAGCAGGTGACATCATTGCAGGCGCCTGTGCAGTCTGTCCAAACTACAATCCAGGTACATCTGTTTAAACAGAAAAACAAACAGCTACTGAAATGTCTACCCCTCTATACTTGAGTGCCAGTGGCTTCTAGGACAAAAATAGCTGCTTCGCATCTGCCTGGCCTGGGTAGCGTTATCAGCGCTAGGCCACTCTGAAAATGCCATCATCTTACTCCGTGGCTGTTCACCAAAGGCCACATTTCCTCCAGTTTTGACAACCCCCAAGTACAATCACATCCACGAAGATAAGCTTTAAACGGTGATAATGATAACAGACCATGCCGTGGCCTCTTCGAGCCAGCAAAAGAAAGGAAATAAAAGGGGGAATAAAAGACATTGTTTCCAGCAGCTCTCAAACTGAACATAGCAGTACATGGACGAAAGCTGTTCATTCACCAGGAGGGAAGCAGGGGAGGGGATGTGACCTGTACGTCTTTAAAGCTTAGGCCTTCATGAGCCACCGGAAATCGCCAAAACTCTAAGATATTCTGTCTATATTTAGCCAACTAAAAGAAACATAATTTTAATTAATGAGTGGTCTTCAGTTTTAAACAGGAGGCTTGGGGCTATTAAAATGGTTTAGTTGAAGAGGCTAAACATAGATGGCTTAAGGTTGTTACAGGTTACTATGAAGTAGTTGGATTGTGTCTCTATTATTTTCTCCGTGGGTAGTGATGCCTTGATCTCTTCATTAACACAGGCTTTCGGGGCAGCCATGTAACTCATGTCCTGTGACTGTGCATTTTCATTGTGAGGGTGGCCGGTTGCTCCCAGGTGATACCTTTTGTCTTTACTTACAGACTTTCTTGAGGCATCAGGAAAAACTTAACTTTGCATGCATGTGCGTGTGCGCGTTTATGTGAGTGTGTTTAACCAACCAGCCACGCTGTCTGCTGGCGACAGCTCTGTGAGCAGGGCTACGAATACGAACACACGCTGTCTTCAATTACCAGACCATCAGCTCTTTCCCACTGGTCACACACACCATGCCCCAGCATGGGGGTCAGACTAAGGAGCTCGGCCTGTGTACCAGGCTGCAGTCTCCACTGGCAACACTGTCACGACTAATTCACTTTCTGGCTCCTGGGAATACATTGTGACACTCCTGTTTTTGACTAAAATGTAATGTGTTCTGAGCCTTGCCAACCTCACAGAAGGGCTGACTGTGACATCTGACAGGCTAGCAGGAGTCTTTCAGAGGGCCTGTGTGTAGGTTTGCCTTTGGAAAACAGCCTAGGGTTGGAGATTTTTGGTCTGAAGGAGAGAACCATGGAAAAAAACTTCATTGAAGAAATTTAGCCCAAATCCATGTTGCCAACCTCAAATTATTAGTTTCCATATAGAAAACAAAAATAAAGACAAGGACAAGATAAAGTTTATTCCCCAGACTGTTCTGCTACATGAATCATCCCAACCAAGTAACCAGGATATTTCCGTCCACAATACCTCAAAACAGACTCAAATGGCATTGAAATCAATTGTATTTCCCCATTTCTAATGGCACAAAGTTCATTTCAGTTAAGCAAATGACATCATACCGGGAAAAATAACCGGCAACATTTAGCTACATATAACCATGGTGGACAAATACAGTATGTTGGACCTATAATAACCACTGAACCACAAGAGATCCCACAAATGTCAAAGTCATTGTTGCAGCAAAGCAATTGATCAGGATCCCAAATCCTACGTCAGCCTAACTCGTTTCTGAGGCGAATTATTTCTGATATTTAAAAAAATACTTCTCATCAGAGCCACTAATTTATCCCCACAGTGCTCTAAAGTGATAGATATAAACATGTACCTCCTTATACAGGCGTGGTGAAAGAAACTAGAAGGAAGCTAAGTCAATCATGCAGCAAATCAGAAGAGAACCACAAGGTCAGATGAAGAATTTGTCTCTTGATTCTAAGCTCAAGTCATGTACCCTCTGCATTACTGAGAAATTGCCACCGAGATAAGACACAGGCCAGACAAAAAGCCCTACGTGGAATGCTTCTTGGCATTTGGGTTTGACTCGGAGGCTGCCTTTTGGTTTCTAAATCTTTTTGATGTCTTTTCTGCTCTGGAAATGTTAACTGGCCCTGTGCAGGAGAGGTGAGGTAGGGCAACAGATTCTGCTCAAAAGGGAAAAAGCCAGTCGTTGCACCCTGGTTCCTGTTAGATCACAGCTTCTAGTTCCTTCAGGGCCATTGTTCGAGGCAAATTTACCATCTTGTTGTGCCTTGTCAAAGCACCCTCTAGGGTCAGCAACATCAAACGCATGCTCTGCACGCCAGTCACTCTGCTGGGTGCTGAGGGTATAAAGACCTTTAGGACACCTCTTTCAGTCGGTAGATGAAGACTTGAGAAAACCTGACCTTTCCTCTTAGAAGCCTCTCCCTGATTATTCTCATCACAGCTTGCCACTTGGTTGGAGAACCGTCTGCCACTGAAATGAAATGACCACTACCCTTCAGTGATGCTCTATGGTAGTGCTGGTCAATAGAAGTAGAGTGTGGGCCACGAACACATGCAGTGTAATTTAAATTTTCAAATAGTAACATTTTTTTTAAGTTAACAAAGAACAGGTGAATACATTTTAATAGTATATTTCATTTAAATCAATGTATCCGAAATAGTACCATTTCAACATGTAATCAAAATGAAAACATTATTAATGAGATTTTTTTTCATACTACATCTTTGAAATCTGTGTGCACTCTATACTTAGAGTGCATCTCAACTTGAACCGGGCGCATTTCAAGTGCTCAGTGGCCACATGTGGCTGGTGGCTCAGCCCTAGACTCCTGGGCCTGGCCTCTCTTCTTCTCCTCTGGGGAGCTCAGAGTTTTCATTCAAACAAGAAGGTAATTGCTGCTGGAACAAATTACTAAACATTGAGTGGCCTAACACAACACAAATTTTATCATCTTACAGGTCTGTAGATCAGAAGTCTGACGTTGGTCTCACAAGGCTGAAATTGGTGTCCTCAGGACCACATACATCCTTTTGAAGACTCCAAGGGCGAATCCACCTCCTTGCCTTTGCGTGCTAGAGGCTGCCTGCTTTCATTAGCTCTTCAGCCCTTCTTCCATCTTCAAAGCCAGTTACCTGGCCTCTCTTTGACTCTTCCTCTCTGATCATGCCTCTCACTACAGCTGGGGGCTTTACGCAGTGGCAGCAGCGGAGCCAGTGAGGTTTATCTGAGTCGCGATTATTGCTAATTGAAAACTCTGACTACAGCTGGGAAAGATTCTCTCACTTTAAGGATTAGATTGGGCCCACCTGGATAATCCAAAGTACTCTCCCCATCTCAAGGTTCTTAACTTCATCATGTCTACAGAGTCCCTTTTGCCATGTAAGGTAAAATATTCACAGGGTCTAAGGATAGGGACTTGGACATATTGAAGGTCATTATTCTGCCTACCACAGGTATCCAGTTTTCTTGTTTGTTTTTTATTATAAAGAGAGAATAATAGACATTTAAAGTTGGGGACTTGAAAGGCAATGCCTTTTGCCCTCAAGCTCATTTGGATTTCCTCTCTTGGATAAGAAAGGACCACTTTCATGAATTCCTACCTATGTCTCAGGATATGAGTTTTTTTCCTCACATGCCACTGACCACTCATTCAAAAAATATTTTAAGGTTTTCTAGATACCAGACATGTACCAATCCCACAAAACAATTACAACCAAATACCAATAAGAAAATCATGGCATAACATGATAGGTTTTTTTTTAAAAATAAGGACTTTTATTATTATTATTTTGAAACCTACTTACCATGTTCAAAGCGCACAAAAAATGTGACATCTTTCCCTGAAACAAAGTTACTAATTTTCCAAAATTAGGAACCTGTAGCTGTGTCTGATATAGAATATTCTCAACTCTAGACAACTGGAAATTACTACTGAGAAGAAATAACAGGAAAATCCCAAAAGAAGAGCAATAATTTAGAAAAAAAAAAAAAAACTTTGTCAAAAAAATCAGAATCATCAATATACAGAGCCAGAGACCAAAATGGCCGATACATACAAGATTTTCTTCAGAAATGATCTTTTAAAGACTTAAAGATTATGAAGCAATTGTGTGTTTATTCACATGTAATAAATGCATCCTTTGATGCTAGGTTAATATTTGCATCAATTTCCTGCTACAAATGCATGTTGTTTATCACCTGGTTTATGGTGTTGGCCCTTTTGTAAGTATAATCATGAAACCCAAACTGTCCATGCAGGAGAGGACTTCAGATCATGAGGTCCGGACCACCCATCTTATAGATTAGGAAACAGACCACACACTGGGAGATCAAGTAACTTGGTCAAAGTCCTCTAAGTGACTAGTGGCTCAACTCGAGACTGACAATTCTCAATACACTGCTTTATCCCCTGGCCTATCGGAGAGCAGTAAATCCCAATCACATCCATCCACTCACCCATTCATTCATTCAACAAACAGTTGCTGAGTGTCCACTACATGTCAGATACTGTGTTCTAGGGCTGAGGTCACAATAGAGGACAAAACTGACGAAGTCCCAGCTCTAAGGGAGCTTACATTCAAGGGGGATAAAGAAGTGATAAGTCCATACATATCTTACATGGAAAGGGGGCTAAAAAGGAAAATAAAGCAATCATGCAATAATATAATGTAAGGGGATAGGAAGTGATGGAACGTAGCTACTATTGCAGGGAAGATTGTATTGTAGGGTGACATTTTGAACACAGTAAAATTTAGAGTACACTTAGGATAAAAACTAATTCTAAGTGGCGAGGACATGATGAAACACTAATAGAAAACTCCAAAAAAAACTACTGGAGGAGTGAGTGAGATGGGTGGGAATGAGTGACTTTTATTTTACCCATTTCCCTCCCCAGGAAAGGGGACGCTTGAATGCAGGTGGTGACCATGACCTGAGCACCCAAGCAGGATGTGACCTGAGGTGTACCTCTCCTGTGTGCCTGGCGCTGTCTGAGGGTGCCTGTGAAGACAGGTGCCCTGACCACAGGGCAGCAGTTCTGACCTGTAACTGAGGGGTGAACCTGAGCAGAGGTGACCACAGCATTGAGACAATGGTCCAGGTTCTGGCTGCGGATGCCAGTGGATGGACCCGCAAGAAAAGACCTCGCAAGTCAGACTGGATATGAGGAGCCAGCCTAGCTGAAACAAGGAATGCCCGCAAGACACTGAGAAATGGGTCAGGCAGTCAGGCTCATTGTGCCGAAGGAAGCTTTCTGCAGTTTCACTTGGGCTTTTCGCAAGCCAGCCGTAGCCTGTGCTGCTGTACCACCTTGAGGCTCAAAGTAACACTGCAGCTTTAAGAGAGCAGAGTGGATCCTCAGTCTTTCAGAGTCTGGGCTTCTGCGGTCCCTTCCCAGCTTCCCTCATTGTAATCAAACAGTATATGCCTCTGGGTTGTTTGGAGCACTGCTCTGTTGTGAACCCTGTGGGAAAGGCGGTAGCAGCATCTGAGGAAGGGCGGTGTGTCCGGCCCTGCAACTCTATGACCAGTCCAGCCGGTTTGGGGGGTCCACGGGGGACCGCCTCAGCCCACAGGGGCTCAGGCATCTCAGTTCCTATTTCTTCAGACTGAATCACAGGGCAGCATACCAGGGGGCCAGCATTTCCCCGCTCTTGGCTGAGGACACTAGCTGTGCTACACCTTTGCCCTTTTCAACATCCCTTGGCTAAATGGTGTCCTTAAGGCTCTGGTTTAAAGCGTCCTCCTCTATCTCCTTCCCTCCTCTGCCTACCTGCTTCCAGGATCTTCCTCTGATCCAGTCCCTTTATAGGGCAGCAGGCCCTTCCTGTTGCAACATCCCCTACAAGGGTGGATAATGAAGCTCCATTATCAGGAGCTGGGGAGGGACTCCACATGTAGGAATACAGACTAGGAGATTCAAGAAAGATTTAGAGAGAAGACAGGCCATGGTAACAGCTTCCTTCTGATTACCTCCATGGACAGCTGTCACCTCCCTCACCCCACTCACCCAACTTAAAGAGGTTGACAAACAGAAAACCCAGATAATGTATACCTTTTCCAAGGGGAAATTTAGGAAACACAAAAAAAGCATTCTGATGGTTTTTTCCCTTCTTTTTCAGTTGTGCTCAAACAATTTTTTCTTTTTTTTTTTTTTTTTGCAAAATGTTCAGACACCACCTAATTAATATACTCTATAGCCTGCTTTGAATAAATTTTGTTGAGTAATTTATTTTATTTTTAAATGTTTATTGTGAAAGAGAGAGAGAGCAGGGGAGGGGCAGAGAGAGAGAGAGAGAGAATCCCAAGCAGGGTGTGCGCTGTCAGTGCAGAGCCCAAAGGGGGGCTTGATCTCATAAACCATGACAAAATGACCTGAGCTGAAATTAAGAGTCTGATGCTTAACCAACTGAGTCACCCAGGCACCCTGAGTAATTTATTTTAAATGAATTTTTCATTGTGAAGTATACCTCACACTAAAAATATTATATAATAGATGTGTCTAATTTGAAGAAAATGAGTTGAACATCTAGGGACTCACCGCTCATAGACTATTACTGGTACTTTGGAAATTTCTGCTGTGTCCTCTTCCCTTCCCTCCTCACCACAGGCAATTTCATGCCCTGAATTTTGCATTGATTTTTCCTTATATTCTTATAGTTATGTATATGCATATGTATGACTATAAAGGGATGTGTGTATAAATACACGTATATGCATTTACATATATAATAATAGTGTATTATTTTGCCTATTTTTGAACTTTATCTAAATAGACTCTTTTTTGTATTCTTCTGGACTTGCTTCTTTTGCTATTATGTTCTTGCAATGCATCCATGTTGATGCCTGTAGCTATGGCCCTTTTCTGCTGTTGTATAAAACTCCACTGGTGGCATATAACATGATTTATTCATCCAGTCTACTATTGATGAGCACTGTACATACCTCCTGGTGTACATATGGCAGATTATGTCTAGAGTTTATTTCTAACAGTAAAATTGTTGTGACATATGACACACACAAGTCCAATTTAAGTAGGTAATATGCAATCCTTTCCCAGAGTGGTTGTACCAAGTTCACAGATCAGGTTGCCCTGGAAACAGATTCAAATATTCCTGTGTAGGAAATTTATTGAGGGATGCTCTTGGGAACACCTATAATGGATGAGGGAAGCAGCATTTAGATCTACCATCTTATTTTGTGCTTCTGATCTTTTGGTCCAGTTATCTTTTTCTATTTTTCTTTTTCTTTTTGAGAGAGAGAGAGTATGTGCAAGCTGAGGGAATCACCTTTTTAAAAAAATGTTTATTTTTGAGAGAGTGAGCGTGCATAAGAGCTGGGGAAGGGCAGAGAGAGTGGTGGACAGAGGATCCAAAGTGAGCTCTGTGCTAACAGCAGAGAGCCCAATGTGGGGCTTGAATTCAAGAACCATGAGATCATGACCTGAGACAAAGTTGAATACTTAACCAGTTGAGCTGCCCAGATGCCCCAGAGAGAGAATCTTAAGCAGGCTCTCCACCCAGCATAGAGCCTGATATGGGGCTCGATCTCACTGAGAGATCACGACTTGAGTGAGCTGCAATCAAGTTGGACACTTAACTGACTGAGCCACCCAGGCTACCTTTTGGCTTTTTTTTCTCTACTAGTTTGAATATATGTAATTTATTTACAGTCTCTTACTGATTGCACTGCTTGCTTATTCAAAAATCTAGAAAAGTAGAAAAATATGTATACAACTCTTCCTAGAAAATTTAATGTGTATTGTTCTTGCTTGAGGGTTGTTGGGTTTCTTGAACTTGTAGATGGTTCTTCTATCACTTCTGGAAAACTTCCAGTGAATTTCTTTTAAATACTAATTCTACCCGGTCTTCTCCTTTCTCCTTCTTTAACTATTGGACGTGTTCATTGTCCTTTCCTTCAATGTCACTTGACCTCTCTCTCATACAACCCATCTTTTTTTCTACACTGTATTCTGGAGAATGTTTTCCAAGTCACTAATTGTCTCTCAGGTAAGTCTGAACTGCTGTTAAACTGACCCACTGAGTGTTTCTCATTTCAATTATTTTAGTTTTCCTTTTTAGAAATTTGTTTTTAATATGTATTTTTGTTCTCTGTTCATATTTTTGTAAGACTTATTGAAGTATAATTTCCATAGCCCCAAATCCATCCTTTTTAAATGTGCATTTTAGTGCATTTTAGTATCCTCAGAGAGTTGTACGGTCATTAACATGTTTATCACCCGAAAGGAACCTCGTACGCATAAAGCAGCCACTCTCCTTTTTCTTCTGTCTCCAGTCGCTAGCACCACTAATCTACCTTCTCTCACTATGGATTTGCTTCTTCGGGATACTATGTATAAATGGAATCCTATATGTGGCCTCTCGTGTCTTCCATCTTACACAGCATAGTTTTCAAGGTTCATCCATGGTGTAGCTTATGTCCCTACTTCGTTCCTTTAAATGGCTCAACAATCTTCCATTATATGGATAAACCACATCTTGTATTATCTATCAGTTGATTGACATCTGGGTCGTTTCCCCTTTGGGGTTATTATGAGTAATGCCGTGAACATTCATGTGTTAAGTTTTTGTACAGACATGTTTTCATTTCTCTTGGGTATATCTTCAGAAGTGGAATTGTTGGATCCGTGATAACTGTCTTACCTTTTTGAGGAAGTCAAACTGTTTTCAAAATGACTGCATTTTTAATTCCACCAGCAGAGTATGAGGGTCCCCATTTCTTCACTCCTGGCCAATTTCCTCACATCCTGGTTATTGTCCATCTTTTTGTTTGTTATGCCATCCTAGTGGTTGTGAAGAGGTTCCCTATTCATATTTAATATGTCTTTAATAATTTATGTCTTTAAAAATATCTAACACAACTACTTTATTAAAATTTTTTTTCAACATTTATTTTTGAGAGAAACAGAGCATAAGCAGGGGAGGGGCAGAGAGAGAGGGAGACATAGAATCTGAAACAGGCACCAGGCTCGAAGTTGTCAGCATAGAGCCTGACATAGGGCTTGAACTCACAGACCATGATGCCCGGAGCCAAAGTCAGACGCTCTACCAACTAAGCACCCAGCGGCCTCTCACACAACTGCTTTATATTCTGTTTGATAACACCAACAAAGAACATCTTTAAACTGATTTCCACTCTCTATTTCTGCTGCTCCCTGCTCATGGTCTTGAAATTTGTCTATCTATGCTTCTCATTGTTTGGGGGAATTTAAATTGGAAATATTTGAAACCTAGGATGGAGGTGGACCTTTCGAGAGGATTCCTGTTTGCCTCTGATAAGTGCATAGAAGCATTAGTAGAAAAACGTTAAACTAAATTCTCAGCTTGGGTTTTAAGACCACCCAAGCAAGATGAATTTAGACTACAAAAACTCACATGAAAATCAGTTTATCAAGTCTTAGAAAAAAAAAACTCCCCCTTGATTTACCGCCAAAGGTTTGAACAGAGACGTTTTCTTCCAATCCTAAGGGTAGGAGAGTTGTGGGTTTCCCCCCCCTCCCAACTTCACTTTCATACTGTGGGGATAGTCCTTTGGGGTCTTCACTTTGGCCAGGCCCAGCAGCTCAGTATGACGCCTGAATTTCTGTGCCAACTCTGCAGGCCACAGCATCAGACACTTTTAACATCTCACTTCCTTTCCCCAATCTCTCAGTAGAGGACTATTTTTTCCCCTCACACCTGCCATCTCTTCTTCCTGTCCAGGATCACACTCTCCTGCTTCTGTTGGAGGGGAATTAGAGCAGAGAGGGAAAGGTCAAAGATAACTGACTTCCCAACGGGGCTCAACCTGAATGACAAGAACACCATATGGGAGAGAACCCAGGAGGAGACGCATGCCTGCTGGGGCAAGACGGGCTCCACTTAAAATACTTGCCTTGTATAAACATGGCCAAACTTCTATGACTCAAAGCAGCACCACACAACATTAAAGACAAACATTCTACAGGTCAGTAAGACCAAAGAGTTCTGGTCAAGATATTTCCAGCCAAGAGAGTGGCAAGATTCATCAACCACCAAACTTGAAAACCCAAAGGTGAACATGGCATTTTAAAACGAGGTGTGGCAAAGTTATGAAATCCCAGTTGTATAAAATAAATGTGTGGGAGAAAAACATGCCAGTGTAAACAGCTGTTGTCTCTATGTGTTAGGACAGGCGATTCTGCCACCTTTTGGATTTTGGTTTAAGATGATGACACAGCGCAATAAAACGAGCAGAACTGAAGCCTGGCAGATCTGGGCGTTACCACTATGCCCGCTGGGTAAGACACATAACTTCTCTCAGCCTGAGATTTTCTCATGTGAAAAATAGGAACAATAATGACAAGGCTGATTTCTGGATTCAGTGATATGAAGTGCTTGCCATAGACAGTAAGCAGAAATTATAAGAACAGTGTTGCATTTGGGTGGTTGCTCCTTCTCACTTTCATTTTCTGGGTTAATTTTTATTTGAAACACAGCTTCTTCGCTGTTCCCAGAGCATTCAATATACTTCTTATGAAAGTAGTATATTCTTATGAAAGTAGTATATTAGAAAGGGTGTGCCTCGGTGGCTCAGTTGGTAAAGTGTGCGACTTCAACTCAGGTCATGATCTTGTCCATGGGTTTGAGTCCCGCATCAAGCTCTGTGCTGACAGCTCAAAGCCTGGAGCCTGCTTTGGATTCTCTCTCTCTCTCTCTCTCTCTCTCTCTCTCTGCCCCTCCCCCACTCACACTCTGTCCCTTTCTCTCTCAAAAATAAATAAATAAACATTAAAAAATTAAAAAAGAAAAAGTAGTATATTCAGCAGTTTTTTTCCACACAGGTAAGTAAACTAAATTCTTTTGGTCTATTAGAAATTACCTTAATTTATAAAAAATCTCCCAACAAATAAGAGTCCTGGACCAGATGGCTTTCCTGAGGAATTCTACCAGACATTTAAAGCAGAGTTAATACCTATCCTTCTCAAGCTGTTCCAAAAAATAGAAATAGAAGGAAAACTTCTGGACTCATTCTATGAAGCCAGCATTACTTTGATTCCCAAACCAGACAGACACCCCTCAAAAAAAGAGAACTACAGGCCAACATGGACACAAAAATTCTCAACAAGATACTAGCAAATTGAATTCAAAAGCATATACAAAGAATTATTCACCATGATCAAGTGGGATTCATTCCCGGGCTGCAGGGCTGGCTCAATATTTGCAAATCCATCAATGTGATATATCACATTAATAAAAGAAAGGATAAGAACCATATGATCCTGTCAATAGATGGAGAAAAAGCATTTGACATCCTTTCTTAATAAAAGGATTAAGGACAACATCCTTTCTTAATAAAAAACCCTCAAGAAAGTTGGGACAGAAGAAACGTACTTAAACATTATAAAAACCATTTATAAAAAGTCCACAGTTAATGTCATCCTCATTGGGGAAAACAGAGACCTCTCCTCCTGAAATCAGAAACATGACAGGGATGTCTACTCTCATCACTGTTGTTCAACATAGTATTGGGAGTCCTAGCATCAGCAATCAGACAACAAAACAAAATTAAAATTGGCAGAGAAGTCAAACTTTCACTTTTCACAGATGACATGATACTCTATATGGAAAACCCAAAAGACTCCACCAAAAAACTGCTAGAACAGATCCATAATTCAGCGAAGCCACCAGGAACAAAACCAATGCACAGAAATCTGTTGCGTTTTCATACACCAAAAAAGAAGCAACAGAAAGAGAAATAAAGAAACTGATCCCATTCACAATTGCACCAAGAACCATAAAATACCAGGCAATAAACCTAATCAAAGATGTAAAAGATCTGTATCCTGAAAACTTTAGAAAGCTTATGAAGGAAACTGAAGAAGACACAAAGATATGAAAAACATTCCAGGCTCATGGATTAGAAGAATAAATATTAAAATATCAATACTAACCAAAGCAATTGCACATTCAATGCAATTCCAATCAAAATTGCACTGTTATTCTTCTCAAAGCTAGAACAAACAATCCTAAAATTTGTATGGACCCACAAAAGACCCCGAATAGCCAAATTAACATTGAAGAAGAAAACCAAAGCGGGAGGCATCACAATCCCAGATGTTAGCCTCTACTAAAAAGCTATAACCATAAAGATAGTATGGAATTGGCACAAAAACAGACACATAGACGAATGGAATAGAATAGAGAACCCAGAACTTGGCCCATGCATGTATGGCCAACTAATCTTTAACAAAGCAGGAAGAATATCTAATGGAAAAAAGACAGTCTCCTTAGCAAATGGTGCTGGGAGAACTGGACAGCAACATGCAGAATGAAACTAGACCACTTTCTTCCAACGTACACAAAATGGATGAAGGACCTGAATGTGAGACAGGAAACTATCAACACCCTCGAGGAGAAAGCAACCAACAACCTCTGTGACCTAGGCTACAGCAATTTCTTACTTGACACACCTCCAAAGGCAAGGGTTAATTAAAAACAAAAATGAACTATTGGGACCTCATCAAGATAAAAAGCTGCACTGCAAAGGAAACAATCTACAGAACTAAAAGGCAGCCAGCAGAATCGGAAAAGATAGTTGCAAATGACATATTGGATAAAGGGCTAGTATCCAAAATCCATAAAGAACTCACCAAACTCCACACCTGAAAAACAAATAATCTAGTGAAGAAACAGGAAGAAGACATGAAGACATTTTTCCAAAGAAGACATCCAGATGACCAAGAGACACATGAAATGATGCTCAACATCACTTATTTTCAGGGAAATACCAACCAAAGCCACACTGAGATAACACCTCACACTGGTCAGAGTGACTAAAAGAAACAAATCAAGAAACTATAAATGCTAGTGAGGATGTGGAGGAATGGGAACCCTCTTGCACTGTTGGTGAGAATGCAAACTGGTGTGGAGGTTCCTCAAAAAGTTCAAACAGAACTACCCCATGACCCAGCAATACCACTACTAAGCATTTACCCGAGGGGTACAGGAGTGCTGATGCATCGGGGCACATGTACCCCAACGTTTATAGCAGTGCTTTCAATAATAGCCAAATTATGGAAAGAGCTTACATGTCCATCAACTGATGAATGGATAAAGAAGATGTGGTTTATCTATACAATGGAATACCACATGGCAATAAGAATGAAATCTGGCCATTTGCAGCAACATGGATGGAACTGGAAGGTATTATGCTGAATGAAATAAGTCAGTCAGAGAAAGACAGATATCATATGTTTTCACTCATATGTGGATCATGAGAAACTTAACAGAACACCATCGGGGAAGTGAGGGGAAAAGAGTTACAAACATAAGAGACTTTTAAATACAGAGAACAAACTGAGGGTTGATGGGGTGGGGGGTGAGGGAAAAGGAAAATGGGTGATGGGCATTGAGGAGGGCACTTGTTGGGATGAGCACTGGGTGTTGTATGTACACCAATTTGACAATAAATTATATTTTAAAAATTACCTTAATTTTGTGTTCACTCTCGAAGAACAGTTTATAAGCACATGCCATTCTAGATCTGACTTTAACCAGCACTTGAGATATCATTCTGTGATCTCTGGACTTCTGTCATGATAGCTGACTGCTGTGAATCAAACTCTTGTTTTACAGGTGATCCAGCTGTTCTCTCTGGTTGTTTTTGAGGTGACTGGTTTTGCAGTTTTCTATAAACAGTGTGGTGTGTGTGTGCGCACATTCACATTAAATGAAATGTATACACAGAATTGCATAAATCTATACCAACAGTTTAACCAGCTTTCAAGGCAAGAAACAGGATTATTGACAAGACATCAGCCTCCTGTATATCAGTCTGCCCGAGGAGTAACCACTAACTTAACTTTTATGGTAACCATTTCCTGTTTTTTGATACTTCCAGATTAACATCTAACAATAAATTACAAAAGCTAATCCAAGCTTGGAAGTGTCTTATTTTCGCACCATTGCTGCGGACCATAAACCGGTATGTGGCTGTCTCTAGGAGGACTGCTTGGTGGCTGGAGAGCAGTAAGAAGGACTTGTTACCCTACGTCTGATACCTTTTGGAATTTCATAATCATTTGCATTTATGACGCTGTGAAAAAAGATAAATACAAAATAAAAGGAGTGTCAAGGATAAAGCACATGGAGAACAGTGAAAAAAATTTTTTAAGTCCTACATGTAAATTAAAATATTATGCGTAGTTGCCTGGGAGGAGAAATTGGATAAAATATCAAAACATCCTCTTGAAAGCATCAAGCAGCTTATAAGATATTGAGGAATCAATGGATTAAAATCTAGCAAAAGCAAAGAACCCCAGCAGGTAAACACAGCACTTTCCTCCTGCTTTTTTGGCCTAGGAATATGTGCCAAACGTGAAGAAAAGACCGTGATACAGAGTATTTTGGCAGCCTCATCGGGCGTTAGAAAAGCAAAAGACAATTCTCTCCACTGGGTCTAACAAAGGGACTCTCAGAAGCCACTCCCTCTCTTAGATGGAACCCTGAGGGCCTACACCCTCATAGGCAGGCCCTGCTCCGACGTGCAGCACAATTTCCAGCCACCAGACTTATTCAGAAAATGTGGAGGCTTGAATTTAAGTTAAGGAGCTCCAAAACTAGTTGTGCCCCCAGGTACCTGTCAGAAGCAAAGGAAAGTCCCCCCTGAAGAAAATACCATCATCCCGGGCCTTCCCTCTCTAGATGACACAGATAGGTTGCAAGTGGCAGAGCTGTGATTTTTAAATCAAGTTCTTTTGACCCTAGAGCCTATGTTCTTGAACTTTACTAAACTGACTTGGGAAAAACTAGTGGTATATGGGAAAGCAGGTCACCTAATCCAAACTTAGGAGGTGTTGGGATTTTCTTATCAAAACTTGCAAAAGCAATCAGCCAGCACGACAGACAGGTCTTCAAGGACAAGCACATTCTTGTTCATGGAAAAGGTCTAGTCCCTTTTTATACACCTTTAATTTTGGGAGAGCAAGCTGAAATCTGCTGCTAATTTCTACCCACTGATCCTTACCTGGTCCTGTAGGGTCCCAAGTGTTAATCTGTCTCACTGACCTTTGCATGTTTAAAGATGGTTTTGAGGTCATCCCCCCTGCCCCTGCCTTTCCTTCTCCAGGCCAAGCCGTTTTTTGTCTTTCGGTGAAAACTCAATTAAATCATTTTTATTTTTAGCTCCTTCAGCATTAGACAGTCATGAATGTAGATGGTTCAGTTTATCTATGTCCTTTGTAAAATGGTATCTGGGGCTAAACCTAAAACTCCAGGCACAGTCTATAAAGCACCAAGTCAGGCAAGATTCTCACTCACAATGCCACAGGTTGAAAACCAACTGCTACGGTATAAAAAACCCACATTACTGCAGTATAGACAACTATAAGCCATTTCTTAAGCATCTGAGTGAGAGCTATCTAAGATGCCTACGTATTTTTCAAGATGTGTCACAACTCCTCAGGCTCTACCCAAACTGGTCTTCGGTTCTTCAAATAAGCCACGCGCTTTCTCAAGGTGTGTTTGCTCTACTGAAAAAGCCTCACACCTTCCAGAACCACCCTGACTCCCTTTGCCTGGCTGGTTCCCACTGGGCTCAACCCTTGCTTGAGCTTCAGCATCACATTTTTAGGGAAGTCCCATTAGGTTCCTCTGTTTTAGGCTCTCATCATCCTTACAATAGTAAATAGCTATCTTTATAATTTCTCATTTAATGACTCTTCTTCACTAAACAATAAACTCCATAAAGGCAGGGACTAATATTATAGTTTTTTTTCCCCCCAAACACATTGCACTCCTAAAAGGGCACTGGTGGCATACTTTCTCTCCCTGCAGCCTCTCAGGACTCTGGTCCATTCCTTGAAGGTCTCTCATCTCCCAGTACACGTCCACAGAACTAATATTTAACCCCCTGCCTTACTAGAGCACTTAGCCATTTGGGTCTACTGAGGCCTTATGGGATCGAACTCATTCAACATACCGACTCTATCTCCACCAGCTCTGTATCAACTGTAGACTCTGCCATTTAACCAGGGACTACTTCTGGAAGCCACGGCTTCGTAGGGTGCAAGGCAGTAAAGAGGTCAGCTGACTAGCCTGAACATAGGCAACTTAAGTTTGTCCAACATTTGCCACAATGCTTCTGAAGTGATTCAAAGACATATAGGTTGGAAAGGCTATTGTAACATTTCAGTCTCCCCAGAACCCATGCCCCACTGCCCCACAACTACCCATATTTTCATAAACAGAAAAAGAGATGAGGTTGGTTTCATATCTAAGGAATTCTGGTAGCTTCTTTTTTTTAAGCCTTGTTCTGACTCTTCAGAAGTCTACATCATTGTATTCCCTAATGGGATCTCTGAGTATCAACTCCTGGGTTCACAGGATTTATGTAACTCAGAGAAAATGAAGTCTATATCAAGAAAGTCATAAAAAGAAAGTATTTGGAGGAAAACATTTGAGCTTCAAATATGCAATTTGTAAAAGTAGGAAAACATAGACCCTTTTCACCTTTGGAGGAAAATGTCAAGTCATGGTTCAGTCACAAGGATAAAGAGGAAAAAAAATTCAGAAGTTCCTTGTCCTAGTTTATTGCAATTGTTTGAATATCATCCTTGGAAAAGGAATTGTTATTGTGTAATGCTCCACAATGCTCTTCGAAATCCCTGGCTGGTATATTCCAACACAATCTTCACCCAAGGCAGTACGAAACAGCTACACATCCAAGGGCCTGTGGTATATCACGTGTTGTCCCTCAAGACAAACACCTACCTACCTATTAACCATAAGTCTTTGGCAACACATTCTCAAAATGTCAAGAAGCCACAATTGTTCATTCCTTTGTCCATATAAAATGCCTCGTTAAAATACAAATGCTAGGTTTCTGGTATTCTAATATCCAGTTGAATAATTCTATTGAAAAAGGAAATGTAGATCTGATAGAGTCTGCTCTCGGTAAACTTGTGATCTCTCCCCTTTCCTTCTTGTCTATATACTTACAACAACAAAACAAAACTGTGCTTTTAAACAACTAGGATGTGCCTTTTGCTCAGGAGCAATAAATTCAAGTTTATAATTTCCAGAACTTTCTTCTCCTCTTTGAGCAACACTGGAAAATGGAAGAGTTGCTAGAGTATCATCCAGTGTTGCTAAGCACTAAGTTACTTATCTCCCCTGCTTTAAGTCAGAGGTTGCACCACAAACACCGATAGGGCCCCAATGGTCAACAGAAATGGGGCAAGTGCAGCAAGTCATTTTGGAGGCAAAAAACCCTAAGCCTGGACTAAAGTGGCCATCATTCAGCTCCTGACAAACTGTCATCATATAGTCCAATCAGTGTTTCCAGAGCTTCCCGATTTTTCAAGAGAGGCTGAAATACAAAACAAAATGTGAAATCTCCTTATTTTCAAGTATTCATAATTAGCTCTCACATCGGGCCAAAGCATTTCAAAGGACAGATACCATACACAGGAGCCTGTAAACCCTCGCTCTAAGCTAATAAGTCTATTTAGGTGTCTTTTTAAAGAAGGCGGGGGGTACCAAAAAGTCAAATTTGGGGCTCTGATTCTCTTGAAAAATATTTAATTTTTGTCTCTTTCCAGTCTAAACTATTACCTTCCTTGCCCTAGAGCACTAAAGTGAAAGGAGGTGATTACCGAGCCTACCAAGGAAGGAGACCGTAACCACCACTCCCAAGCAGTAAGCTTCACACATTCTTTGCTCCTGCAGTAAACAGGGTGCTGCGAAAAGCTCTTGGATTTTCAGTCTTGCCCTTTCTGCACGACAGCACCAAGAGTGCATGCATCCCTCCCTGGATACGGGACAGCACTCCACCTTTCGCAATTTGAAAAAACCTGTGCTCACTCTTCAGGCCCCATCCCTCACCCTCCTCCCTATCCCAGCCAAGACACAGACTGCAAATGAGCCCCGTGTGCAAAACTGGGCCCTTTCTCCTCTTTGACACTACAGGCTAAGGAATCTTGCTTACTTTTTCTCAGCATTTTTTGAATTGTTTTCTTGGTGACTGGGACCCACTCATGCCCAAGTCATTACCTGCTATCATGATCTCCTAGCATTTTGCAACACTCACACAAAACTACAAAAGCATTTCCTAATTTCTGGGCTTTATATACGTGAGTCAAATTCCATTAGCAACAAACAGCATCTAACTTTTAAGCGGCTGATGGCATGACAGGTATGCTCTCTATATGCTACAGAAGGAGTGCTGGATCCAGGCCAGAAGAGTTTCCTAACACGCAAGCATAATACTCTACCTGGCACTCAAATACAGAACAGACTGGACAAATAGCCTTTGAAGTCACTTATGTTAGCATCAGAGGCCCCTGGATATGTAGCTAGAATCTTGTGTCCGACTAAAAACACCTAGCTTCCTTAGTTCTTGGAAGCCATGTTAGAGGCACGAGGATCGTCCGATGTGTCTTCTATCACGGAATTCCACGTGTGTGCCTTTGTTTAGCTCAGCACAGAGTAGTTAACAAGATATTACAGAATGGAAACCAAGGCCAGGCATCTCTTAAGTTTATTGGAGAATTCTTAGTTGGGAGAGGAAAGATCACAGACAAACAATTCATAAAAGATAAAAGAACAATTAATTGCAAATTATTACAAAAGTAATTTCTGAAATGTTTATTTTGAGCCACTGCAAAAACAAAATTATAGTGCATCCTGAATTTTGATAAGTGAACATATTAAATGACTGAAAAGCCAAAAAAAGATACTGTTATACAAGATCTTCATGTAGTAATTCTGCACAAATAAACAGCTACGATTACTCAAAGCTGCTTCTGTTATATATATATTAAATGAGAATGTGAATTACTTCAAACACTGCACAAAGAACCAAAGTTAGCAAATCCAGCAATATTAAAACCTGACATTACATAGTATTCAAACATCACAACAAAAACCAAACAATGAACTTCTAGAACTACAATCCTACCCATGTGAAAGGAATGTACAGGGATGGTAAAAAATAATAATAAATAAATAAAGTGACAAGAGTGACCAACACTGCATCTGTGTCTTCAGAGCAGGAACACAGTAAGTGAGTAAATGCGTGCAGGATCTTTTGCTAAAAATGAAAACAAGAATGCATTTCACTTTTCGTTTTAGTATAATCACATAATTCCCACTAACACTCTAATTGTCTTGTGCTGGTGACGGGTAGGCAGAGTTTTAAATGGGAAGCATTTTCTCTACACCCTGAGAGTGGATGCATTAATATTTTCTTAAAACTGTGGAAAGTTTCCTTTGAGAAATATAAACTTTAAAGCAATATACTGATGGGAAAGTGATAGTTAATTGTGAAAGAATACTATTAGCTAAATAATTAACCAAGAAGACATCTGACTCTGGACTCTGATGATGAGGCAGGGTTAACGTTTGCATTTGGGAAATGTGCACTGATGTCAAAGCCATGTAAGTAAATGATCTTTCACTTTATACATGGTACATTTAATAAGTAATTAAATTCTCCAACCAGCAACATAAAACCCTTATTTAAGCAAAATGGAAGTGTTATGAATTGAATTAATTCATGTCAAATATCTGAAAGGGTAAGTGGAACATTTTTCAAAGTATAAAGATGTTATCATGTGTATTCACCGAGTGAATACTCTCTAAGGTTTTATTACTCCATTAAATTCTATCAACCACCCAATAGACATTTTAATTTCCTTCTGTGATTTACAAATGAATCATTCATTTTATATAAATCAGGAAATATTTTCAAAATCAACATTAATAATATCCAAAATATAAATGTAGTTTAAATGTGGTTTGGGAAAAGAAGGCTATCAAAGAATTGGCGCATTTCAGTCTAAAATAATGTTCTAAAAAAACACCCTATCAGCAGGCCTCATTCACCTTCTTCCCACAGATCCTTCAAGGGTTCTAAAATTGATCAACAGAGAATTCAACTCAACGCACATCACAACTTAATAGTTCTGAATAAGACATGGTCATTTCAAAGGGCCAAAATGCACAGAATGGCAAGATCACAATGTTATAATACAAACAGGTCAAGGAGATCTGTAATAAAGGAGACGGCTGGTGCTCAACAAACAGGGCTGTTCTGAAGACTGAGCAACCAGAAAGACGGAACATGTCTTTGGAATAATCACAAAGTGCCTTTAAAGAGAGTGAGTTTAGACTGCAGTTGATTAAAAGATACTTCTCTCCCTACAAGGAGCTTTAACTCACACTTCTTTTCACATCTGCCAATACTTAACATTTTTCTCTATTCCCCTGTGTGAAACTGATACAAGGTTAGAGTTCCACCAGGATTCTTATCATGCATGCTCACTAACAAACTAACACCTAAAGACTGGTCTGTCCTTATGTCGTGGCTAAATCAGGGAACTCTGAATCCAGCACAGCTCCAGGTAAATGCAGAGAAAACAAGGACAGGAGGAAGATCTTACTTCAAAATGATTACTACCATAAGAGAAAGAAACATAAACACTTTCAAGCACAGAAAGTTTTACAAAACTATTTTCATTTTAGTTTAAAAGAAAGTCAGAATTCAATTTTGCTGTTAATCAAACCCGTACATGTATCGAGGTTACTAAACACAACCTGATAGTTATATACTTGTAAAAATTCAATCTAAACGTAATAATCAGTTAATCTGTGTTATCATCAACAACCCAATTTCTACCATTTATAAATCCAGCCCAGTGCTGCTAAATCTCAAGTTCTGAGAAGCTAAAGACAGAAACAATTCTGATTATATACATTTCCTGTATTTCTCCACCTTAAAAAATACTTGAAGAAACTTTAGGAAAATTTATTTTTAAGGCTCACTCCATTTCTGTGTCTTAAGTTGAGAAAAACCAAAGCTTACAAAGTAATCTCAAAATATTTAGGTAGCTTTGGTATTTTTCTTAAAAAGCAAATTTTACTCTCTCATAAAATACATTTCTCTACCATAATATTTAATTCAAATTAACCTAAGTGCCCTTACTCCTTGCCCCGTGGTGGGTGCTCTGTCTTCCACACTTTGTGCAGCTTCCAAAACAGTCAGTGCTCAGGAAAAAAGAAAACGTAATGGAGCAAAACCAAAGCCCCCAACAAAAGGTGATTTACTGTAGATTACAAAATCCGTTAATGGAAGAACCAAAAACTCACACACGCATACCCGCACAATCAAAACCAAGACACAATCTCTATTCAAGTCAACTTGCGGTTTCTAAAGACCAAGTAGTAAAAAACGTAGAGCCCAGAAATATCATGTCAGTCGACTCTACAAAATAGTGCAGATACTATTTTCTAGGGGAGAAGGAGCCTGGGCATCCCTTCTTTTTCTAGAAAAAGCTTATCCTTGCTACGAAGACAGCTGTTTGTTTGATTTTCAAAAATCCAACAATGAAAATCATTATTGGGCTTCTCTAAATGCATTTTCATATTAACATTAATCTTTAAAATTTTGACATGTTTTATACCTTTACTATCATTTACAGGATAAATTAGGGACCCAAAATAGTAAAAAAAAAAAAAAAGACAAAAGAAAAGAGAAAAAAAGAAAAGCATTCTTACTGCACAAGCTTTATAGACATTTTATTTTAAAGCACCTTTTAATGTCAATAGTGGGTTTCTAACCAAGAAAACAGTAAAATAAAAAAGGGCACACACCGACTAGGCAAGTCTAAAGTAGTCCTCTATACATACACACACACACTCATTTCCATGTCATTTGGATTGGTAACATTAGCAAATAATATCATTTGACGAAAGCCTGGGGAAACTATCATTTATGGTATTTAGAGAAAACTAAAATACTTAAGTTTCTAAGAAATTAAATAGTTTGGGGGGGATTCAAAACGCTACCAATTAGCTGAGCTACGAAAATAAAATTGACTTTTAAAAATAAGAAAAAATTCTATCGGGGGTGAGGGGGGAACCATTAGCCTCAAAGCTATTTTGTCAGATTAGTTCCTAACAGGATTGCCTTGGTCTGCAGCGTCCTCAGCCGCCTGGGTGCGGTTCGTAGCAGCACGACGTTGGATGCAAAAAGAATGCTGTCAGTCCGTGTCCCTGAAAACCTCCCGGTCAGACCTGCCTTCAAATCAACGTTCTTGGGGTCTTAACACACTACACACATGTCCTGAAGAATAAATGAAGACCATATTTGATAGAGATTACAAAAGTATGAACTATATACAACGTGGGACGACGGAATGCGGTTTTTCAAAAGCTCTCCCTACTTCCCTCCCCGTTCACTGTGTTAACAAAGTTTACCCTACGTGTCTTTATCTGCTTCTGCCTCTCCCCAAACAACAGAATGTACCGGCTGCGGGTCCGTTCTACGCATTTTCCAGGAGCCAATCAAACAGGGGCGTGCTCCGCTCCTCTCCAGGTGTCTGCTCTCGCAGGTCATAGTACCGCAGCACAGCCTGCAGGAGGTCCCCCACCTTCCACCCCTTTCCTTGCAGCCGTTTGGAAAGCTAGGAAGAAAGAAAGGCATGTCCAACATCAACTAAAAACAACTTTCTAACAGCAAGGTTTCCATTTTTATTTTTAATATCAGATAACTGTAAGAATCTTGCTACCTGTGGTAAAATATGATTCCCCAGTTTCGTAATGAAGTCTTCTCCACTAAATTACCACCCCTTTACACAAATTCAACCCTCTTGCTTCCTGCCTTTGACAAACACATCTCCTCCACAGAATAACACTTTGGGACTGCTGGGAGACAGAACTCCACAAACCTTCCCCACCAGATGGTCTGTGTGGGCGTCTAGTCTCCATTTCTACACCAAATTCTTGACCTAACTGAATACATCTGCCACACCCTCAATTAGGAACATAAAATAATAAAGACAATGTCAATCTTAATAGAAGGATGTGGATTTTTCCTTTCACAACATATAATGTGGCTTTTTTCTGGAATATGCACTCTGGCCTCAATGGAAACATGTCTTTCCAAGTTAAGAAATGTTAATGTTTCAACAAAAAACAACCAAAGTAAATAAATATTGTGGTGATCATTTCATAATACATACAAATATCAAATCATTATGCTGTATACCTGAAACTAATATAATGTTATATTCAATTACACCTCCATTTTTTTTAAAAAGTAAATACAGGTTTAAATAAACTCTATTGTCACCACAATCAGAACATATCTTCTCTCACTTTCTTTTCTGTTGAATTCTATAAACTAATTTTGTAATATAAATATGCTTAACCTTTTTAAAAATATTGTCCCAGAGATATAATTCACAGACCATACAATTCATCCACTGAAAGTATACTAGTCAATGGTTTTTAGTATACTCACCACATTGAATGCAACCCTCACCACAATCAATGTTAGAAAGCTCTACCCATTAGTAAACATGCCCCTTTCTCCCAAGCCCTCAACTGTAGGCAATCACTAATCTGCTTCAGTCTCTATGGATTTGCCCATTCTGGCCATTTCATATAAATGCAGCGATAAAATTATATGGTCTCTGGTGACCAGTTTCTTTCACTTAACATGATTTCAAGGTTCCTCCATGGTGTAGCATATATGTACTTCCTTCCTCTTTACTGATAGATAATATTCCATCGCATATATACACCACAGTTATCTATTCCAGGCTGTTTCCTTTCCCCGTGGGTATATACTAGGAGTGGAATTGCCGGGTCATACGATAAGGCTAGGTTTAACTTCTTGAGGAACTTCCAGAGTGTTTTCCTAGGTTACTTGGGGAAGAGGTCCCTTGGTCTAAGCACTAACATGCTCATGCTCAGTTCTACTGAAGGCCTTCCTTAGCCCTCAGTTTATCCATGACTAAATGACGTGAACATGCTTGCCTCCCTACAGTCAGTTCTAACACTTTGCCTACCCATTCCTTCTCCTTGACAATTCATTTCTTGAGCATCTCTTTCTGTCTTGCTTTCTCCTTCTGTTCAAAAACAGAAACTTAAACTAGAAAAACCCAGAAAGTCCACGTAAAATCAAATTACAAAATACCAAAAAAATTTTTTTACCAAATACTTCTTTCACATACTTCTTTCAAAAATAAGATATCTTTGTAAATTCTAAACCAGGAATCAAAAGTAACTGAATTGTTCCTTTTTTGTTATTAAAAATCAATTTATACTGACTACTCATTGGACTATCCTATACCCTCTAAAAAGATTAAACCAAAACTCTGATAAGGAAAATTTGGGGACAAAAACCTTAAGACTATAAACGGAAAATCTTGACTAACAAGGTGCTTGGCAAACAGTTATGTTCTCAATAAAAACATCCTATTAATGCATCAACTCTGAATGTTCTATTATCAGAACCCTACTAAGTACTCAAAGTGGTCCATGGTCCCTTATAAGATGTTTAAACCTTTAATGGCTTTTGAGTATGCTACTGTCTCCCTCTAGTGAGGCTGGATTAACAGTGGGAGACATACTAATTACAAGGCACAATTATGTATCCATTTAAAACAAATAACTCAGTTTCTTCATATGAACACGTTTATTAACAGCACCTAACTTGGAGTACTTAGGATGTGCCAGACACTAGATTAAGCATTTTTTTTTACATCCTCACAAACCTCCGTAAGGTAAACTCCATGGTCATTTTCACAGTGCAGATAAGGACACTGAGACTGGGGAGGCTGCCCACGGTTACGGCAGAGCAGACATCTGGACCCAACTATGAGACTCTACCACCTCAGCATGTACGCACTCTGCCGTCAAGGGGCGTCTGAGCAGGCCAACCATATGACACAGAAGAGCATACACGGTTAAACGTATCCTCACAAACACTCGTGCAGCAGGTCCTTACTTGTATAAACTCCTTCTTCGCAGAGTCATGAAGGTAAAGTTCCGTCACTTCAGCCTCCGAAGCAACGAGCCACTGAAGAATAATCCTTAGCTGGGGGTCTACTGTGCACGGCTCCAGGTCAATATTTGTAATACACAGAACCTTCCGGTCTTGCTCCAAACCTGGTATTTACGTTCAAACAAGATATAGTAAAACTCATCAATTCGACTCTCAATACTCTGGTTTCCAAAGGCAGAGAAATATTTTCCATTTCTTAAGATTCAAACAAATGCTAGAAAAAACCTACCTGTTCTTACCCCTATCTTAACATCAACTAAAACATTTATTTGAAAGGGCCAAATACCTCTACAACAAAGGAATAACACTGATCATCTACTGAGAGCACAAATAGAAAATCCTATTCAAATACTTTGTAAATGCCATAGTTGTGTCAAAATACAATACGGGTAAAGAAAGAGAAACAAAACTACAAAGCTATAATTACCACCAAAATATAAATGAAACACAAAAATACAATCTCAAATAATAAACATATTAAATGGACCCTACGCAAGCTTCTCGACCTGAGGGAGGTAACAGAAGCAGCACACAGCTGTACCACACATATCACAGCATAAGTAATGTTCTAAGTTCTTTCGATATACAAACACCTGGAGTTCTCACACCCACCCTGGCGGGGGGAACTACGCGAGGGATGTGGGGCAGAGAGGAACCTGGAGGTGGCTGAGCCAGGAGGGGACACAGGCATTCTGGCTCCATGCTCTTAATCACCTCATTCTTTAGGCAAAATGGGGGGAAATGTCATAAGCAGCCACGTGTATCCCAAGCACCAGACCAGGGAATTTTCTGGCATACCCCTTTATAAATAAGATACTGCTTTCAAGTTTCTTTTAATCAAAAGTATGTCTTCAACATACGGAAGGGTGGATGGCTGCTGATTATAAAACTGATGATCTATGGCCCCATATCATGTGTTTAACCCTCCCGAGTAATGATGGCTGAGCAAAAAGCAGAACTGGGACAGGGCCCTCCCAAGCAAGAGGTGCCGGTGGGCACGCTGGCAGGCATCACGCCAATTTGTACCGGTCGTGGAAATTTGTTGGTGAATGTCCCTGATTCTTCTTCAGAGCACTGGAGGGCATTCTAAACTACTACTAATCATTTTTAGGATGTGTTGGTCCCTAATTTTTTCATTTAAAAAACAGACCATGTCATTCTCTTAAGATAAACGTACTGCCTTTTCCCTCCTCTCCCCCTACTGACTCTCAATCAAAAACGGGTCTAGTGCACTACGGCAGCAGGCATGGTCTCAGGCCATTCAGTAAATCCTGCTGAGGTGATGGGCTTGGAAGCTAAGTCACCTCAAGACTTCTCTATATGACTGGCTTTCTCACCTCAGAGCTCCTGGCTCTTTGGAGAGGCTACTTCACACCAGTGAAAAGGGAAGGGGCTGACCTACTGCAACTATAAACAACAACAAAATGTAGGATTTCCATAATTTCGAGTCTTTCTGTAATTCCATCATCTATCTCCTAATTTATCAATCCCTAATGTAACAAATTTGAAAGCTTGTCACAATTTTCTACATGATGAGAGCACTCAGTGATGGCACATTATCTATATATAATTCATCTGATTCCTATCTCCTCACAAAAGAAACCCTAAGTAGCTTGCTAGTGCCAAAAGTAAGCTTTTAAAATGAATTTCCTATTTCGATTTACTTTTCTTTTCTCTTATTCATCCCTCAGTAAAGTCAGTTAAGTAATGACTAGACATCAGGGAAAAGACTCACCACACACACGTACACCAGGTACTGCCTCTGGAACAACTTTGCTCACAGGCATTACTTGGGGAAAAGGACACAATTTTTCTAGACAAAGTCAATAATACTCTTTTAAGTCAACAAAAATAAAGCAAATTATTACCTGTAACTATCAATGTATTGTCCTACTCCTACTTCATACCTGATGACACAAAAACTTACTTCTAGAAGCCCGATACGAAGAATGTCTAGTTAGCAAAAGCAATGGGACTAAAAAATAATCACCTCAGGTCAGAGGATTTTATCTCAAAATCTGGTACGTGACTTCCCTAAATAAGGAAGGCATAATTGGTGATAAAAGTGATCGGAAACCCACGTATTATGAAAGTATTTTAGGAAATTCATTTGGGAAATTTTCTCAGTTTGCCTACTTGTAAAGAAAGGATTAAAAAAATCACTAGTTCAGAAACAAGTATCTCAAACAGTATGAATATCTTTTGGTGTCACTCTGTATATGAGATTGTTGGTATTTTCATAATTAAAAAAATAAGATTTTTCTAAAATAAATCAATAGCCATCTAATTACAATAAAAATTCAGCTTCAGCATGTAAAGTTTCTATGTTCACTCAGACATTCTAATATATTTGAATTAACGATTATAAATGATGGTCCAGAACTCTGTGACCAATGGTATCTAGAATTTACATATTTAGAACTAGGTTCATCAAAGGAAGAATAGAGTATTTTCTTCAAATATGTACAAGTGTGACTTAGGAGCAGAATTGAGGGAGGGAAGAATTTATTTTAAAATATCATTAAAAAAAATAAAATAAAATATTTAATTTTTATTTACTGATTTATGAAAGATCAACATTAAACACTAATTCTAGAAGCTACTAGTTTAGAAGGAAAAAACTAGGGCATATGCCATAATTTAATAAATTATATCTTATTATGTAAGGCCTTTATCTTTTTAAAAATATGATAGATTATCATAAATTTCCCTCTCAAATAATTAAATAATTCTTTTAAAGCATTTCAGTCTTTACACCAATGAACACCATTAGTTTAGCAATCAGATAGTATAAATTGTTCAACAAAGGACCTGTCATTGGATATGTTAATTCAAGAATACCCTGATTTGTAATGTAAATACCCTGACTTATAATAAAACTGGAGACTGACAAAAATGCACAAGTTAAAGACTTTTTTAGAACCTTATACAAAACATGCAAACACTCTGAAAAACAAAATGTCAATTACCTTCTATATCATCCTCATGGTCTTCATCTTTATCATCTGGCCCATCACTTTTCAAATAAAAAAAGGCTTTAGTTAATAACAGAATTAAAACTAATTCTTAAAATGTGGTAAGGAATTAATGTTACAATGATATATGACACTTAAAAATGGAAGAAAGGCCAATAAAAAAGGAAGCTTTGCTTCTCACACCATTTCATGTTAAAATCTGAATCGTAAATGATGCCTAGATAGGTCATCAATAACTAAGAGGTTTGATCTTACGTGATACAGAACACCAAGTAATTTCGTGATAAAATTTAAAACAATTTACAGCTGAAATATTCTACTGATTTGGTTTTAGATAACACAGCATTTGAATCACCACAGAATGCCATGAATAATTATTAATGCTTCTGCTGATGCCATGTACATATTTTTAACACAGTAAAAAACATTTTTCCTATACTTTTCTTATCTATGAAATAAAATTACATAAGAAACAAAATAAAACAATAAACCAAAAACCCAGAAATCCTGTAGGAAGCAAGCTCTTTTTAATGAAATAATAATTGGTAGGATGAAAAAGGGCAGGCAGAGCAACACATGCACAGACGTAACACATTTTGCAATTAGATGTCAGTCATGTCTTAGCATAATTGAATTTTTTCATTAGATGTAAATTATCAAGCAGAATCATGTCCAAATGTAGAAGAAAAGCAGATTGAGTCATACTGGCACTATAACCCACATTCTTTTAAGATTATGACATCATGCATTAGTGTGAAAGACTCATCAGTTTTGAAGTTTCTGGACTGGACCAACCTGTCTGATGTTGGAAAGGATAAATTGTCCTCATACAAATCTCCTTCTAAACCAAGACTGCTCCAGCTACTGCTGTTACCATTACTGCCAGAAGAAGAAAAGAACAGAGCTGAACCAGAAAATGAAAAGTAAAGACCTTGGATTTCCTTGGGACAGCTTCTGTCAGTGATAACTGGGAGGTTCGGAAGCTGCCCGGCAGAGTGGGGCATCCTTGGAGGCAGAGACCATCACTGCTACTGGAAAAGGTACTGGACAGCTTCGGACATTTGAAAGTTTTCTTACTTGTCCTCAAGAGATCAGGAAAATTATTCTAAATCTGTATTTATTTTACACATGAGCATAACAGACTTTTAGGACAGCAAATGAATGCATGAAGTAAGTTTCACGATTTAATTAAGGTCTACCACAAATCTTGGGATATAATCTGTAAAAGGCCCACACCCTTCAGTTTGGGTAAAATTTTAAAAAGACCATAGGTTAACATGCTCTCAGTTCTTTAGAAAATGCAAACACTGATGGGCTTGGGAGGTAGGGATGAAATGACAGGCACAAAAACATAGTCCCAAACAGACCTTTTCTAACTACTTGGAGAAAAGATGTTTTCTGATTTTAAAATTCTCTTATTATGTCAATTGCCTTATTTTCATACATCATGTATAATTCAGTAGGTGGCAAATAATACATACTTTCTTCAGAATATTGAATAACCAAGGCTTAATCAAGCAATACACCTGTTTGGTGGGCCAGTCACTAATGCCACACAGATAACTTCTTGAACTACCTAACCAGAAGAAGAAAGCAACTAGATTCTCAAACTATGGCAAAGCAATAAAAAACAAAAAGCAACTGTGTTCAGAAACAAAACTAAATTAAACTTTTCAGATTAAAACCTACACATGCAATTTAAAATTCTAATCATTAAAATAATTAGTAAGCACATTAGTTTGCAGTGATAAGCAGCTTATATTTCCCCACATTATGCTAGGCAATTATAAAAAATTAGTATTTATACAAACCAAAATTTTGGTTCTAAAAAGCAAATTAATACAACATCATCTTCTGTGCATCAGTAAATGTTGACAAGGTTACCAAAAAGGGACAATTATTTAAAAGTTCTAAAGTGTTTCTAAGCAAATTCAATAATTTGCATATCCACATTTACTCTGGCACTATCAAACTGCCACAAACTATAATGTGTTAGAAAATAAATGTTAAAAATGAGCAGTACCTTTTCAACCTATGTTCAAAAATATATAGCTCTATTGTAAAACCATTAAAACAGCCAAAGTTTTGCCTATGTAGCCCGTTGTCAAACAAATCAAAGATGGAAAAACATGGAAATACCAAATGGACAGACAGCTGTGGGCCAAAGAGAAAGAAAAAAATTGATGATCTCAAACACTGAATTTACCTTTACCAATAGAATGATTTTTCCAAAGAAAAATATTGCAAAATTAAAATTCTTACTCAAAGCCTGACAATAATGGTTCCTCCTTTTAATTAATAATAAAAACCCATCACCTAGATTTTAAGTGAACATGAATAGAATAGCTATAAAAGAATGTAAAGACCAAAAATTCAAACTCCCTCTATCTAACTTCATTCCCCCACCTCTCAAAATGGGTCATTTAAAGTCAGCTATTTGTAAAATGCCGTGTCTAACAAGGGTACCGCAGAATTTTTCAACTAACCAGGAGACTTCTAGAAATGAAAGGAGTCATCATTAATAACTATCCCAGAAGTAACCCAGGACCGTTCTGAGCAATGATCATCCTATATTAATCCAACATAAAATAATTTAATTTCTTCACTTAACAGTCTTCACATTTCATTCTTGAACACTGTCCTATTTCCATCATTTTCTTTTACATCTTTTCTTATTTCCTATCTATTCCTATTTGTGTATTTTCCTTTTACATCTTTTCATATTTCCTCTGTCTAGAACGAGCATACTTCCAACCAGTGGGAGTGTAGGGCTAAAATTCTTTATTGTGGTTTTCAGTCACATGAAGACTACGATCAATTTTGATGTATCTCATAAATATTATCTCCAAAATTCTGCAAGCCCGGCCCCACCTCTTACCTAATCTACTATGTAACTTCTAAGATACTCACAGACTGCTTGAAATACTTAAAGAGATGCATATACACAGACTAGCTCTTTTTATGATCAAAAACTATACATTCTTCATAAGCACTTGTGAAACTTTGAAATTATTATTTCTTTTTTAATTGTTGCCTTCTACTAAACCTCCTATTTAGAGTGAAAGCGCATGGAGTGTCCAACCTGGAGTCTTTTATCTCCTATCTGATCTCTGTACCAGAAAATAAGTTTCTACAGCAGATGTCATCAAAGACAAAACATGTGCAGCCACGCAGTTTAAGCGTGGTCTCTGAACCACCTGCATTAAAAGCATCCGAGGTGCTTACCAAGCACGCACATTCTTGAGACCGCCAATGACCTAATGAATCTTAATCTCTGGGAGGTGAGGCCCTGGAAACTGTATGTTCAACATGCACTCTACCAACCCTGGACGGGCCCTAGTTTTTCTATGTGCTTGAACCTCTACAACCACACAGCATGATAGTTCTTAAGACTGTACTCAAAACTACAGGTATGTTTCTGGCAAAATGCTATCAAGCCAAGTTTTTCCTATCCTGAATTCAAACGGTTAATTTTCTGAACCAAACCATGTTAAACACAATTACATTAGTCTCAGCCTGATTCGGTCTTTTTGAAACTTGTTTCTATTAATGAGATTATCTTTTAATTTTCATTTTAAGTTATTCACAAATGAGCACAGCAGTCCCTTCTTACCTGTGGGGGACGCATTCCAAGACCCCCAGTGGGTGCCTGAAACCACAGAGTACTAAAGCCCATATATACTATGGTTTTTTTACTGTAATAAAAGTTATGTGATTGTGGTCTGTCTCTCTCTCTCAAAAATTCTTGTGACGATGTGAGAAGGTAAAACGCCTACGTGTTGAGATGAAGTGCGGCGCTGTGTATGATACAGGCACAGTGACACAATGTTAGGCAGGCTACAATGACCTTCTGACAACACGTCAGGAGGGCCATCTGCTTCTGGACTTGACTGACTGCAGGTAACTGAAACCACGGAAAAGCAAAACCACAAGTGGGGAAGTACTACTTACTCTCTAGCACTGATAAAATGCTAAAGAGGACAGAACCAAGGACAATGCCATCAAATCAGCCAACCTTCTGCACAGAGTTGTCCTACTGGCTGCAGATGCCTTACTGCCACGGGCCACTAACCCTAGTTCTCTCACTTTAACCCCAGGATTTCCAAAGCAAAAACATCAACCCTCACAGAAATCCTAGAAACCTGTGTTTCTCCAAGATGAGAGAAGAATTTAAGTGTTAACTTCCTACACCAGGTTAGAGTTATGGAAAGGGCCACATGATGTTTGTGATATCACCCCTACGTCCTACTACCACTTTTTTTTTTTTTAATTCTTTTGGTTTGGTTTGGTTTGGTTTTTCTCTTTCCTAACCACTACCACTTTTAAAGACTGCCTTTTGGGAACTTGATTTTAAAATATACTGATGCCTTAGATAGCATTTTAAGAAACTCTGACAGATGTTTTATAAAACTATTAATACACACTGGTTAATCCAAGCATCAAACAAAATGCTCTGAGTGATGTGTTCTAGCAGGTGAAAAGCCATCTCCTTTCCTCCCTCCCCCTTCCCATGGTCTTCTCGCCTCCCCCTCCTGCTAAGTCACTTCCAAGCTCTGTTCAGCTGAAGCCTCACAGGGTCCCTTCCACAGCCTGAAACTAAGACCCTTTCCTCTCCCTTAGACTCAGATGTGGAAGGCACTTACTATTTCCAATTATCAGTTAATGTGCGTAAGAATTTATGTCATTTTATAGTTTAGTCAGGAATGCCTTCACAGAGTTAAGAATATAAGAAACAAATGTACTGCAATTAACAAAATATTCCAAAGACTGTTACTATGAACAAAATTTTAAAATGTTATATATGAGGTTAAGTGCCTTCTGCTGTACAAAACCACATTTTTATAATGGTTTGTATTTTGGTATATGTATTTTCAGTCATTCACATATAAATGCTCCAGGTCATTTTGTTCCTGAAGAGCAGACTAAGTGAAAACTCCTTCCCTCCAAAATACTTTAACTAATACAAATAACAAAATAACTTTAACTAATAACAAGAAAATTACAGGGCCATTTTGATACCTTTTACAGATAACTGTCCTTTACCCCAGACTAGAAAGAAAAAAAAAGGGGGGGACCCTTTTTTAAAGGTAAGAAATATATTTTTTCCATCCAAACTTGTCACAAAAGTCCAGGAAAATCCTAAGGGTATAAAATCAAATGTAGGCAATAGTTTTCACATCAACTACTGGCACACCCAAAGACACTTAGCTTGGCTTATGACTGTATCTAATAAATGTGCAAAACCATTAGAACCATATTATGGATAATAAAATACATTTTGAAAACAATGGCAGAATTTTCATATTCATCATTCCTAAACACCCAGTGTAAAGTTACTTCTGAGGTCTGGGGGTCCCACGCACAATTTCAGTTACCTTTCGCTCAGGTGATGAAAACTGCTGCTCTCATCCTGGTGTTCGTCTTCAAAACTTAAATTGGACCAGCTGCCAGTGCTATCGTCACCTATGCTGAGGTTCAGCTGCTGGCTGCCAAGAGACTCAGTGGACTGAAAGTCTTCTACTTCTTTTGGACTAGAAGGAAGGGAGAGAGGAACAGGGAAAAACACCAATCTGAATGCATCAGATTCTGAATTCTAAGACTATCAATTTGACAATAAGGAGTACAAAAACAAGAAACGATATTCAGAGCCACACCAGCGGCCCATCCAACACGTTGTGTCTGCCAATGAAGAGACTTTGCAGGAGAGCATACTGATTTCAAAGTGAGCTGAGCGGTATCTGTTATGGATGCACCCCAAGTGCTACACTTATCTAAATTCTCTTTAACACAGTTCATAGTGTGTGGGACCACTATAGAGGAGCACAAGTTCCTAAATTTATCACCTACTTTTAAGGTTGTACTTTTATTTGTACTGACAGGAAGCTCTTTTTGGCTTTAAGAACAAAAAAGTAATTCGGGGAATTCAACTACTGTCACTGAAGCCTATGGTCAAACTAGCCAAGTCTCTTTAAAATTCTGAGCGTGGATCATAACCCTTCTCAATATTGTTTTCAATGAAGAAGAGACATTTACATTTTTATTCCATCTTCACAAGAAAGGCCATTCACTGTTCAATTACTCTTAAGTGTTCGCTCTATATTTTGTTCTCAACGTAACAGTTTAAAAATTATATTTTTAAAGATGAAGAAAAATGTGAGTCTTCTGATCAAAACCTTCTAGTGGCTTGTCACCAGTCCGAGTCCAAATCCTCGTACTCACTGGCATGATTCCCTCTCGTAACCTCCACCTTGTTTCACAGATTACTCTCCCCAGCTCACCTAGGGCAGCCACGCCAGCCTCTGTGCTATTTCCCCAACATGCACAATCCTACCCTTTGCCGGGTACCCTCAGTCCCACTTCCCACATGACTTCCTCTCTCTTCACCTTGGGCTCTTCGCTCAAGTTATTTTGTCAGAGTTGCTTCCCCAGCTACCTACTCAAAACTACCAACCATGCCCACCTGCTGCCACGGACCACCACCATCCCCACCCCACCTCTACCCCCATCTCTCTCCTTTTAGCTTTCCCCAAAAGCACTTATCACTCTGTGACATATTTCCTATTTTACTTATCTTATTCCACTATAACCTAAGCTCCAGAGAGCACAGATTTTTGACTGTTTAACTTACTTCTGTACTCCCAGTGCCTAGGATAAATCCTGAACTGTCCACCCACTTTGGGCTATCCTCATTTTCTATGTAAGATACAACAACCAGAATTATACTGGTTATAGTTTTGCTATAATTTTGCTTATAGTTTTGAGCCATAACAAAGCACTCCTTTGTTCTTTTTTTTCCTTTTAACACTCTTCTGGAATATGCCACAATCTAATGGTTTTTTGGCTGAAATGACCCATTAGATGAGGTCCAGAGAAAAGTTTTAACGACTGCTGAGTAATTCTGGCTCATAAATAATAGCTCAAAATACAGTTTGGATGTTTGCTCTTCTAAAAACGCACTGCTATGTGATTCCCCACTTGATACTCACATGCCAACCACCCTTCTGTGCATTACAGCTCTGTGAGATATTTATGGTTATTGTCATAAATCAAACATTCACAAGAAAGGGAACACTAGTGAAAGAATCCAAATGATACTTTTAAAAATAAGCCATCTGAATGAATCCCTCTTAAAACTTCAAAGGCCAACCATTCTAACATCAGAAACAGAAATTGGGAAACAATACACTATACACGCTAGAGTCAATTTTTAATAATCAGCACTTCTAGAACCCTAGCACAGTTATTAAGAAGACAAAAGGGAAAAGAAATACAAAATAATATTCCACTGGCCTTGATAAAGAGTTGGAATAGGACAGCACTAGCTTATATGAACAAGTCCAAGAACTAACCTATGCACCTAAGGGAGTAAGAAGGGAAAGTGAAAATACTAAGCTATCAATAGCAAAGGCATTTGCCAGGTCCTGGGAGGGATGTCTTAGAGATTCCAATCTAGAGGTGAGCCTCTTTTTCTCCCACAGGCCTGGGGAGGGGCACGGGGAGAAACATTTAAAATAACTTGAGGCTAATTTTATTTGACGAAGGTTGCTTCAGTGGTAGAAAAGCCTAGTTTACTACAACTTTTTTATCCATATATTTATTAACCACCTATTATTATGTCTGTCATCATATTAAGAACGGATAGGGAATCACGAACAAAGAATGTGGGTCTAGGACAAAGGGTTGCAAATTTTTGCCATAAAGTGCCAAGGAGCAAACACACACTGTTGGCCACAGATCTCTACTCCGACTACTCAATTATGCCACTAAAGCATAAAAGCAGCCACAGACAATACATAAATAAATGAATGAGCACAGCTGTGTTCCAATATAACTTTATTTATGAACATAAAATTTGAATTTCATGTAATTTTCACATGTCACAAAATAGTATTCTTTTGATTTATCAACCACTGAGAAAATGTAAAACCATTCTCAGCTCACAGATGATTAAAAATAAAAAACACGCAGTGGCCAGATTTGGCCTTGGGTCATAGTGTGCCAACCCCTGCTCTAGGAGAAAGGAGGCTGCCTCACAGAGACGCCCAGAGACATCTCACGAGGATGCTGTGGACACCTGCACCAACTGTACGTCCCTAGTTTAAGACGGCTAAGAAGAGAGACAGACCTGGCCACAGCTTTGACAAAAGCTACTAAAAAATCTGAGAAAATCCTGTGACTCTATTAAATTCCACCTCAACTCTAGAAACTTTTTCTTTTCAGTGAGACTAACAAACTCCTACCAACTAATAACAAAGTTGATCCTGATGTTTTCCCGGGAGACAAAAAAGGTTAAAAGTGTAAATCTGAGCTAAGGTGTTAGAATCTCTGAGCACAATACACAACTACTGAAGAACAGGACCCTGTGAGACTCTCAGGAACAACGTTCCCTTAGGGGCACCTGGGTGGCTCAGTCAGCTGAACGTCCACTTCGGCTCAGGTCATGATCTCGCGGCTCGTGGGTTCAAGCCCCATGTTAGGTTCTGTGTTGACAACTAGCTCAAGAGCCTGGAGCCTGTTTCGGATTCTGTGTCTCCCTCTCTCTCTCTCTGACCCTCCCCTGCTCATGCGGTCTCTCTCTCTCAAAAATAAATAAAAGCATTAAGAAAATAAATAATGTCCCCTTAGATAGGTGCCTATCAAGAGAAGTGAGGGGCACCTGGGTGGCTCAATGGGTTAAGTGTTGACTTCGGCTCAGGCATGATCTCTCAGTTCATGAGTTCGAGCCCCACGCTGAGCTCTGTGCCAAGGGCTCAGAGCCTGGAGCCTGCTTAGGATATTGTTTCCCCCTTTCTCTCTCTCCCCTCCCCTGCTCACTCTCTGTCTCGCCCTCCCTCAAAAATATATATAATAAACATTTTTTTAAATCTTTAAAAAAAAAAAGCGATGGTGGCAGTGGAAATCTTTGGAGAATTTTTAAAGTTTTCCTCCTCACAGCAATTGGTTAAATTATACTCTTTATAAGAAAATTTACCTTTGTGAAGAAAAAAATAAAACACTACAAAAAATCTAATTTTAGAGTAGTTAGTGATCACGGTAATACTCTACATTTGCTGTATAAAACCCTCCAGTTCTTCCTTCAATCCAGCTTTCCCTACTTCACAGCTGTGTGTGTGAGGCAAGGCGCCCATTCTCCCTAAGTCTCCTTTTCCAGCTCAGCTCAGGAAGACGGTTAACACCTCCCCTCAGAGGGCTGCTGGGGAATGAGACCACACATATGGGGAGTAACAGACGGGATGTGAAACAATTAACAAGTGTAGTATAAAAATGTTTTTGTTACCTTAGGGGTTAAAAATAATTATATCTTTCTGAATAGGACCTAAGACCCATATGATGGAGTTTAACTTTTCATTTTATTGAAAGACCCAAAAGAAATCTGAGACTTACCTGCTAACAGCATGTCCAACATTGGTCATCGCCGATGTCATTATTTCTGTGGTAAGGCTTTCAGCAAAGCTAACACCATCCTGTCCAATCCCACTGTCAGCTGCCAAACTGGCATTGCTCAGTTCTCGCTCTGCTTTTTCAATAGCTTCAGCAACTATCTTCTCAGCAAGCACTGTCTTCTTATCGAGACCAAGACAAATTTGTGGGACGTCAAGATGAAAAATTCTAGGTTCCTGATAGATGCTGCTAAGTTTTGATTTAGAAGCTGGCTGACTAGTAGCAAGTGAATCCTGTCTGCAAACATGTTGAGATGAATTTCCAGTGCAATCATGCAGTTCTTTACGGTCACAATATCTGCAGGCTTGACTTAGAAGAGGTGACAACTTTTCTGCATACGTGACCCTATTAGCCGCCTTTGTGGACTCAGACACATGGAAAACTGCAGATCCTAAACTGAGCTCTAAAGTATCATCCACTACTTTTTTAGCATACTGTTCTATAGCTTGAACCACGCTCTCTCCATTTAAGCTGCCTGTACTGTGGTGAAATCTGTGATTCTGCAAGGAAGGCTGAAGAGACTGAGGAAATTCTGGCTCAGCGTGCGACGTGGCATCTTCATCGTGTCCAGACTTTTCATAAAGGCAAGAATCTGTTAAGGATTTTGGCAAGCCAACTCTAGACGTGGTCAGCTCTTTTTTAACATCTCTTGTTATGCTGTGAGCAAGAGAGGCTGAGAAACTATACAGTTCAGAGTACTCATGTTTATATGTATCCAGCGTCAGTTCACAAGTTTGATTTTTACAAAGGTAACCTCCACTTGTTTTACTTTGTCGTTCGTTATCTACTTCTTGGTGGTGTTCTTTATTTAAGAATATTAAGAGTTCGTTCTTGGCTGTCACCTGTGAGCTCTGCACGGGGAATATTTTCAAGCTGCACTTCGTTTTGGCTGTCTTCGCTGCTTCTTGTAATCCTGACTTAACAGATCGATAGGCAAGTCTATTGGCATACTGGTCCATTACTAACTCACTATTACCGCCTTCCTGTTTGAGCACTTGGATAATGTGACCTGCATATTCGTCTGTCACACTTTCACAGCTGGGATACTTGTATGTCAGACCAGACATATAAAAACCTGGTGGTAACGAAAGAATGGATGGATCTACTTCTTTGGGGTTTGCTAGAGCCTCCGTATCCAACTTTGCTTCTGATCTATCATCTCGGCCACTGTCAACGTAACAACTATTCCTCCTCTGCCTGAAAAGCACACAGCTTCTAACTTTTGCGATTTTCTCAGCTTCCGTAATGACTTCTGCTGCCATGTCACCTGCAAAATTGCTTAACATTTGTAAATTTTCCTCTGTGTGATTTAAAGCAGTAGGTGATACACTTCTTTGACTCTGCACATTTAAAGAAGGGCTTTTAACCTTGGGTTCTTGAGTGACATTATCATCTAAATGGGAAGCTGCCATTTCTGTGGCCAGAGAAATGATGTGGGTAGCTAACGATTCTGCAAACTGAACTTTCTTCCCTGAGTGCTCTGACTTCACATCCACTTCTGGGTGCTCTTCATCTTCACTGCTTTCAACTTCTTCTGAAAGAGATCGCATTAGTTTCAACATGAACTCTTCTTTTTCTATAGTATTTTGTTCATTTTCAGACAAACTACCAACAGAGGAGTTGTGAGGTGTAGAAGGTGGTGTAGCCGGCGCAAATTCTTTTGCTAACTCCCCCTTGAGCTTTTTGGTTAACTTCTTGATATCCCATTCAGAACCAGCCTGGGATGGTACTAGAGGAGTAGATGGAGGAGTATCAGGTATCACATTGCCATCTCTAATTTTCTGTTTATCTTCCACATGCAAACTGTCTACACAAGTAAGCATGGTAGAGGAGAAAGTATGGGAATGAGGAAAAGGGTGGTCTTGCCCCAAACAGAAGGGCTCAAGTGCTGCATTATTCAAATTATGCTTTTTCACAGATTTGTCTTTAGCAACTTCCTTCAAATCAGGTTTCTGACCCGCAACTGTTGGACAAGTTTGCAGGGTCTCTAAAGAATATCCATGAGCTATAGAACCTTTACATTCTGGAACATATTCCTTTCCTACTGAACGTGAACAGTGGGTTAAGTGGTCTTGAGCATCAAGAAATTTGGGGAATTTTTCCAAGGCCAACTGTGACTCTCCTCCAGGAACAGGCAAGTCTTCCTTACATTCAGCATTTTTACCTACACTTGGGATTGTTGATTTGCTTTTATCGATGGAATGTTTAATAATAGATTTAGATAATTGGTCAGCAAACATGTCCTTACTGCTAGCTTCGCCCTGTTGCACTGTTGCTTGATCAGAGTAGAAAGGAAGGCTTTTTCCCTTTACTGTTTTAGTTACACCATCTGTTTGTTCATCAACTGTTTTTAAACCTTGGAATGTTGTCATTGACTCCAAAGTCTCATTTACAATCGTATGCACCATTGCTGTCGAAAAGTTGCTAATAATCACAGGATCACTTGTTAATTTTGAAGAGCTCTGCACTTCAGGGTCATCATTAGTTGGTTTCAAATCATTCTGATTACCTGGATTCTGGTCTGAGGATAAACAAATATTTCTGAGACACGCTACTTCATCTTCTTTGTTTTTTGGGGTAACACGTGTCTGGGTAGAATTGCCATTCAAATTACTATCATCAGATGACCGACGAGACTTTGATTGATATATATTAGATGAAATGTGATATGGGAGCAGGGCACTTCCTGCCAAGGGCACTGGTATAGAAGTAACAATTCCCGAAGTACAAAACAAGGCCTGTTGTACTGTGTATTCCTTTTTATGTTCCTGCATGGCTTTTGTCGCCATAAGAGTCTGGTTGTTAAAAGCAGGGGAAAACGTGGAGGTCTGGGTCAGTGGCGCTAAGTTTCCTGTGCTCGTGTCCTTTATGTTATCTGTGGAAACACTAACTGCTGCCTTGGTTGCAAAGGTCACACCAGCTTGTGAAAGCTCGATGAATGCTTCCTGTATTACAGACTCAGACAAGTCTTTTGCGTAGGACTTCACTGCTTTGTCTTCATAGTCAAATAGCCAACCCTGTGGAGATGCGGGTGTTGGAGGACAGGAAAACTGACACACTTCCATGATGCCTTCAAAAACGAGCTCTTCGGCAAGATCCGCAGCAAACCGAGCGACTGTGTTTGTGAATATCTGCTTTTTTACATACTGTAAATCCTTTAGAGCATTTGCTAAAGCTTCACTCACCAAAAAATTAGCCAGACCACTAATGGCACGTTCTCTCAGCGAAAACGCACACTGCCTTCTCAGTTCGTTAAATGCCATCTGAAAAACAGAGGATGTCAATTTGATGGCCAGGTGGCACAACGCATTGGTACACGAAGAAACTCCTTTCTGTAAGTCTTTAAATGCACTGCCAAAACTTCTTTCCACAAGGTCTGAAGCAAATTTCTGAATACTATCTTTAATCATCAAGGATTTGTTTTTAGATTTACTTGTTTCATCAAGGCTTCCGCTGTTAAGAGCTATGGTTTTATTTTCTCCCTCATTAATGCTATTAATGTCTGCTGTTGCGTTAGTACGTTGGGTATGAAGAACCGAGCCCAGAACCTCACATGAAATGCTATTTGCGTAATCCTCATAGGTGTAATAAATAGAATCATGATTTTCATGAATTCTATCTCCACCAATATCAGTTTGGCAGAAACATTCAGCAGGAGTACAGCCTCCAAGAGGACTAAAAGCAGAGGATCGAATAGGGCTAAACAAGCCACTGTCCTCCCCTGATGCCTTCACTGGGCGAGGGGAATCTGGGGCATCACACAGGTTACTATAAGGGGACTCTGGTTTACGAGGAGTTGGCTTTCTAACATTAGCTGGGAGAGCTGGGCGCTCAAACTTGAATTTTTGAGGATTCATAGTAGTAGTTACAGAACAAGATTTTTCATGTTTATGTCCTTTCTTCTGTGACAGCTTCCCTACAACAGGATCTTTTAGAAGTGGACAAGAAGCCTCTAAAGTTTGTTCCAGCTCATCAAACTGATCAAAACTATCAAAAAATTCACTTACTTCTGAGTCTGAATCCTCTATGTCATCTTTCATCACAGGAATTTTAGGTAACTCAAGTTTTGCTTTTAGACTTTTTTGATATCCTTCTTCATCCAAGAAAATAACAGGACTTGGACTTGAGCATTCGGATTCAGAGGAATAGGCAGGAGAAGAAGAAAAAAACGTTTTCTGTGTGTCACTACCTTTATCTGAAGCATTAGATGATCTATAGAAACTCTTTTGGATCCAAGGCTCAGAAATTAATGTTGTGACTGAAGTTTTCACAGACGGTAGTTCTTTCTGTCCCAGCATATTTATTAAGGACGTTGAAGGTTTAGCCAATGACTTCTGCCTCCCAGAGCTAACCAGAATCCTTAAATCATGGGTTTCTAAATGGTGACCAGAAGAAGTCTGTGAAGCGGCATCACACTGGCTCTTTAGTGCAGTAATATTTATTCCTTTAGGGAAAAAGAATAAAGCGGTCAAATTATTCTCGAACAGAATCTTTTAAAAATTAATTCATATCAATGGGAATAAGTAGACTTTAGCATGAAATATTTATTTGTAACATAAATGACTTCTATACTCTGTGGTTTACCAGATTCATCCTAAATGAATTTGAGAGCAAATACACCTTCTACTAAAATAATTTCATTTTACCTCGTGCACGGGAATACCTGGGTCTACAAAATGCTTAGCTGCTTACTGCACGGCTTAGAAACACGAATACTGTCCCTCTGTGAGCTAACTCTTCGAAAATCTGAGGCCAGGCATGATCCGAACACTTAATGTAATGGAGTAAACAGTGCTTGAACAGTACTACCAAAATAAGAACAGAAATGGCAAAACAAAAAAGCAGAGAACAATGAACTTAAAAATCTTAAGAAAAATTCCTTGCCCAATCAAAAAAACAAAAGGGTAAGATGTTTAGATTGCATCAAATTTCAAAATAAGTTTCAACAGAACAAGTCAGCCTTAAAACTTTTAAAACTGAACATTAGACTTTAATTTCCTACTTCAAGAGAAAGTCTAGTAAAGAACAAACCATCATTATATGGCTTTACAGGCTCTTCTTCCTCTAAGTGCTCAAAAGCAGTGACAAAGTCATCCTCTATGGAAGACACGGACTGGTTGGTGTCGTCATCATCTTCCTGAGCAGTCTCAAGCTGGCACTTCTGGTACAAGTATGTGTCCAGGGTACATCTTATACCAGTAGCGTATTTACTTAGCAGGCTAAAGATAAAATCAATTCTGAGTCTTGGTAATGTAGGTGACACTCTCATGACACAGAGCATTCCAGAATGATGACTCTTGGGAAAGATGAAAGATGAAAAAACAATTTTAATTTCAAAATGTATTATCCATACAAAGCATATTATTTGGAAAGTGAAACCTAGAAATAACACAATCTCAGGGAAAAAAAGAAATGTGTGGATCCTGAAACGCTCCAATTTTATACTGTTTAATTCTTTTCTTCATTCTTTCTCTACAACATTTCTTGCCTCCCAATCTTTCACTCATCCAGCATTCAATTTCCACCTCCTCTATCTCCTTAAATGTTATAGAACTTACTATCCATACCCTTGGCAATTATGTTTTCCTATATGACTATACTTTCCCTTGTTCATTAACCTAGCTCACCAACAACACTGTAAACTGCCTTAGGGCAGGAACCAGGTTCTAGTCTATGTTTGTATCCCATTTTCCAGCAGCTTCTAGCATGGTACCACCTTCTCTCCTATTATAAAAGAATATAATAATCATTTTACCTAAATTTCCCTAGTATTACAATTTACCATAATGTTTACAGCTTTGATCAGGAATAGAAGTCATCAGATTTTTCCCACACACATGATCTTAAAAAACACAAATATTGACAAATGACTAGTTGAAAAAGATGGAAACTAAATAGCTAATCACCTGTAATCCCAGCAAATAAAACAAAGTAAATATAAATGAAGAATATAATAAGAAAAATGAGGCAAGCAGTTCTACTGTTATCTGTAGACCTCAAAATGAACACAGTAGTCTTTTATACTTGGACTAAGTAGCCCAAATTTTAAACCTACTAATTAAATTTTTAGAAAGTAAAAAATGCAAAGCATTTTTCTTCGATGTATTATCAACAAAATAATACTTAGTAAAGAACTGAAAGCTAAAGGTTATAAAACTATCTGTCTGAAATGGTGACATTTTTAGAACACGTCTTCTGATGTCCCCACTTTACACTGAAGTTTTTTAACCAGAAAACAAAATATGTTCTCTAAAACACAATATTTATATAAATTTGGAACTGGTCATAAAGGGGGAAAAGGTAGAAAAAATTCAAGGAATCTAGAAATATATTTTCTAAAAAAAATTAATATGTACTTGCATTATCAATCATTCAGGGAACATCACACATGAAAAATCAAACTTAAAGCTAAGGCCAAAATTAATCGATCTTTCAGTAATTTCAAAGCTTTATGAGTTATATTTCTTATAAACCATATTTCCTTGAGATAGCATTAAAAAAAAACTCCAAGCATTTAAAAGTTTAATACCCTCTATCAAACATCACTGTAAAATTTGCCCTGAAAAACTCATTAGAAATGATATATAAAAGTTACCTGATTTAGAGGACCATTGTTTCTATCTGATGATTTATTTATATCCTTCATACAAATAATTTCATTTTCATTTAGACTGCAGAAGTGCAGTGAATTCAGAAGATCTGGAAGTTCCAAAGAAACTGCAGCTAAATCCTAATTTAAAACAATAATACAATAAATAACACTTTAAAAACAGTTTTTTAAAAGTTTATTTACTTATTTGGAGAGGGAGAGGGGCAGAAGGTGGGCATGCAGAAGGCGCAGAGAGAGGCGAAGAGAGAGGGAATCCCAAGCAGGCTTCGTACTATCAGCACGGAGCCGGACACAGGGCTCAAACTCACACACCGTGAGATCATGACCTGAGCCTAAGTCAGATGCTTAACCAACTGAGCCACCCAGGTGCTCCCATAACACTTTTGTTATGATTCCTGTAATGCAGGCTGTCTGAAAATCATAAGGTCCACTGGTTAATAAGATTTCCAGTTCAAAATAGTTAACATAGGCAGTCTATCATACACAATCCAGTTTTTAACTTAAAAATAAAATGTACTAAAATATTTTAATACCTGCTATTTCTGTAGCCTTTTCAAGTATTGATATCAAGCTATAAAGCACTTTTTACATAGCACTTCCTGCATCCATGACAATTAAGCTTTTAATAGTTTCTAGCTGCAAATGTCAACCTACAATCTTCAGGTTAACCATGGAATTTTCATACACATAGGGATTCTTCCCAAGAGTGTACTTCTTGGTTGGTGCTTAAGTTTTATGTTTGTAAAATACAAATCTATTTTTCTTCCTTGCCTCTCCAGTGTATTGTATTAGACTTTAACTGAAAATTGTAAAAAGATACAAAGAAAATAGATTTTATTATTTCACTTATTTGTCCTTTTCATGTAAATACTTTACCCAGAGAAAGAATGATTAATGTCTTTGACCCTTCAAAGAGTACTTTCCTTTAAAAACATGGTTTCGTCAGTAATTCTTAAAGAGGAAGTAGAGTAAGAGAGAAATACTTTAGAACACTTCTCTTTTCAAAGCCTTATGTTCTCAGCAATGTATCCTCTCTTCTGCCTTCTGTCTAAACTATTTCCTTCAGGGGCACCTGGGAGGCTCGGTCAGTTAAGCATCTGACTCTTGATTTCAGCTCAGGTCACAGTCTCACAGTTGGTGAGTTAGAGCCCTGCATCAGTGTGGAGCCTGCTAGGGATTCTCTCTCTCTCCCACTTGCTCCCTCTCTCTCTCCCCCTCCCCCTCACAGGTGCACACAAGCACACACACTCTCTCTCAAAATAAACAAATAAACTTTAAGTGATTAAATAAAAATAAACTATTTCCTTCAGGCAAGGACACAATCAAAACACAGGGCAGAATTTTCATTATCACCTAATATGCATTATTCTTAAGAAAGTGAACCATATTAGCTCTTCTATTAGGAGATACTTTACTACCACAAAAGGAAACACATGGCAATCACAAACATTAAGAAGCAGCATAAAGTATTAAGTAAAAAAAAAGTACACCTCCCACATCTACAAGAGCTTCAACCCTCTTTATGTAACTGAAACTTTCCTTTCCTGATCATAATCTCAACTACCAGTCTCCCTCCCTGCCTAAATCAGGCTACAATTTTTGCATTAGTTACTCATTATTCTTTACAAACTTCACCTTCTAAATTTGACACTATCTCAATTAAAAATAAAATAACTGGATGAAGTCAGGTTTTAAGCCCCTCTCCAAATTAAAAGCAAGTCTGACTCTCTACGTTATGCACAGAACGGAAGGGAAGGTGGCCTGTGGCTTGCAGCCCTCAGATAAACCACACTCATGGTCTCAAACCTAAAACTGCTCTCTGACAATAATACTCGAAAATGCTAGAAGTGAAAATGTCCAAAACACACTCGAGAACTGATTTCAAAACGTCATCTTTTAGCTTCACACAGGAATCACACCAGAAGAGTTTAGTGTACATGTTGGATGAATAAGGCAAATTTCATGGTCTTAAAATTTGTTCCAAATAATCTCTCATGATCTTTTCCAGTTCAATAAATTGACCATACCTGTATGTGAGCAGCATCTGTTTCTTCATTAAACCCTAGAAATGTGACCTGAATAAAAAAGGAGTAAACATAAAATGTTAAAATGCTGACTGCTATATACAAATGCTGAATCATTATATAGTATATCTGAAACATATGTTATGGGTCAATTATACCTCAATTAAAAATAAAAACACTTTTTAAATGCTGACGGTCTTGGGACAAAATGATTAAAAATTTCAAACATCACCACAAAGGTTTTTCACCAAAGATGTGGCTCCATAATGCAGTTCTTCAACGTTCCCCACATCTACTCCTTTAGCAAATTCAATCAGTTCTACTCTACAAACCCCTCTCCCCTACATCCACTTCTCTCCATGTCCCTGCCACCACTTCCTTGCACAACCAGAGTCCTGTCCCACCTGGTCTCAGTGGTGATGTCACCTCCTTGTCAAAACCCTTCCACGCCTCCCACTAGGACTCCACAAAGTCCTAGCTGAGGCTCCAAGGCTCTGGGTCAGCTGGTGCATTCAACCTTTCCTCACTTACATTCATACACATGGGTCCCCCTTCTGAGTCCAGAACATGCCTAAGGGCTTTGCGGTAATGCCCCCTCAACCTGGATGCCTGCTCCTCAGATGTTTCCATGCCTCACTCCTCCTCCTCCTTCAATATCCAACTTAAATGTCACCCCCTAGGACAGGCCTTCCCTAGGTAGGCCCCCAAGACTCTTCCTGACTCCCTGTGACATTATCACTTATTTCCTTAAACATCCGTATATACAAATTTCTCTGCATAAGTTTATATAAATTAACTTTCTAAAGAATATCTAATGGCATGAGAAAATGTCACATTAAGTAAAAAGGACAAGTTACAGAAAAAAATGATACAGGTATGCACACTATTTCAACCTTATTTTTAAAAACATATGCTTGAAAAACAGTACTAGAAGGCAATACACCAAGTAAGCAGTGATTAACTCTAGATCGATGATGGGATTCTAAGTGTTCTTATTTTTTTCTACTTTTTTCCACCATGTTTTTTCTTTTCCCCTAATTCATAAGATTAATTATAGGCATTCTTTTTCATATTTTCAGTATTTCTTAATTTTCTATAAGCATTATATACTACTTCTATAACCCCCAAAAAGTATTATTTTTAAAATTTATATTATCTTGGGGCGCCTAGGTGGCTCAGTTGGTTAAGCCTCCGACTTCAGCTCAGGTCAGATCTCATGTTCGTGGGTTTGAGCCCCGCATCAGGCTCTGTGCTGACAGCTAGCTCAGAGCCTGGAGCCTGCTTCTGGTTCTGTGTCTCCTTCTCTCTCTGCCCCTCCCCCTCTCATGCTCTGTCTCTCTATCAAAAATAAATAAAATATTTTTTAAAAAATAAATAAAATTTATATTATCTTTATGTCTTTAACATCATAGGAAGAAAAATTTTCCATAAAAAGACAAAACGGCAAACTATCTACTAAACAAATACTGTGACTAAAAATATGAAATACTTAAATGATAGCAATATAGACAATCAATTCTCAAGAATTATGGGAAAGCAACATAGTTAAAACAGAAAACAACACTCAATGTACTTTTGATCTCTTTCTGATGAGTCACAACCAAGTCACAACATTGTATTACCCAGGGATCCTTATCCTGATATGGTTATTACTTCCCAAAAGTGTTACAGTTAATTCCAGGGTTCTAAGTACACTGTTAGGCTCCAAGGGCCAGTCTCCTCATCTATAAAGCTTAAAACAATACAACTCCTCTTCCACAGTTGGGAGGGTCAATAAGACGACAAGGAGGAAATGGCACACTCTGTAACAAAGAGACACTTAAAAACAAACTTCCTTTCTTCGAAAAAATACTTTGAGCTATGCACACCCTCGAGTGAAACAGAAATTCCTTCTATTCTTTCAAATTTCCTTTTATTGGATATAAAAGAGAAAATTAGCTGACATGGGGTTTTGAAGACGCCAGTAGTTTTATATTTCCCATTGATCAAGGAAGGCCTCGCCAAGGAATGTGGGCTCAGAAAGGCACTGCGTCAGCAGCTGGAGCAAACAGGATGGAAAACTGAGGGCAGCAGGACACAGGAGACCTGTCACACTTGGCAACAACAGAGGAGACCGAGGGTGACTCGGCTTTACTCAAGTAAAGCAGAAGGGATAACAACGAAGATAACAGGCATGAGCCACAGAAACCAGCAGACACAAGGAAAGGCTCAGGTTGGAGCCTAAAAGCTATGCTCCTCAGCCATGGAACTATCTCAAATATAGCTCCTCAAGGAGTATGGAAGAAAAGTATTCCTCCAAATAAGAAAATCCAGATTTTTTTATTAGATCCTTGGTTTCAAAAAAAACCTTTTTTTAACTAACATACTTCTCAGTTTTGAGCTTGAATAACCTAATACCTTACCTTTCCACTGAAGTAAGAACATGAATGTGTGGATTGACTATAGCTATACTACAAGAAAAAAATTTACTTCTTTTCACAATAATAAGTCCAAACAAAGACTGGAAACACTGATGGAGGTGAGACAGTAGTCAGTGTATCTTTAGTATATATATTAATTTCAAAGTAAATTTATCACTACTTTTTTATTTTGTATCAAAGTGCTGAATTTAAATAACCAAGAAAATAGCCAAAAAAAAGAACATAAGGAAATAGTATATATTTCATGTTTCAGAGTAGAAAATCTTAATATTAAGTTATCAATTATTGAATACACAGGAATCATCTAAAACAGTGCTGTTTGTCCAATGAGGGATCAACAATGTCTATGCACGGAATTAAATGTGCTCATTATGATACACTAAGACAATTAGGTCATACTTAGGTACTTCTCATACATGAATTAATATGTAGAAATTTTAAAAGTAGATGATACAGCTTTACAACGAAGCACAAAAATACATGAAAATACACTGTGTTTCATTAGGAAAACATATAGAAAGTTATGGTCAAACCTCAGTCAAATTGGCATGTTCATCCTGCTTGAAACAGTCCTCCGCTGAGACACTGCAGAGCCCCTTCTCACTCTGTAATAAAGACTTGACCGACTGGAACACATCTTCACTGAAGCTCTGAAAATAAAAGATACTCTTAATTTAGTTAATTCTAAGACAAGGTAAAAGATCCTGGAGATATTCTACTTCTAAATGTACAGTCACTAACTCTCCAATTAATATTCATTTGACACCTGTGGATATCTACATACGCCAGTTCAACTGAGAGGAGAAAAAACCAAAAGGCTTAATTAAGGCGCCTGCATGGCTCAGTCAGTTAAACATCCAACTCTTGATTTTGGCTCAGGTCATGATCTTGTGGTTTGTGAGATGGAGGCCCAAATAGGGTTCTACACTGACAATGCAGAGCCTGCTTGGGGTTTCCTCTCTCTCTCTCTTTCTCTCTCTCTCTCTCTCTCATTCTCTCTCTCTCACGCTCTTGCTCTCGCTCTCCCTCTCTCTGCCCACACCACTCCCCTCACTCTCCCTCTCTCTCTCAAAATAAATAAAAATAAACTTAAAAATATATTCTAAATTTTAAATGATTCTGTTTTCATTAATGAGTGGAGGTTTTCAGGCTAACATACAAACAACTCAAAAAAAGGAAAAAATCTGAAATCTGAACTTGAACTACTGATATAGATTCATGACACTGAAGGGGCAATGGGCACTCCTAGTAGTACCCAGCGTACTTGGTTTCTAAATACTATTCAGGGTTCTTTGGGAAAATAGCCAATTTCAGGTCTGAGGAAGGGTAAGCAGATGGTGAAACCGGGTCAATCTGTTATCCTATAAGTAGGGAAGCAATCAGAGAGTGAAGAGCCTGAGACAAAAGGACATAGGCAGGGACCAAGCTTCAGGCCTTCTCAGCAATTTAAATCAATAAGTAAATGAATAAATGACTATAAATAAAAGATTGGAAAATACAGAATCTTTAAATCCATGAGTCCAGAACAGTACAAATGAATAAATGGATGAATGAATGAAAATAAACTAATTGGTAATTCAAGGGCATTTACCAGGCTTCATAAGAAATACTGTAGTTCATTTAACCTTAATGAGAGAAAGCTTTTCTTTAAGAATTCCAGCTAATTGGGGCGCCTGTGTGGCTTAGTGTTCGGCTAAGCATCTGACTTTGGCTCAGGTCATGATCTCACAGTTTGTGAGTCGCTGCCCCCCATCTGTTCTGTGCTGACAGCTCGGAGCCTGGAGCCTGCTTCAGATTCTGTGTCTCCCTCTCTCTCTGCCCGTCCCCCTCCCCCATGCTCTGTCTGTCTCTCTCAAAACTAAATAATAAACATTTTAAAAAGTTAAAAAAAATTCTAGCTAATAAATGTAAAAGCAATGGTAACATTAGGAAAATCATCCTTTTGCAGCTTCCAGGAAATAACAGATTCTGGGAAGGATCATCAAGGATGCCAAAAATATTAGATAAAAGGTTGCTGGAAAAAAGAAGATATTTGCACACAGCCAAATATCACCTCATAGAATAAATATACACTTTTAAAATGGACAGTTTTGGCAGAGTGACTATCTTCATCAACTGATCAATTTTTGCATCACTGATCACAGGAAAACCTGAAATTCTGTTCTCACATCATTCTATAAGTATTCTTGCCAAAAATGTTTAACCTGAATGTAATCAAGCTTTTACACCTAACTTCTAGAGTCTAAGAAACGCAGAAGAGGAATAAGTTAAATACCACTGTGGGAAAACAGCCAGACAGATCCAAAATGTGGCACATTGTACAAGAAACTAGTCCAGCCTGTCAAGAAGTTAGTCTTGAATTTTAATAAATAAAAAAAAGAGGAGAAACTCTCAGACCAAAAGTAACATAAATAAGTCATAATCATCAAGTGCAACTTAAGGCCTAGAAACCTAGATTGAATCCAAAATGGGAATGTGGCTGGCAGTGGGGAGGACTGCAAAAGAGATTTTATGGATAATAAGGAAAATCCGAGTGTGTCTGGGTATTGGATATTAGGAAATCATACTTGTCTGAATGTGATGATTATACTTCTGTTATATGACAACTATATTATTGTTCCATGGGAGGATACTGGTCTCCCTGGGAGAAGCACACTCAAGTATGCAGGAGTGGAGAGATAATAAGACCACAATTTTCAAGTGGTTCTGCCAAAGAGTAAACAAACGTGTGCATGCACACACAGAGCAAATAAAACAAAATACAGTTGATCTTGAACAACATGGTCTGAATTGCATAGGTACATTGACATGTGGATTTTTTTCAATGAACGCAGTTCAATACCATAAGTATATTTTCTCCTCCATATGATTTTAATATCCTTTTTCTCTAGAATTTATTTTAAGAACACAGAATATATTCCATCTACAAAATATGGGTCAATCAACTGCTTAATTATTGTTAGGGCTTCAGGTCAAGAGCGGGCTGTTAGAGGTTAAGTTTCTGGGGAACCAAAATTTGTATGTGATCTCTGACTGCACAGAGGGTTGACGTCCCTAACTCAACCCTAGCTCAACGTTGACTATATTAACAACTGTTGAGAAGTGCTGATGCATAGGGGCACATGTACCCCACTGTTCACAGCAGCACTTTAAACAATAGCCAAATCACAGAAAGAGCCTTGCTGGACCAGATGTGGTTTATATATATAATAAAATACTGCATGGCAATGAAAAAGAATGAAATATGGCCATTCACAGCACAATGGATGGACCTCGAGGGTGTCAAGCTAAGTGAAATAAGTCAGACTGAGAAGGACAGATACCATATGTTTTTCACTCATAGATCTAACAGGAGAAACCTAACAGAGGACCATGGGGAGGGGAAGGGGGAAAAAGAGTTAGGGAGAGGGAGGGAGGAAAATCATGAGAGACTCTTGATTACTGAAAACAAACTGAGGGCTGAAGGGGGAGGGGGAAAGGGGAAAAGGGGAAGGGGAGTGATGGTCATGGAGGAGGGCACTTGTGGGGAAGAGCACTGGGTATTAGGATAGAAACCAACTTGACAATAAACTATATAAAAAAACAACTGTTGAATATAGTTGGTTCGTATGAAAGTTTATGTGTAGGTGTGCTATGAATTTAACTCTTCTATATGCTTGAAATTTTTCATAATAAAAAGTTAGGGGTAAAAAGCTCAAGAAATGGAAGGGTAACCAAATGGAAAGAGGGTTCTTCCTCCAACTAAAAACAAAGGATGAGGAATCATATTTATTTTGCTCACTACTGTTATCCAATACCTAACACAGCACCTGGCATATAAAAAACACTCAAATTTATATTTGCCGAATGAATGAATAAATGAATGAGTAAATGGTAATATTGGGGGGCAAAGATAAAGATACACTAGAAATGTATACCTGATACTTATATTGCTAAAAAATGGAAGATCCTGAGAAGATAAAAGAGAGAAAACTGTTGAGAAGAAATGGGGAGGCATTGCAAGCTTTGGGAAATACGGTTGACTGTCTTCATGACCTCATGTCACTATTTTCATATATGCCATTCTTTGCAAGATTTTAATATTACTAATTACAATACTGAGATTCATTTAAAAATAAGAATATCGTATACCTGCTTAACAAGATGTTTAAAAATGATCAACATTTTTATTAAAACTATCACTAAAAGAAATCTAACACAGTGAACTTACCTTTCTGACAGATGCTCTAGTCTTCATGTGACTGTTTCTCGAAGTCTGGAAGGTTGCCATAACTATATTGCTGTTGTGTGTAATCAATGAAGAGTTAGTCCATAAGACACCTAAAGAAAACACATTAAAAGAAAACGAATGATTTTAGTGACTCAGGCAAGCACTTTCTCCTAAAGTAAGTTGTTTAAATTCGGTCATTTAAAAAAATTAAAACATTAAACAAAAATTCTGAGACATAAAAAATTACTATAAAATAGCTTACTCTTATTTATTCAATCTCATTGCCTTTGTGGGGATATTTTTGTTTGTATGTTTGTTTTACAAACAACAAAATACTTGAAAGAAGTGTTTAGAAACCTTTTAAAACCTAAAATAGTGAATATTACAAAAAATCCAAGCTTTCTTGCCTCCCCAAAGTCACTCTAACCCTGTGGCAACGGTGAATGTGTGAACGCTCTACACCTTCTCATTTCTTGGGTAGAAATATTTGATAATACACAAATGAGAATATTAAATCTGTGTAGATCAAATAAAATCACATAAACAAAAACAAATTCTTATTTAGCCCTATTAACAGCATACCAATGACTAGAGTTAAAAAAAAAATCCAAATTAAATGATTAGGAAGAAACTCTAAAACTAAGGACTTAAACTTTTTAAAGATGTTATAAGGAAGTACCTTTGAGAGCTTAAATCAATTTGGGCATTAACCACTCAATATTCACATCTGACCAGAGCACCTTGTCCATTTAAAATCTACTTGCACTCGATGCTACAGATACAGGGGAGAATAAAGTAATACGGCCTTGGTTCAGAGCCTTGGAAGGACAGTATTTTATAATAGTAAAGAATGAGAATAGGAAGAGAATTCTAAATCACTAAATAACTAAAAAATTTGCATCGATAAAGATTTAAGAAATGGGTTAGGTTCAACCAAACTGACCTTACCACAAATTAACCTAGTTGAGGTTTTCAAATCATCTGATTAATGTCCCTATGAAGAGATTTAAATGCAAAACCAAACATCAATTAGTTTCCATCAGAACTACAAAAAGAACCCTAAATTTTAGTGAAGTTCTAATTTAAATTCTTTCACTGCAGAGAAAAAATAGAAGTGTGTATGCATACGCACACACATCTACCTCCTTCTAGACATTTCTAGATTCTAATTTTTTTTAAGTTTACTTATTTACAGAGAGAGCATGTGCAAGGGGTAGAGAGAGACGGAGAGAGAGAATCTTCCAATCCAGGACTCGAACCCACAAACCATGAGATCATGACCTAAGCCAAAGTCCCACACCTAACCAACTTAGCCACCCAGCTGTCCCTAGATTCTAATTTCTAATAAAGAATTATGGTACTATTCTATTCTGAACTAGGATAAATCCTAGTGACTTCTTTAATAATAAAATTTGGCTTATGACTAGAATTGAAGTAGGACGTGAGAAAGGCAAGGAAAGTCCCAACAGTACAAGATAAAGAGCAACACAGCAGGACTCCAAAGAGTGCCATTTGTGTTCTGTTGTTCCTCTCATTAGCTTGGTCTCCTCCAGGTAAATTGCAATATCTCTGGCTCTGTTTCCTCAATGTACATATCAACTTACTTAGTGGAGGAGTTTATTGTAAGAATGAGATGGAAAATAATTTATAGGGGGCATTTTGGAAACTAAAAACAATAGATAAAAGGAAAATTAAAATATTTACTTATGGACCAAAATGATCAAGGAAGCCAAATTCTCAAACCAAGGTATAAATATAAAAGTTTATGCGGCCAAAGCAAGACAATAATCCTTTTTATTTTTCCCAGGGCAATTCACTCTCCTTTTTACCCACAGACTTCTCTTCAACTGCCAGAAAGGGACTTGCCTAAAGTACCACATAAACTACAAAGGCCAACACAGAGTTCCAGAAAAGGAAAATTCTCAGACTTGGCACCTGACTCAACTGGCATCTTTCTGGTAGGCAACTGTGTAATGCAAACCTCAACTGTGAAAATACTCCTATGCTATGACCCAACAATTCCACTTCTGGGAGCATGTCAAAACAATGATCCTGGCGCACCTAGGGTCCTAGTGAGAGCTTCTCAGGCAACGAGTGCTTTACTAAGAGATTTACATCAATGTCTCATGTAATCCTTGGGACTGGTAGACGAGTACTAGTCCAGCTCTGCAATGAGAAGATCGGCAGCAAGGATAAGTAGAGCAGCGCGCAGGCCCACTCAGTAGCAGCAGAGCTGAGATTCAAATCCAGACCTTCAAAGTCTAGCACCCAGGCTCTTAACCAGCATAAAGGTTTGAAAAGGTGTTCATCACACTGGATACTGGATTGAAATAAGCAGTACTCTAGATGCCAGAAGTAGGAGAGTGACTGAGTAACTGATATGCATTCCCTGGTGATGCAAACATGTTACAAAATAACACTGACGGGGGGCACCTGCAAAGGTCCAACTTCGGCTCAGGTGACGGTCCCCCAGTTCATGAGTTCAAGTCCCACGTCAGGCTCTGTGCTGATAGCTCAGAGCCTGCTCTGGATTTTGCCTCCCTCTCTCCCTCTCTCTCAAAAATAAACATTAAAAACAAACAAAACGCAACAAAAAAGCAAAAACACATCTCTTCTTAAAAGCAATGCCAACACTGCAGGACAGAGGAGCAGCGCACAAGGCATCTTCCCCTTCTTTGACTCCCGAAAGGGCAGAGGTGGGAAGAGATGGGAAAACGCAATCACCTCCGCAGCTGCTTACTAAAGTCAATAATGAGCAGACTACACACTGACTCAGGAAAGGACGGGGACCAATTATCCAGATGAGCTGCTCACCGGAAGGTGCTGACATGCCATGCCCCTGAGGCACAAAAAAAACCAGTGACAAGGAGGTTGGGGGAGGCCAGGGTGCTCTGAGACAACATCCCGGATTTGACACCTCTAGTGACCCCAGAGCTCTACCTACAATACTCCAGAATAGCAGACCGGGACAGAACACTCTTTTCACACTAAAGTGCTAAAGCAAATAGAATCCAATATTCAACAGACCCATGGAGGAACATTAAAAACATAAAATAAAAAGTAAAAATACACTAAAGACAAAATAAAAGCCCAAACAAATGTAATCATGCCACCCAAAACTCATATAATCTATTTTCAGACCAACTACCTCAGAATATATATTAATAATAAAAAAAACTATATTCAGTTCCATATCTTTACTCATTTTCTGAACCCTACTCCATCGTTTTGTGTTTAACTTAACACAGAAGTAAAATATTATCTCACAAAAGGAAAAATCTATCAGAGAATAATCTTTGCAGTTCACGCCAGACAAGTGAATCCAACGTGAGACGGTGTGACTCATATCTCTGGTAAGGAAAGAAAAAATAAATGTATCTTTGGAAATGACACGAAGACAGGTGGGGGACAAAGCAACAGAGCAGGGTTTCTACACCATCTTATATAATTACAGAGAATGTAGTTTTAGACAGATTTCACCAGAGGAGCAAAACTACAGTATTTTCCCTTCAACACCTTTGTTGCTGGGAATGCTTTTCACTGAATGCTTTTTTGATTTGTGCCCTATTATGGATAAATAAACAAGAGTCCTAAGCAAGAAATAAATAAGTGTATTTCATTACAGTCAAAGAAATTAGAGTGAATCCAGATCATTCTTTGAAAGCAGATCAGGGACAAGAAAGTACAGACAGAAAAGGCAGATGGCTGAAGAGTTAACTGCCATAGCTCAGTGAAGACCAGGATACAAAGACAAGACCATGCAAAAACTGAAATCCACTCAGAAGCAACAAAAAAGCAGAATGGATATTGCTAAAAACACTGGAACATCGGAGGAGTCTTAGGAAATATCACAGAATAAAAACAGATGAAAGTATTGGAGAAACAATTATAAAGAATATAGAAAACAGACAGATGGGGCACTTTGAATAAATTATACTTATCTTAGGATCCTGTGATTTCCTTCTTAAAATTTACCCTACATATACACTTGCACAAACATAAAGATACATGTGAAAGAATATTCACTGAAACAAAAAAAAGCTAAAAATAATCTAGAAGCCCATCAATTCAAATAAATTATACATTCATATGACTGATTTTACCAGCTGTTGGAAAGAGTTAGAGGAATACACAGAGGTGACAGTATTACCACAAAATATTAAGGGGAAAAAGCAAGTTGCACAACAGTGTAAACAGTATGCTCTTGTCATTAAAAAAAATGACATATGCAGTTCTGTGTATATTTGTACAGCCCTAGGGAATACCGTAATGGATAGACTAAACTCATGATAGCAATCATTCATGACAATTGGGACTTATTTTAATGTTATAAAATGTCACACACCTATAATACGGGAAGATGATCACTGTTAAGTAAAGTAAGTTTCCACATGTTCACAGTGTCCCATTTTTGGGTAAAATCCGTATGACTGCACATGGGTATTTGTATACATGACGTAAAAGAGAACATATGCTATACTGTATATTGTATAATATGGCACATTGTGTTTTACCTGAGTAGATGCAATTATGGCAGAAGTTCTTTTAGAATCAGAAAACAAGTATTTCCCACATCTTTCCATCTCTCCTCTGACCTAAGAAATTTTCAAGTTGGCATCATCTATTTCCTGACCTTTTTAGAGTCTGAATGAATGAACCCAAAGAGTCTCTGAAACCCCTTCCGTGTCTTCTATCAACACACTCGTCCTTCCTATCTTGCCTCTCTTCCGATGACACTGGTTCTCAAACTTCAGTACACGTGCACATCTGCTCATTTCTAGCCCGCCCCATCCCCCAAGATCCAGACTGCAGAGGTCCACATGGAACCCTGAAATCTGTATCCTTCACAAGTACCTCCAAGTGATTTCCAAATAAGAAACAGTTCTCTATCTCTCTGGCTACTACATTAGTCTCCTTCCCTAAATTTTCTTACAACTTGCTACTCAAATGCTAACGTTTCTAACCTTCATCCTTGTCCTTCGTGGTATTCAGTCTACCTAATTTTCCAAGGATATTCTATCCCTACCTCAGATTTTAACTGTGCAAATACCTTCCGAATGTCTATCTGCAGTTCAGCTCCTGAACCTATGTTTCAGTACCTTCGGTCCAATTTTCTATTCAATACTTCCAACTAAATATCCCAAAACTGGTACATCCAAAAACTGAATAAAACTTTCTACAACCTCCTTCTGCAGAGCCAATAGGCTGAGCTGGAAACTGGCTTTTGCCTCAATCCCTACAGACTACGACATGGAGTCAGTCACCAAATCCTGACCTGTCACCCACCCTGTCTTCCATCAGCTAAACTGTTACTCCTCAGGCGTCAGTTCCAGGACCTCTCTCCTTGAGGAAGACTTGGCCCCTCTTACCAATCCCTCCCTGCCCAAACAGGAGCCACCTCCTTTCTGCTCCCAAAACGGGTTATCCCAGTCATTTTTTTCCTGCTTCCTTCCTCTTGTGACTTTCATGAGGACAAAAATGTTTTACTATATTTACATTCTAACACAGAAGGCAAATCAAACATCTGCTGAATTAATAAGTAAAAAGTCTCTGAAGAGGAAAGTATAACTTCAAAATGTTTAAATGGGTACTTCTACATTTAATGAATCATTTGTAAGAATATAATTAAAAGCTTCCAATAATTTCTAATTTTGCAGTATTTGATAACACAATAAATGCTCCAAAAATACGTGTTGGCCAAATTCCGAATGGCCAAGTGTTAAAAACTAATATTCTGTTAAATATAAATACAACAAAGTAGGGCAAAATACAGAAAACATTAGTTTTCAGAAGTTAGACACCAGCTAACCCAGGCCTATGGCCGCCAAAAGAAGGGAAACACTGGCTGCTGGCTACTTCCGGGGCACAGCACCGAGGGGACGAAGCCAAGCAGTCTGCCAGTCTCGGCAAGTTTCAGAGACAGAGATGAGAGTCTGGGAAGGTCAAGGTGGCTAGAACGCACAGGGTAGAGCACTGGAGAGAGAGCTCACAAAGACTGAGAGCTCCAGAGAGTCGCAGAGGGTTCTTCTAGGGCTCTTGGTCAAATATTGATCTATGCCAAGTGTCAGAGGCTGGGGAAATAACTACCAGATAGCAGCAGGCCAAACAACACCTGAAGCCAGGCAAGGCTTGGAATAATCTGCACTCCCACCAACCAGAGTGGAAAAAAAAACGTGTAATATATCAGGCAACAGATGGGCTCCTCACAAGGAATTAACCTTAGTTGGGGACTAGGAGAGCATGACAGTTAGGCTTTTCTGTAGTTGCACTAACAAAGCTCAAAATCCTCAAAACCATCCGACAGGTTCCAAATAGCCTGTGACCTTCAACTAAATCCAACACTTGAAAAATACAACCAAACTGAAAAAACAACAACAAAATTGATCAAGCAATGGCATAAACCTGAATGGCCAACACACAGTCAAAAATTACCAGTGGAGGAGAAAAACATGACCCATAACCAGGAGGAAACAAGGCAAGTAGTGCAGACCCAGAAGTGACAAATGAAGGCATGAACAGAAAAGATGTGAAAATTATGTTACAAATCTGTTCCATCTACTCAAAAGGAAAGAGTAAAACACGATCATAAGGAGAGAAACAGAAAATGTAAGAGACCCAAACCAAACTTCTAGAGATAAAAATAGATCTAAAATAAAAACCATAGCGGGTGCAATCAACAGCAGATTAGACGCTGCAAGAGAGAGTGAATTTAAAGACATAGCAACAGAAGCGATCCATGAAGCACAGAGAGAAGCTCACACACAAATAAAGCAGCATCAGTGACTCAGTACGAAAGGTGACTATTTGGAATCCTCAAAAATGTGGGGGAGAGGAGCAATATATGAAGATAAAATGGCTCAGAATTTCCAGAAGTTGACCATAAACTGACAGCTACAAGGGAGATCAACGAACCCTAAGAAAAATGAACATGAAGAAAACCACCCCAAGGTACATCATAGCCCAGTTTCTGAAAACTAGGGATCGAAAATTCTTAAGAGCAAACAGAGAAAAGCATACGTTACATAAAGAGGAACAAAGGAAGACAGCAGACTTCTTAGGAGAAACTATGCTGAGCCATAAACAAACATCTAAAATATGTGTCAAATGAGAGATTCATACCCAAGGGAAATATCTTTTAAAAATTAAGGTAATATAAATGTATTTGAACTAAAGAACTCTGTGAGAATTCATCACTAGCCAACCATCACTAGAATAAAGGTTAAAAGAAATTCTACAGGCAAAAGAAAAACAAGAAGATAGAAATTTGAATCTAAACAGGGAGTTTAGAAGGCCTGAAAGGGTAAATATGAGGGTAATATAAAAGCTATTTTGAGACATTTTCTCCTTGTTTAATCCCTTAAAAAATAACCAGTTAGACTAAAAGCGTTAACAATATATAATGGGGTTTACATTGTACACAAGGAAAATATATCACAAAACAAAACGCAAGAGTGCGGCGGGCTGGAGTTAGAAAATAGCGTTCCTACAGTATACAAAAAGCGATCCTGATAAGTTATCTTGTAAACCCCAGAGCAACCATTAAAAACAAACACCACCACCTAACAGGCAAACAGTGGCATTAGGATGAAGCGCTCTCCCCTTTTTGCAAAATCAGGAAGCTAAGGCTAATCTTCACAAGATTGCTCTAAGAAGGCAATTACATAAGACCTGTAAAAACAGTATCTGATACAGCAGGAATTGATAGAGTGGGAATTCAAATGTTTGCTTCTTCCTTAGGAACAAACTTGCTGTTTAACTTCTAAAAATACTAAAGCTATCAGTTACTATTTTGTTCTTCCTTTTAAAACAATAACCAATCATATAAAGAGACCTACTTTGTGTCTGACCTAAATGATTATCTATTAAGATATTTGCTTCTCTAATTTCCTGCATACCAACAATAAATACAGCTTTTTAAAAAAAAAAGGCAAAAAAATTAAAATCTTCAGGCTGTGCTTTCAATGTGAACACATATCTTAGAAGCTGAAGTCATCTTCCTCTTCTTCCTCTTCTACATAACCCCCATCTGCAAGATTATTTTAACAAAAAATATGTTCAGAATTTTAACCTAGGAAAACATTTCTCTTTATCACTGACATCGATGATGCCATGACTCAAAGAGTATACTGCTGAAAAGACATTTAAGTAGCTCTTGCAAATAGTTATAAAGCTCTACCCTAACCCACCAGTAGCAGGAATGGTGAATGGATGTATTTTGCAGATCCCCAGGGCGTGGCACATACCGGGCAGTCTACAAGCCTGTGCAGAACCTATTACCTGATAGGATATATAAGGCATAAAAAAAGAAAAATGTGAAAGGGTTTCATGCTTGGGGACATGGAAGAAAAGTGGAGTCTTTGCCAAGTACAAGGTAACCGGAAGATAGTGTTTATGTTAATATAATATCCTAAATTATATAATATCCAATATAACACCTAAATTGTATCCATTTACTTGGGTTGGTCAGAACTAGTGATGTTATTCCAGGAATCATCTATACATACAGAGCTTGAAAGCTGATGCTAGAGAAAGTTCTTAGAATCTTAGGGGACAACCATGATAAAAGTTGCCAGAAAGGTAAATAAAGAATCATCAGCAAGTGGCAGTTTGAAAAGCAGGCAAGGTAGAGATTTAGAAGAATTTAGTGTCACTGGAGTCAAGAAACAGTTTTATGTCTGGAGTGGTCAGTATTAAATTTATACTAAGCTCCTGAGGGTAGAAATGACACTTTCACCTCTGAATGCTGCAGGAGTCCCGATGGCGGTACCTGCCACACAGAAGGCACTCAGTGGTAGTAAGACTACATCCTTACACTGTGCCAGTGAGGTACCGCTCAACTGCTGTTACACAGAATTCACATCTCTCACAACAGAAGTTGCTGTTAACATATCCATCTTACATATAGAGAGACCGAGGCACGAAACAGTTACAAAATTTGCCTTCACTCAGAAACCTAGAAGAATCCATTCTGAAAGAGACCATTACTGAGAGCGTAAGTTCGATGGAGTACTAGAGGGGGGAAGGCAAACTGCAGGAAGCTAATGTATACCAGAGGTAACCATCACTCCTCCCTGTCCATCCCCTCTTTATTAGATAACTTGCAGTACCCAGTCTAAGAAAATACAAACTGTGAGACACCCCTAAGTCTCCTCCTCATCCATTTTCCCATTCTCCTCTTTGACCCACAGGATTATCCTTCTAGAAATTTAGAATTAAGATACGCAGATATTCGTTGAGAACCATGCTACAAAAGCAGACTGAGTCTGGTGTTGGCACCACGGCAAACTAAAGTTTCACACAAACCAAAGTCAAGGGGAGCAGAAACCAAGAGATTTAAAGAGCCCATCTAAGTTGGTCTGCGCTGATTAATTTAAGGTAAATTAGATTAATTAATTAATCTAATCTAGGCTGATTAACAAAGAGCCAATCTAAAAGGAATTGTAACAGTCCAGAGGGCCAAAGAACAGAGTAGCAGACATAGAAGACCATGTGTTCCCAGCAAAAAACTAGAAAAGGAACTGCCTTGAAGATTCTCTAGTTCCCAGGACCCTAAGCTGGACTTCATGCAATGAACCTCAGAAGCAATCCACCAAATGTTTTGACAAATACTTTTTTGTTTATTTATTTTGAGAGAGACAATGTGAGTCAGGGAGGAGGAGAGAAGGAGGGAGAGAGAATCCCAAGCAGGATCCACACTGCCAGAACAGAACCCCATGCAGGGCTCAAACTCAGGAACCATAAGATCAGGACCAGCTGCCCAGGCACCCAAGAAAAATGCCTTTTTAAACTAAATCCATTCCAATGGGTTTGTGACCCCTCCCCTGCAGCAATTAAAAGAGGTCAAAGGAAAAACACTGACTAAGCAGCTACCATGTGCTTCAAAATAACTTTGAGGTATTTTGACTCTGACCATCAGGGATGAGGAAATGGAGGCTCAGCTATATTAAGTAACAGATTTACCTGACTCCAAATCCCAAATTCTTTCTATTTTGCCTCATTTTCATTCAAGTTCCATCCAATCTATTCCAGACCACCACACCATTTACCTTATTTTTTCCCAAGAAACATCCTCAGATTAATCCAAAAATGTTAACCTTTCTCCTTTTAACTAACCTATTCAGTCTCTAATCTCTTCATTTCAAACATCTTTACTCTAGTAAATATTTAACAATTAAAATGACCTTTCATATGCAAAGATGAATGGCAGCATGAAGCCATTTGAATCTGTTTGGTGTGCTTCTAAACTGATACAGTATTTTTCTTTTCCCTCCTTTACCAGCAGAGCTAAGTGCAAATCACTTCCTGACTTCTTCCACTTTCATTCCCTCCAAATGACTGACTCTATTACTAAAAGGCAGGTCACTTGACAGAAAAAGAACAACGTTGGCTTACCTAAATAATCATCCTACCCAAAACTACTTCAATTACTTTTCAAAGGCAAGACAAAACAACAAATATCTACATCCCAAAAGCTTGAAACCCTTACCAAAAGGTCATAAAGACTAGGAAAAAACTTATTTTTCTGTCCTTGAAAAACAGTTTGTCAAGAGGAATGGGAGGGAACTTTTCAAATCTAGACCAGCCTCTTCTGCCCATCCTCACAGACATTTCTTAAGTTTTTCACATTTTCTCCAAGTATGGAATGGAATTCCACTGCTGATTTACAAGTGGAAATTTCCCTAAAAATGACCAAAATGTATCATCTGATTTGATCTGATTTCCTTTCCCATATGCTAAGTTTCTCGAATTTAAAAAAAAAGTATATATTATTCTTCTTCTAGTCTCTAAAGGTAAAGGAGATTCTTCAGATTCTAGATTTATCCCAGGAATTTAGAAGCTAAAGAAGCTCTCACTGTGGTTCAGGGCTTTCAGGGCCTCCCCTCAGTTGTCCTCAACAACTGAGAAATAACACTAGCCCAGGAGTATACCTCCAGGCCCTCAGCAATGTACCCACGCTAATCACTAGTTATCAGTACAGCCTGGGAACTCATTTGTTCTGACTGCCTTACATTCTTTGATGTCTCATAAACTGAGCTGTTACAGCCCAAGGAACAGTGAAATTCACTGTCAACCCTGGGTAGTTCTGCCAAAAGGATCATAAGAAAGTAAGAAAAACACGCTACTACTTGAAAAAGGGGACTAGGTGTTTTAAAAGATGCGTTAAATTGCACTATTTTAACCGACACTAATCCTGCTGGGAACTGTGCCGTCATAAACAAGACATTAGAATCACCTCTGCATTACGGAGTACCCTATATTTGGAATACTCTGTATATTCCATACATTTCCATGACATATCAAAATCAGTATCAATCAATATAGCATCCCTAACAAGGTGGGAAGAAGCTAAGGAAAGCTTACATGTTTTACAAGGAACTGAATAATTATGATGCTGGAAAGAGAACCAAAATTTTTAACTCTGGTTTGCACTAAAACCATCAGTTACGTGTGTCAGCCGTATTTCTCATCCTGAACATCTTAAGCCTAAACCACTTCCAGTTAAATAAGGTTTTAAGGAGGGAAAGCAGAACTGTTACCAAGCTGTACAACGGTAGTGGTTTAGCTTCTAATGCCACTGCCATTTTACCTACGTTTTTAATACTTCGGTCCCATCTACATATTTTTGTGTAAAGCGGAGTAGGTGCCTGGAATTATAAAAGTATACCAAATCCATTCGGGATATGGATGGCCCTCACTGAAACCATTAACAAACAGCCTAAGAGAAATTTTGACAGCAAATCCAAACATCAACACTCCGAGGAACCGATTGACGTCTTCCGCTTCTGTCACAAGATTTGGACTGTGCCTGGTTCCAAGGCTCGGAGGTTCTGACAGTGAAGGATGCTGCTCGGGGACAAAGTGCAACGTCTTGCACTCTGGTATACGCTCCTGTGCGCGCACCACGAACACAAAATAAGCACACGCACAGCTACGCACCGAAGAGACCCGGCTCGAAGGACCATTCTGGGGGTGGAAACTGAGCCTGTCATTCAAAGGGGCTGCAACTGGGCCTCCACACTCGGGACTCAGAAGACCCGTCTCAAGCCCGAGGAGGACCCCTCCCCCCAGGCCTGGTGCCAAGGGATTCCTCCCTCCGCTCGCCTCCTCCCGCCCTCCTCCCACCGCCGAGCGAAAGCGCAGCTCTGGGCAGCCCCGAAATCAGAGCAGGGTCTGCAGACAGACTGGGGCCCCAGAACCGGGCCGCTCCATCCACCGCGGCCCCGCACCACGCCGCCACCCCGGCCAACGCGCGGCTTTTGCTGCGGGCGGTTCCACACCCGCCTCACCTAGGGGCCGCAGCCTCCGCAGCTCACAGGCATGTCACCGGCCGGCAACGACCAGTCGCGCGAGCCGCCGAGCAGGCGGGAGCCCCCCTCCCGCACCAGCCCCCGGCCCTCCCCCCTCCCCGCCCCGCGGGCCCGCCCCCACCCTGCCCACCCCCGGCTTCCGCCGCCGCAGTTCAGCCCGCACCACCACCTACTCCCCACACCTCCCACTCACTCTCGCGAGAGAGTGCGGCGCCTCTCGCGAGAAGAACTCTGTGACCAAGCCCGCGCAAAAGTGGGTGGGCTTTTAAAAAATGAAAGAACGAGCAGGAAAAACCTTCCCACGTGCTCTGGAGCGGCTAGCGGATCAGCCCCAAGCGCCACGTGACATCCAAGCGGCCTCTGTATTGGGCAGGATCCGCTCAGCCGTGGGAGCTTTAAACTCCAGGCTGACCTACGAACCTGCGGCGAACGTCTTGCGCGCTTCCTGATCCGTTACCTTGGAAACGGTTTAACCCTTTCCTCTGGCAATATACCTAAGCTTTGGCTGGCTCTGCAGGTTTGGTTTCAGGCCCTTACTCCTCTCTTTCGAACCCTTGGTCTTACCTCCTGGGGTCAGCTGGGCTGCTTCTTCGCCACAGGCTAGCTTCGCTTTCTTCCGATTGCCTGGGTTCTTCTCAAAGCGGCAGCCCCACCAGATCTGACGGCCCAAGTAAGGCTCATCCTTTTGGGGTGGCTCCGCCCCTTCTCCCCAGCATCTCTAGGGAGGACCACTCACAGCGTTTCTAGCCCACGTCCCTATCCGAACCTCAACAATCAGCATCAAGCGATCTCCGGGCCCTAGTGCTCACCCTTACCAATTTATGCGATATCAGGATCAGGAAGTAAGGCACCGGTCACGGAGAAACCAAGCTCTATATGAAAAACGAATGTGTGATTATTTACATTTGCAATCGGAAGGGCTAGTCCAGTCAAGTCGCGCAGTCTCCTCATGGACATCTATTCCAGGGTGGAAATACCTGATAGATGAGAAAGACATTTTGAAATGTATCCTCATTATGAGTTTTGGACTGTTTGGGACAGGGAGGCAGGGAACAAAGGGTGCATTCATACGTTCATTTCTTCATTCAATAAATTTTTGTTGAGCTACTACAAATGTTAGACACTACTCCAGCTGTCTTTTGAGCAGAGATGAAAACAAATGAGTCTAAGTTCTAGGGAACTTGTGGGGGGGGGGCGGAGAAGAAAGAAAAACTATTTGCTTTAAGCTCAATGCAAAGGAAAGACAGTAAATGATGTGATGGTGACCATGATTGGGTGGCTGCTTGAGGGGCCAACATTGGAGGAGTCACTTAAGCACTGATTTGCCTAGCAGGCAGGCAAACATCAGAAGGAAGAGTCTTCCAGGCAAAGCTAACAGTTAATTCAAAGGCCTTACATTGGATTTGAGGGGGAAATCTGAGAAAGTAGGAAGAAATAAGCTTGGAGAAGTAAACAATCATGTGCCAGATCCTATAAGATTGTGTAAGCTAAGAAAGTCACTGTTGGGAATTTAAATGCAATGGAAAGCATTGGAGAATTCTAAAGAGGGGAGAGATGCCTATGCTGTACTTTGTTTTGTCTTTAAAGCTCTTCCCTGCAGAGAACTGATTTTAGGTTCTGTAACTCGGAACTTCTGAGGTTACAGAGGAAGCAAGGAGATTGACACTTGTAGTGCAAGACAGATACAATCCTGAAAGACTTCATTTCCAATGACCTTGACATTTTTCTTCTAGAATCCATTTGGTCAGAGCATTGGTGCTGTTTACTGCCTTCTGTTAGAAACATCTGACTACATCTTTAGTTACTGCTCCTTAATGACAGTAAAAGAAATAAATGGAAATTATGTTGTTACTTGGGAAAATGAATGTCCCAGAAAGAAAGTCACATTTGATTTTTTCCCCCATCCATTTACACCACACAGATAACCACCTCTTCTGTCGATTCCTAAAGTCAGTTCTAAGAAAAACACAACATAAAGTGATATTCAATGCAGATATTTATTCCTAAGTATAAGATTTAAAAAGATAGAAGTTGAAGGCTAGAAAATGAAGATATTTCACTAAAAGAAACAGAAATCAGGAACAAGTTCCAACTGGAAGACCTCTCATTAACTGCCAAAGCAACCAAATCAAGGTTCCTTATCATTCTTGAGTCTCAACTTCCTCATACATAAAACAAGGCAATTTAACTAGCCTGCACACGAAGTGCTTAAGCCTGAATTACACACCCTCCACACACCAGTAAGACAGAAGCTGGAAAGGGAAATGTAATAAATTTTTGTAAAATCTAAGAGACTCCATAGCACAAGCCAAATGAACTTGGATTCACGTGAGCGCGCGCGAACACACACACACACACACACACACACACAGGCCAGCTGAGGAACTATGAAACTGATTAATGCAGATACCAGGAATGCTTCCCAAAGAAATCTTGGCCTTCTCAGAGTGTGAAAACGGAAGCATTGTCACCTGCTCAATCTCATATTCCCTGTAGCTATTTGGAACCTATGTACTATTTAATAAATGGTGGTTCACATGTTCCTAGTCAAGACCTAGAAATGGAAAATATTTAAAAGATCTGAGGCAACATTTTAAAGTGAGGCTTACACTTTAATTTTAATGGAAGTAAGATTGCAAGGAACATTATAGGGTTAGTTTTTAAAAGGAAAAATGCTAAAAAAACGAAAATACTTATTTTAACAAATTAAGACCATTCTTTTAAAATGCTGGAAAAGTGGAGAACTCGAGTGCTATTTGCAGTCCTCATAATGATGAACTGAAACAGCTGCTTGGTACTCTAATTTAGATGAACAATGGGCTCAACTCTGTCATTCTAACATGTATTAATAGAGCCATAAATCCTCCCAACTCACCCTTAGCAAAACAGTCTTTGTGGTCTCTTTTGCTAGCTACAATTACGTAGAGTACCATAAGTATGAAGTAAAAAGAAATTTAGGATTGAGATTCATTTCTACAGATGTCCCTAGTTCCTGGATTCTTTTTTAAATTATTTTCTGATTTAACAGCTTTATTGAGGGGTGTCTGGGTGGCTCAGTCGGTTAAGGGTCGGACTTCAACTCAGGTCATGATCTCACAATTCATGAGTTTGTGACCCATGTTGGGCTCTGTGCTGACAGCTCAGAGCCTGGAGCCTGCTTCTGATTCTGTGTGTCCCTCTCTCTTTGCTCCTTCCTTGCTTGCTCTCCCTCTCAAAAAAAATCATTTTTAAAATTAAAAAAAAAAGCTTTACTGAGATATAATCAACATACCATAAAATTCACCCATTTAAAGAGTGCAATTAAAAAAAAAGAGTACAATTAAATATATTTTGGTATATTCCCAGAGCTGTGAAATCATCACCAAAATCTAATTTTAGAAGGTTTTGTCCCCACTAAGAGAAACTCCATACTCATTAGCAGTCAATCCTCACCTCCTCCCAGCCCTAAGCAACCACGGATCTCCTTTATGTCTATACATCTGCCTGTTCCTGGATGTTTCATATAATGGAATTATACAACATGTGATCATTGATGTCAGCTTCATTCACTTAGCATAATGTTTTCATTCATGGGTCATCCATGCTATAGCCTGCGTCAGTATTTCTTTTCTTATTATTATCAAATGATGATTGCATTGCATCCCGTTTATCAGTGTATCAGTTAATGGACATGTGGGTTATTTCCACTTTTTGGCTATTATGAATAGTGCTGCTTTGAGCATTTCTGTCCAAGTTTTGTGTGGATGTTGATCATTCTTTTTTAATACTTTAAAAAATAAAATTTATCCAATTTACAAACTTCATATTTCTTTTCCTAGCACAGTTACTTCCCCTGGCTTTGTCTTTCTTGCCCGCTGTTTGAACTGCGTGTTTTCTCTCTCCCCTGCAGGGCTGGCATTTCTATTCTACTCCCTCAGCTCAGATGCAACAGTGTCATACCCCTGCTTAAAAGGCTTCAGTGGCTTCTTATGATTCCACCAATGATCTTTCTTACTCTCTTACGCTATTATCTCTCCCTCTCAGAAAGGCTTTTTTCAGCTCCTCAAAATAGGGCCAGACCCTCCCTGCTTTGGAGCCTTCCCACGAGGTTGCCCTTCAGCATGAAGTGTTCTTTCTCTGTCCACCCCCTTACCCCTGAACGCCTCAGCATTCAGCTACACTCTCATTTCCTCAAGATCTCTTGTACTAATTCCCCAGACTAGGTAAGTCCCTCCCTATCTGGACTCTACTTTTTCTCCAGTGCATAGAGCAACTTAGAATGATTTTTATTTGAGTGATTGTTTGGTCTTTCTCCTCTGCTAGACTGTAGAATCCATGAGCAGGAACCACATCTATTTTTATTTACAAATGCCTGGCACATAGTAAGTGTTAGCTACTCAGTATCTAGTCATTGAAAGGATGGATGGAAGGAAGGAAGGAAGGAAGGAAGGAAGGAAGGAAGGAAGGAAGGAAGAGAGGGAAGAAGGGAGGTATCTTCACAGCTTATTCTGTGTTCTATTTTTCCTTCCCTTGCTAGTGTTGAAATAAATTTTAGGCCCAAGATGGAGCTGCTCCTGCCCAGGATGCCAAGTCAGCAAACCAAAACTTATATAACTTTTGTGTCTGTGTAAATGCCCCACTAGACCAAAAACGCAGGATATCCAGTCAGCCAGTTCCCCCTAAACCAAACAAGCTCTGGGCTCTGTGCTTATTTGTTTGTTCCTTCTCACTCCAAACAAAGTTGACAATGTGGTCCCAACCAATCAGATATTTTCCATTTTTTCTTTTCCTTGTTCTTTTTTCTTTAGTGTATAAAAGCTTCCTGACTTCTGCCCCATTTTGCAGTTCTCCAAAGGAAATTGTTCACTTAATGAAGCGTGAAATAAAGTTTATTTGTATCGCCCAAGTTGTTTTCTTTAATCATTTTTTAACACTAGCAATCTTCAGTAAAGTCTTGATAAATGTTATAAACCCAATCTGCCCTGTGATAAGAGAAATTAATAGAAAGCTTGTTCCGTGCCTGTGATGGTGTAGGAGGGGACACAAGTGTCCCCTTCCTGTGCTCCCTGTACAAGGTGACATGGAGAGGGAAAGACCAGTGGTGTACTAAGGAGCCAAGGCAGCTGTGTGACAAGTCCGAGAACATAGGCTTTGTCTAAGTGCACCTAAGATTGTACCAAGGAAGGAGGAATGTCTCACATGTCCCCAGGGGACATTTTAATGGACTAATTTCTAGTAATTAAGTTGGTAGTGTCTCCTTCAATGTAATTTTGCTATTTAATGGAAATGTAACTTTCATCTGTTTACATAGTCTAATGGAACCAAGACATTTGGATTATATGCACAGGAAAGAAATTTGGCCCAGCAAATTTGAATGATTTGTTCTAGAACACATAGGGGCACTAAATGCCATAGGTTAGACTAAAATTAGCTGGCTCAGTCTGGTTCCACCTATACAAAGCTGGCCTCTCAGCTTAAGGCCCCTAATGACCTTTAGACTACAAAGCCAGGTATCAGCTTTCCCCAGGAGCTTTACACCAGCAATCTCTGCCGGCCAGCGGCAGATTGCATGTCGCTTCCTGTTTGAAAGCTTAGGTCTCCCTTTGGCACACTTGCTGAATTCCTGTTTCCTCCCTGAGTGATGGCCCCAACTGGCCGTTCTCGTGAGAGAAGTCAAGCCCTTTTTTTTCCACATAGCTCAGTTTTTGGATTTTGCTTTTTTGTGATGATAAATTAATACCCACTCATTAAGTAGAACACTGGAAAATACAGGAAAAAGATAATGGAGCAGACCACCATTTTATGGGTGCTTTACATAAATTATTTAATAATCTAATAAACCAATGTAAAACATTCTGAAAGTGGAAAACTGTGGACATTATATTTTCATCAGCCATTTAAACATAGAAAAATGCTTTTTGAGGGGTATAGCTCAGTGGTAGAGCATTTGACTGCACATAAACATAGAAAAATGCTTTTCAAATTTAAAAGACAAAGTATCTTGGGGTGCCTGGCTGGCTCATTGGGGTAAGCCTCTAATTCTTGATTTTGGCTCAGTTTATGGTCTCAACGTTTGTGAGATCAAGCCCTGGGGTGAGGTGGGCTCTGCACTGACAGCACAGATCCTGCTTGGCATTCTCTCTCCCTCTCTCTCTTCTCCTCTACCCTCCCCGCTCCCTCCACCTCCCCCCACCCCTCTATACACATGTTTTCTCTCTCTCTCTCTCAAATAAACTTAAAAAAAGTTAAAGTATCTCATCAAGCCTTTGTTTTAAAAGTATGTATACTTTCTAACTTGCATACTTACCTAATTCTTTTGTAGTGAATGTCTTAAAGGACAGAAACACATCTCAACCTAATACCTAGTAATGGCTTCATATACTGTAAGTCTTCATTAAATACTCAATGACTTCTAAAATTATGACTGTAATTATTAGCAAATAGTACAGATGATAATTCAGAAGTGCCACTCCAAATTAAAGATGTCTGAATTAGCAAAATAAATTTGACTGCTATTATCTATCATACTAGAGTAAAATGAGCCTTCTTTTCTTTTTTAAGATTATTTATTCTTGGGGAGAGAGAGAGAGAGAGAGAGAAAGCACGAGCAAGGGAGAGACAGAGAGAGAGGGAGAGGCAGAGAATTCTCAGCAGGCTCCACACTGTCAGCACAGAGCCCAGCACCAGGCTTGAACTCAAAAATTGTGAGAGTATGACCTGAGCTGAAACCAAGAGTCAGATGATTAACCAATTGAGACACTCAGGCATCCCTGAGTCTTCTGAATTCAATCATTATAGTCATAACTAAATTACTGACTTAACTTCCAATAGGTAAAATAGTTCTTCTGTACTATCTTTTAGGAAAATATAACATATAATTGCCTGAAATTCAAAAACAAATAATCATGCATAAATATAACTACTTCGTAAGAGAGTCTTAATGATATCATTGCCCTATTGATTTTAAATGGTTGGTACAGAGTTAATTATAAAATAGAAGCACAAAGTTTTATAAAAAAGCTTTCATTATAGGGGTGCCTGGCTGGTTCAGTCAGAGGAGCATGTGACGATCTTGGGGTCATGAATTTGAGCCCCTTGTTGGGTACAAAGATTACTTAAATAAATAAACTTTAAAAAAAAAAACCTTATGTTACAGACATTTCTAATTCAAAGAAGCACAGTGTAATCAAACATTTCAAATGCATTTAGTATAAGTAAATGGAAAAATGCTTTAATTTACAAAAAAAATTATACATAACTTTTCAGAAATGTCTTTTGCAAAGATGGTATACACTTCCTCTTCATGTGAGCCAATAGTACACATGCTTACTACTTAAAAAAAAAGATATTTGATAACTTCCCCTGGATTAGGTATCTAATGGGCAAAGGGAAGTCTTTTGAATATCGTCATAAATTTATGACAAGATAAAACAGATCCTAGAACAAGTTGTTCCTGGGTCTATCATTCCTTGTTGCTTGGCTGCTTTGCTTTTCGAAGGAAAAGCAAACATGCGGATAAGAACATCCTTATTTATTAGTTAACTCAAAATGTCCTTATGCGATTAAATCTTTCAAATTAGGTAATACTCACACATGCAAAGCATGAATATTGATTGCATGCCTATTTATGGTCCAGGAAGCATTAAACAGTGTGATAAAAATCTAGGCTGTAAAGTAGCAGGACTTTTAAGATACCTCAAATTCTTTGTAAGCTTTATTCCACTTGGGGTTTTAAGTCATTGAACTATGCTAGAGATGTCTACGCTAGCCCCATACTAATGTTGATTCCTGATTGTTTTGGATTTCCTAGGATCATCCTTGAACAAATCGGATCCCATTCCCCGCAGTGAAACTTGTGACATCGGCAGGCAACCTTCTGCAGGACAGAGTGGGATTCCTCAGAGCCAATCCCCATGAACTCCAAAGTAGCCCACTATCCCTGGTTTGTTGCTTTACTGGCCTACCTACATCATTTCATGGTTAGCACGGTCTCCGGTCTCCGTCCTCTGAAGGATGTGACTACCACATATAGCAAACGCAACCTCAGGCCTCATGAAAGCTAGTAGGACGCACAGAACAGAAGAGGAGGTGCCCCTCCTCTAAATAATTCAGCCCGCATCTGCATTAACCAAGTGAAATGTGACAGAGGTGAGGCGACTGGAAAATACATAGCACGTAAGATCTAACCTGTCAGGATTTCACCCAGAGAAGGGAAAACTGACAGGGATATAATAAAACTGAAGTTGAAAGGCTACCAAAATTGCCTTAGACTTCAGTTATTCCAGAGGGAAGGGTGTGGATTTGGGTTCCAGTATAAGGGGGGGAATAATGAGCACTGCATTAGAATGGGAAACATTGTCTTTATAAACAGTGGGTATCAAATATCTTAGAATCTACGCAATTTATTTTTCACATACTTTTTATAGCGCCCAAATTTATAAAGTCCCAATGTCTTTTTCATATTCTGCTCTTACCTCTAAAGTGATTTAAAAATTCTTCCTTTTGAGAGTGTGGCCTTATCTTACCTTTGATGATACAGGTTGCCATCCTTATCAGTTGCTGTAATAAGATCTTACAAAGATCTTGTTATCGTGAAACATCATGCCTATAGGCAGGGTGTAATGGGTGTAACAAGATTCCAGCAGAGCTCCTATTTAACAGTTTAATGGCCTGTAATTTTCTCTCTCTCTTTCAGCAGCTCAGTAGCTATTTTGAAATTGCCATATAAACTCCTGATGAACATAGGTGTGCAATAAATAAAGTCTGATAAATTTTATGCATGGCTTGAGGAAATGACATTTTTTTTTTAACATTTATTCAGTTTTGAGAGACAGAGTGTGCTTGGGCAGAGGGGAGGGACAGAGAGAGAGGGAGACAGTATCAAAAGCAAGCTCCATTCTCTGAACTAGCAGCACAGAGCCTGACGTGGGGCTCAAACTCATGAACTGTGAGATCAGGACCTGAGCCGAAGTCAGGCACTCCGGAAACGCCATTCTTTTATGGGAAAAAGAAGTCAACATTTTACATTGTGCTTGGGTTTTCAAACCCTGTGCCATTCAAATTTTATTATTTGCCTGCATTTTCAAAATAACTTTTAAAATTATCAGGAACATTTCTTGTTCACTGAACTCTTTATGCCATTCTAAGACTTCTCAACAAGGTTCCAGGAGGAGCTTAAGTCCTAAAACTGAAGGCTGCTGAAATGTCCATTATACAATCTGAATTTTTTTAAGTTTATTCTTTTTTTTTTTTTCAGTGATCTCTACACCCAATGTGGAGCTCAAACTCATAACCCCAAGATCAAGAGTCTCATGCTCTTTCCAACTAAGCCAGCCAGGCACCCCTATCCTATCTGATTCTAATCATTATTACCTCTCCACACCAGCATCCACGAGGCTCCTGCATTTTTAGCTGGTTTCTACCTATAAGGTCAGTGCTGCTTTCTGCTACAGCAGCCCCTCATTATAATATGACCAGACAATGCCATGTTGCATATAGACAGCTCTTTCTGCAGAAACACACTTGCTACTTAGATACTGTACAGAATCCATATACCAGTCCCTTCTGCCGGTACCTGGCAAATGCTTCCCTTCCTTGTTTTCAACAATCTGATTTCACCACGTCCATTGGGGACAGGGTTCTGGGACACCACAATGTTTCATCCTCTGTTCCAGCTTGTATTGGACCCCTTGTCTCTCATCCTGAAATGTCAAATAGTATATGAAGAGACCAAGTTAATCCTCTACTTGGCCTCAGAAAGAAGTCTCTCTCAAATCACCTGCATGTCATAGAAAATTATCTTGAATTCTGCCCTCTTGTTCATTTCTTCACTTCAGCCAACTTAAGGTTCTATTTACCTTAAATCATGACTTTTAGTAACTGCAGGTCAAACAGTGAAAGTAATGGAACGCAGTGATATACAACTCATAAGCAAGAACAAACACCTGCTGGGAGAAGCAAACCAAAGGCTTTCTGTGCCTGCTGCCACGCATTCCGCATTCCGTTTCCCTGGGCCGCCTTCATAATGGATTTCCTCACTAAGCTCTCTGCCTTTCAGTAATATAAAACCAACTCCATGGCTGTTCCAATAACCAGTGGCTGGCTCACTTCCCCCTATGCCAGGAGCCACTGGGATATTCCCGTTGGTCATCTTTTCCCTCCACAAAGGCATCAACGACATTGCTCTGGTCTGGAGATCCCTCAGTTTTTATATTCAGGGTGACTTCATATCCTGTTCTTACCTGGTACGATCGCATACAATCCCGACACACTCAAGGTTTTTGCCCATTGTTAACCCCTCTTTTCTTTCTCAAAAATATCTCAGTGTGGAAAATAAATTACTCTGACATCTTATTTATATCCCACCTTAGACAGAATCTCTTCTTCACCTGCCGGGTCAAAGGACCTGGCCCAGGATACCACACAGACCGCTAGCTGGACAGAAATAACCAGCCAAACCTGATGCTGTGTCTTCAGTTCCACTCTTCCCACTGCCAAGCTAATCAATTGGTTGTTTCTCCTTCCCACCACCTTTAAGTGCCAGCTTTAAATGTCACAGTTCTTTAAATGTCATCTGCCCTTATCTCAGAATACCAAATATACATGAGCTCCATTTTCTAACTAAGGAACTTCCTGGGCTTTATTCTTTGTCAGTGTTTGTGATCACAGAATAGGTTGAGGAATTCTAAGCCACAAAAGATAACCAACAGGATCTCTCAAGGAAGTAAAAAACTGACGTTGAAATGATATGTCGGCAGGGGGCCCCAGGACAACCCTAGCAGCATGTTACTAGTCTCAATAACATCTTCTTCTCTTCCTACAAACCTTCACCCACTGCATGGCACCCTTATCACCCTCTCCGCACTCTAGCTACGTGTGGGTGGCCTACAACTACAGCCCCTCAGTGCTTTCAGAGTTCACGGCTCTCTAATTCATCAACGTCTCCTTCGTCTTGCCAAATTCAACTCCTACCCTTCATATTAACAAAAAATATTCAGGAATACGCAGTTCGTGGCATACTAAATTCACAGATGCACTGGAAAAAAAAACCCAATGACAGTACTTCAAAGAATGAAACACAAGCAGAAGGGGGCTGCCACCTCATCTCGGCTTGCCATTTGGAGACTGTGCCCACTACGACAGGGGTGACGCAGAGACCCACAATGCTGGGATTTCTATTGCCATCTGGTCCCTAGAAAACTTCAGTGAACTTAAAGGATGTGGCATCACCTCCTCTCCTCAAGGATCTGACTCCCCCTGAGAATCCTTGAAAAAATATTTGGCAGAAAGTCTTCATAAGATGAATCTCTCAGACTCTGACTCTGCTGGGCTCCCGGTTCACCTGTCATTTTTGCTTCTTTACAACCAATTTGACAGCTATGCCACTTGAAGGCAGGCAGGGCCCAAGTCTTGTTTATTGCTGATTTTTCCTGTCTGTCACAGAAAAAGAGTCTGTCTCAGAATTTGGCAATAGCATCAATTATACAACAAACACATTTCTGTTGCTCTGCTCTATCTTTTAACTCTCTCTTTTCATGTTTGCCAATGAATGGGTACAAAATGGCAGCAGAGGTCCAGAATCAGGGTCCATAGATGTGAAGGTAATGGAGCTTCAGGTTGGGTGTGGCTCAGTTGCTAAAGAAGCTAAATCAGACATGAGGCATAGTAGTCTTTAAGAGGACAATACACTGAGGGGTCTTGGGGAGAAGCAAAAAGCCTACCCAGGTAGAGCCAGAGAGAAATCTTCAGGTAGCAGAAGAGCCAAGCTGTTCAAAGGCAGAGCTATTCAGGAGACCTAAGGCAAGGCATTGCTTACAGATGTTGTATTTCACAAGGCAAGAGGCTTGGGAGCATGCCGTTCTGGGCACACAGTTATAAAACTCAAGATGCCTCAGTCACCTCTAAGACAAATGGTTATATTTCCGAGAAGTATTTTATCTCTAGGCTGAGGAGTGAGGGAAAGCAAAGAGTGACAGCTGTGTTCTAATGAGTGGATTTCTATTTTGAGGGTCTGGATCTCAAGAGTCTTTAATCTGATCAGTCTGACACAGGTTAGGAAGGAAGTCTGAAAGCTTAGCAAGTGCTGAGAGCTGTAAATTTTCATCACTCTTAGCTGGGCTATCTATTACACTCCTCCACCAGACTGGGACAGGTTTTAGGCAATGGATCTGGGAGGAAATCCAGTGGGAGCTCAGAGTTTCATATCCAAAAACTAGTTCATGAATGCAGCAGGCATAAAAAGATCCAAATACCAGGTATAAGAGGAGATCCAAAAAGCTGGTAAGATATGGCATCAGGGAATCTAGGCTCAGGAGATACTAAAAAATCCAGGCTGACATCTGGCACGCACTAAGAGAGGGCATAACAAACAAAATGGCCTCTACCCATACAGGTGCAGGAGCAGGACAGCAGCTGGCAAAGAAAAATAGCCTCCATTCCCCAGTCAATACCTCAGTTACAGAGGACCAAGACTCAATGAAAGGAGAATTACACTATATGAATAAGGAAGCCAAGATATTAATTAGATTTGGGGCATAAGATCAGAGTCAACACTAGTATATTTTATGCACCCTAAGGAAATTTTGAAGTAAGGATAAATCTTAGAGCTTGCTTCAGGGTTGTTCTGCAGAGAGAAGATGGAGGCACACGGTAGAAGCCAGACACTTAAACTGAAAATAATATAATGTATTTTTGAAGAAGTAAAAATATTCCAGGTAGAGATAAAGCTTTATTCTTACTATCTTTTCTCCTTCCTTTCTCTCCATAGGAAACCACCATCCTGAAATTGATGCATGTCATTACCATTCATGTTTTTATACTTTTACTATATATGTATGAGTCTATAAATAATATATACTACTTGAGTGTTTAAATTTTTACATAAATGGTATATGGTATTTATATTCAGTAAGTTGCCTATTCTTAATATTTGTTTGTTTATTTATTTAATTTTTGTTTGAGAGTGAGACAGAGCATGAGTGGGGGAGGGGCAGAGAGAGAGAGAGGTAGACACAGAACCAGCCTCTGAGTGCACAGAGCCCAACATGGGGCTCAAGCTCCAGAACAGCGAGGTCATGATCTGAGCCGAAGTCAGACACTCAACCAACTGAGCCACCCAAGTGCCCCATAACTTGCCTATTCTTTCACTCAGCATTAAGAAATCCAACCTACTCGATGCATTGATCCAATTCATTCGATTGTATTCATAAATGACTTTATTTGTCCACTCTACTACTATTAAATGCCCCTAATTTATACTACCACAATCTTGCAGTAAATATCCTTATACATATTTCTTTGGGCCTATATGTATATATGAGTGGAATTGTTGGATCATAGACCAGACACATCTTCAACTTATTAGGTATTACCAAAGTAATACTACTTTTCCAAGAAGTTGTACTGATTTATATTCCCACCTGCAGTGTGCACAAATTCCCATTTCCTTTCATCCTTACTAAAAACAGTTTTTGCCAATCTGAGAGATTTAAAATGATAGTTTATTTCCCTGCATTTCTCTGGCTACAATACCATTGAACATATTTTTAGATATTTATTAACATTGATTATTCTGAATTCCTTTGACAGAAATTGCCCATTCATATAATTTGCCTGTTTTTCTAATGGATCATTTGGTTTTTAAAATTTGATTTGTATGAATTTATATGGATGGCCAAGAAGCACATGAAAAGACGTCCAATATCATTAGTCATTAAAGGAATGTAAAGTAAAACCCCAGTGAAATAACCTGACCTACTACAACTTACCTATTAGACTTGCCTTAAAAACTGATGATAACAAGTTTGGCAAGGATTGGAGCGACAGGAACAAATACTCACACATCAATGGTGGTAACAAAAATAGCACAGCAGTAACAAAAATTGGCGGTTTCTTATAAATATATAAGTATATATCTTCCATATGACCCAACAATCCTATAGTGTTTAACTGAAAGAAAAATACATGTTCATATAAACACCTGTATGCAACTTTTTATGATTGCATTCATAATCGCTCCCACCTGAAAACATCCCAATGTCTTTCAACTGGCAAAAGGACAATTAAGCTGGAACATCCATATAACGAAATCCTTCTCAGCAACTAAAAGGAAAAGCTACTGATATAATAATGAGATGAATAAGTTCAAAGTTTTTAATGCTACATTAATTGTATGATACCTTAACGGTAGTGCTGATTACACGGCTTTATGTAGTTATCGAAATGTATTGAACTGTCTAAAAGGGATGAATTTCCCTGCTTGGAAATTGTAGTTAAATAAACATGACTTTAAAAAATAAGTGATTTGTACAAGGTATGTATATATATTACATACACCCGTGTGTGTGAGTGTGTGTGTGTGTGTGTGTGTGCGCATGTGTATAATGGATACTAATCCATGGTGGTTTATTTGGTTTAAAAACATTTTTTTTCAGTTTGTGGTCTGTCTTTTAACTTTCAAATGTTGTTTATTATTTAACAGAACCCTTACATTTTTATTTAGTCAAATTTATTAATTTTTTAATGGGTTATGCTTTTAATGCATCACATAAAATAATTCTTCTTTATCCCAATGATATAAAAATAATGACATTTGAAGTTTTGCTTTTCACATTTATGTCTTTTATTTATTAGAATTAATTTTTACTATGGTGTGAGGAAGGAATTTAATTTTTCCTTTTCTTAATGAATATCTAATTATTCCAGCACCATTTACTGGACAGCTTTCCCCCCCCTTAACTATTAAGCATCAACTTTTTTTTTTAAGATTTTATTTTTAAGTAATCTCTACACTCAACATGGGACTCAAACTCACAACCCTGAAATCAAGAGTCACAGGTTCTACTGACTAAGCCAGCCATGTGCTCCTAAGCATCAATTTCCCTTCTTAATGTCTAAGGAACATGACTGACACCACCCGGATTTTTCTACATACATATTTCATCCTCTAAAATAAGATAGCATTTGGAGTGTCTGGCTGGCTGAGTAAGTAAAGCGTGTTCTTCTTGATTTTAGGATTATGAGTTTGAGCCCCATGTGGGGTATAGAGATTACTTACATAAAACCTTAAATAAACAAACAATCAAACAAGGAAATAAAATAACATGATATTCTATAAGCCAAAAATCTTGTCACTTCTGAGCGATGACATTGATTGCAAATCAAGTGTTTATTATATGCTCTCTTTTAGAATAAAAATTCTAAAAAACAACTAGAAATCAACATCTCTTCCAAAGTTAGTTTTTAACAATTATTATCCCCTGAAAAATAGGAAACTCTCCATTCATGCTCATAATATGTAAACAAATAAGTATTCTAACTATATATCAAAAATCCAATTTACAAAAGATGAATCTAATGTTGTGATTAAAAATAAATACATTTCCTAAGTAATATTGCAGACTACATTATTTAAACCAGCACAGTCTAAAATCTAATGGGAGCCATGTACATAATTTAAAATTTTGAGGTTAACAATATTAAGAATCAGGAAGAACATGTAAAATTAATTCCATAATATATTTTCTTTAACCCAATATATCCAAACATTATCATTTTGACATTTAACTAACGTAAGAATTATTATTGAGACATTTTACATTCTTTTTTTCATATTAAGTTGCAAAATCTGATGGGTATATCTAAATTCAGACCAGCCCCATTTCAAGTGTTCAATAGCCGCACAGAACTAGTGGCTACCATATTGGGTGGTGAGATTTGATCTAACCTTCCCTTTATAAATAACTAAGCGTACTGTATAAAATCTAAATGAAGACAAAAACCTAGAGAGTTAAGCTTATCACTGAAACAGATTTCATTTGAGGATATTTCCTAAAATGGCTAAATTGAGCTCACAGGATCTCAGGAGCGAGACAGACAAACTAGAACCCACCCTAGGTGGGGAATCTAACATGAAAACCTCGCTCCCCCATTAAGCTAAAATACCAAAAGGTATTTTGCTTAATTTTGGCTTAGTGGGGGAGAGTGTGAGGGTGAATCAAGGGAAGGGTGAATCAGAAATTAACCTCTCCCATGGGCTATGACTAGACCACCTCCAGAGTGGAAAGCTACCTTTAAAACATTTATTAAAATCTTGTGAATCAAGGAAAAATCATAAAGCAAATTATTGAATGCTTGAAATTGGATAACAACAACACTACATGTTAAAAGTTGGGGGGTGCATGAGACCTTCCCCAGCAAGCCCCGTCTTGCCTCTTCAGTCTCGAGCAGGACATGGGCCTCTGCCCATCAGAGGGCTTATCGTGTGGAATTGGTGTGCGATTGCAAGTCTGTTCTGGGGTATTTACTCTCCGGTCTGAGCACCCACAGGATTTCTCCACGGAATGCTAGCTCTGTCCTGCTTCTAACAGGCTGAGTTGGGGGTCTGACTGGGATTTTGCCACGGTTTCCTAACTGGGTTTAGAGACGCATCCTGAGTTTCAGCCCACTGACCTCCCTAATGTGATTAAGCTTGTCCCTTGGATTTCTAGACAAACAGATTCCCATCTTGAACCCCTAAAAACTCCCTGAAAGAAAGAGAGAAAGAAGAAAGAAAGAAAGAAAGAAAGAAAGAAAGAAAGAAAGAAAGAAAGAAAGAAAGAAAGAAAAGAGAGAAAGAAAGAGAGAAAGAAAAGAAAGAAAGAAAGAAAGAAAGAAAGAAAGAAAGAAAGAAAGAAAGAAAAAAGAAAGAAAGAAAGAAAGAAAGAAAGAAAGAAAGAAAGAAAGAAAGAAAAAGAGAGAAAAAAAAAGAAAAAGAAAATTCTTTGTGGGATGTAGCTAAAGTAGTACTTACAGGATAATTAATCATTTTACATATTTTTATTAAAAACCAAGAGGATATACTAATCATCCAACCAAAGAAGTTAGAAAACTGAACAGAAAACCCCCAAAATAGGAGGAAATAATAAAGCTGACCAGTTTTATAGATAATTCCATCATACATTCAAAGAACAGACAACTCTATTCTTACACAAGTTCTTTTACAGAATAACAGAATAAGAAAGAAGAAATACACTGTCAACTCATTTGAGTTACTGTAAACTTGAACCCCAAACTGGACAAAGACAATGAAATATCACTTGAGAACATAGATGTAAGAGTTTTAAACCAAATACTGGGGTGCCTGGCTGGGTAAGTTGGTTAAGCATCCAACTCTTGATTTCTGCTCAGGTCGTGATCTCAGGGTTCACCCAAGTCCCAGACCAAGCCCCATATTTGGGGGGTGCTTCACTCTGACAGAGGGGAGCCTCCTTGGGATTCTCTCTCTCTCTCTCTCTCTCTCTCTCTCTGCCCCCGCCCCCCGGCTCAGGTGCACACAGGCTCTCTCTCTTTCTCTCTCTCTCTCTCTCTCAGCAAATAAATAAACTTAAAAAAGAGTTCTAAACAAAATATTGCAAGTAAGATATTCTGTTTATTCATTCAAGACATTTTTTGAAGACCAGTCAGAAGCCAAGCTTTGTGTAATGCAATGGAAATGTGATGAATAATACATATTCTCTTGTTATTAAGAGAAGCCTAATTTAGTGGGAACAGAGCCCCATTAATAATTATGATGCGGTATAACCGCTCTAGTCAAGGTATGCAATGGAAACAAAGTGTGATAAGAACAGAGACTAGAATGTCTGTTTGCCTTGGCAAATTTTAGAAGGTTCCATTGGGAGATTCTGTGAGCTGAGAATTTATGGATAAGCAGGAGCCTGACAGAGAAGAGGTGGTGTTGGTAGTAGATGTAGAGAGGAGAGTAGGGATGTAGTTTAGGATAGCATGTGTGTGTGTGTGCGTGCGTGTGTGTGTGTGTGTGTGTTGTATGTGGAGGCAGGAAAGAATGGAACAGACAAGGATGAAAAAACCCTAGCAATTCAGAGGGGGGCTTGGCAGTTTTCCTTTAATTTATACATAATATACAGGGGAAATAAATGACTTTATTTAGTTATCTAAAATATTCTGGCTTTCCAACTCCTTGTTGAGCAAAGATGTCGAAGCGAGGACGTGGTGGGTCCTCCGATGCGAAGTTCCGGATTTCCCCGGGTCTTCCGGTCGGAGCCGTGATCAACTGTGCCGACAACACGGGAGCCAAAAATCTGTATATCATCTCTGTGAAGGGAATCAAGGGAAGACTGAACAGACTCCCTGCTGCTGGCGTGGGTGACATGGTGATGGCCACAGTGAAGAAAGGCAAACCAGAGCTCAGAAAGAAGGTACATCCAGCCGTGGTCATTCGACAACGAAAGTCATACCAGAGAAAAGATGGCGTGTTTCTCTACTTCGAAGATAATGCAGGGGTCATAGTAAACAATAAAGGTGAAATGAAGGGTTTCTGCTATCACGGGACCAGTTGCAAAGGAGTGTGCAGATTTGTGGCCCAGGATTGCGTCCAATGCTGGCAGCATTGCATGATTCTTTGGTTTATCCGTTTAAAAAAAGAAGTAAAAATTATTTGCTCCCCCCCAAAAAAATAAATAAAATAAAATATTCTGTAAAGTCAACAGAGACTGTAGAATAAATATAAGTAGGTATAAAAATGAATATAGATTAATATTTAAGTTTACAGAATTTACAATGAATAATCCACTAACCTTAGTGTTTAACTTTCAATTTTTGTTTGTGCTTATTTTTGCTACTGTTTTTACTTTTATTATTTCAATACATTGGGGTCCATACAGAAAGTCTATGTAAGATAATTTCTTTTCTTGATGATAATAGAAACCGAATTTTACTTTTAAATTTAAAAATTACTTCAGGCCAAAAAAACTAAAATCATATTGCCAGCATGCTATAATCAGCTGATATGCTTATATAATTTGATTTCCAGTTGAAATGGCATAGTTCATCAAATTTAATAGGCTAATTAGTGTTACATATTAGTGTTCCTTGTTGGTTGAAAAATTGTCATCATGTAATAATGAGTTTTTAGCCATTTGTGCCTTTGTGCTGAATGAACTTTTATAGTAGTTTTGAGATATTTCATATTCTTATTATCAGTTTATTGGCCATTGGCTCTCTGTCCTTTAATTGGTTATCAGTGTTGCTGAATTTCTGCAGGGATATGTATTGAACAAATTATAAGAGATACATTTTACATCCTGTTTCAGATTTCTTGATAATATCCAACTCAGCTGCACTTGGTGACTTGGTGAGTTCTTAGTCTGGATGAATTGGGTTCTTGAAACTTATGGACAATTGCTTAGAGCCCAGAACTTAGTCTTCAAGCTTAACTTTATTTTTGTTAGATGGGGGCTGTGGGTGAATGGAGAGGTTGGATCAGATCAGTGATTCCTAAACTGGCTGCAGACAAGAATCCCCCAGGGAGGGTGAGGAAAGTGCCCTGACCCCTCATCCAGAGATTGTAGTTCGGCAGCGCTGGGTGGGGGCACCTGGGTGGCTCAGTAGGTTAAGCGACTGACCAACTTTGGCTCAGGTCATGATCTTGTGGTTCATGAGTTTCGAGCCCCCCACAGGGCTCTGTGCTGACAGCTCAGTCTGGAGCCTGCTTCGGATTCTGTGTTTCCCTCTCTCTGCCCTCCCCTGCTGGCTATCTGTGTGTGTGTGTGTGTGTGTGTGTGTGTGTGTGTGTGTGTGTGTCAAAGAATACAAAACACTAAAAAAATTTCTTTTAGTACAGGGCTGGGGTAGGTCCTGGACATTTTTACACATGCTCTCTGGATGACTCTTGGGCAGTCAGCTGAGCCCTGGAAACTGTTGAACCAGTGCTGCATTTGAAAACTGTGGAACTGTGGGCTCTGACGTGTTAGTACAGGAGCTGGGGTTCAGTCCGTCTCTGTAAAGAAGTTTGTTGGGAAATAGTCGTGCTCATCATTTATAGATCATCTGTGGCTGCTTTCCTGCTACAGTGGCAGAGTTGAGTGAACCTGCCAGAGACTGCATGGCTCACAAAACCAAAAGTATTTACAGTCTGGACGTTTACAGAGAAAGTTTGTTTACCCTTTCATTAATGGGTGACAAAATCATTTCAATAGGTGGCAATCAGTGTTTAAAAAATATAACAGAGAATACTATTTAATGCGCTGTGATGTTAAATTTGCTCTTATATACATGTTTATATATGTGTATCTGTATATATATATAGATATAGATATATGTATATACACACACATCAGTGCATAACGGGAATATGTATTTCTTATTATGGGTAGCTGCCGAAAAAGTTTGAAAAACTTAAACTATGTAATCTGAGGTAGCGTTCATCTGTGGGCTTTCCCTCAGTTGCCAGTGTGCTTTGGCGACACAGATGTGGGTGGAGGGAGGAGGGGGTGGGACAGGAGATATGCAGACGACATGCCTTACCTGACTCATTAGGCTTCTTGGGGCCGCTTCCTGCTTGGTGAGCCAGTGTCGCTCCTTCAAGGAAGGGTAGTGCTCAATGTCCGTATTTGTCCAAAATGTCATTACTAGAAGTAGAACCAACTAAAGTTGTGTACAGGGTGTGAGAGCGCTCTAATGTGGCGAATACTAAATTTATAGGGTTGTTATAAGGATTAAAGTAAATACAGTGCCTCAAACTAAGAGGTGCTATACAGTGCTAGGATGCTACTAGTTTTTATCTGCACCCTCTCATTCTTACAGTTGGTACCCACATCTTAGTCATAAAACTAGCTCCTGAATGTTACCAACCGTAGCACTGATTGTCACATTTTGCGAATGCACCAGTGGTGGCACAGGGACTGAGGGAGACGAACATCAGGGCCAAAGCTAGGGAAGTAAAGATGGGGTTCAAGTTACTGGACTATTGGGACAAATCTTATTTCTAAAATTAATAATAATACAGAAAAACCTACTGTATTTAGATTTCCTGATGAAAATTCTAATTTGCTAGCACTATGCTATGGTCTGAATGTTTGTTGAAATCCTAACCCCCAGTGCTATTAGGAGGTGGGGACTTTTGAAAGTGAGGAGGTCATGAGAGCACAGTCCTCCTTCTGGGATTAGTGCTCTTGCAAAAGAGACACCAGAGAGCTCTCTGGACCTTTCTGCTCCACGAGGAGACAGAGAGAAGATGAATTGCCACATGACACTGAATTTCCTAGCACCTCAATCTTGGGATTTCCCAGCCTCAAGAACAGTAATAAATGAATTTCTGTTGGGTAAAATCCACCCAGGCTGTAACATGTCATTAGAGCAACCCAAAAGGATGAAGATGGACTATAAACGTGGCTGCCAAGATTAGAAAATGGGCTCTCTGGTTAATCAAGAATTATAATTATGTAAACACATTGCTTTTTAAAAACGAAGTGGTATGTAGTAAAAGATAATTTGCAATGTAAAGGGTAAGTAATTTAATGTGATTCAGAAAGCCCTTTGGAACAAGCTGTGCTTCAGGCTCATCATGAGATACGTAAAAGTTTTGGTTGCTTTTAAAGTTTGACAAGATTTCCCAGAGTTTAAACACAGGTTCCTTTGTTTCCTAATTCAGTTAGGATCCCGCATATTTTTCATTTATATATAATCAATTGCAGGATTGAAAGGGACTGCAAGGTGTTCTGGTCTTCTGATCTGACGCTTGCATTACTTCTGACTCAGTCAACAGATGGACACTGTGCACGACCATGTGCCAGCACTCGGCGACCATGTGCCAAGGACTTTTCCATACACTAGATCGAACTAGTGAAAACATTCTCTTCCCACGAGGAGTTCACATCCTTGTAGCCTGTGTTTAAACGTTTCTCTTAAAAGGGAACACATTCTGTGAGACAGCCTGGTGCATCTTTAGACACTGCAGTTTTTCTTGCCAATTTCACTTGCTTCTCTCATTTAGAATGAATGCAAAACCCATCCTCTTTGATGGTCTTTCAAAGATTTGAAGACAGTTCTTACATCCAACCTCATATCCTCTTGTATCTACCCCTAATCTCCAACCCTGAAACCTCCTCTACACATTCTCTTCATGCTCCCCACACACTTGGTGGTTACTCTGTTACAATAAACTTTCTTCATCACTTGACAGTAATTTCAAAGGATTACTCATAGATCATTTCCACTGGAGACAACACCTGCCATGCATTTAGTTAACAAGTACTTATTGGTGAACTTCAAGGACTCATTGCTGTAAGGATAAACTAAACTATATTTTACCATTAAGAATTCACCCACCTGTGGTGCCTGGTAGCTCAGTTGGTTAAGCGTCCAACTTCAGCTCAGGTCATGATCTCCTGGGTCCAAGCCCTGTGTCGGGCTCTGTGCTTCGGACAGCTTCGGACTCTGTGTCTCCCTCTCTCCCTCTCTCCCTGCCCCTCCCCTGCTCCTGCTCTTCCTGTCTCAAACATAAAATGACAAAATTATAGAAGTGGAGATAGAATGGGGGCAGGAGGGAAGTAGGGGTGGCTACAGAGGGCAGCTTGGGGGATCCTTGTATGGCGTTGGGGTGAGAGAACTGTCCAGCATATGGACTCCTTCAGTGTCAACAACGTGGCTGATGTTGTACTGGAGATGTGCTGATTACCACAGGGAGAAAATGGCTGTAAGGTACACACGACTTCCCGTGGTATTATTTTGTACAACTGTGTGTGAATCTACAATGATCTCAAAATAAACAGTTTAATTAAAAAAATAAGATTTCCCCCCAGAATGAAAGTAGGCTCCACACATTCTCCAAATGCATTCTTTTTATTTTGAGAAGAACGTTCTCTGGGCCGAGCCCTTTGGGAAAGGCATCTCTCCTTATCATGTACATCGAGATCAACCATTACTCTCAGCAAAGTACAAAAATACACACATCAGTGACTTCCGTACAATAAATACATAATCATGCATCCCACAATAAAAGGCACGGAAAACTGGTCACTTAGTAGTCATAAAAATTACTAGCTACATTAACAAAGCCACCCAAATTATCTGTATAAGTAACTATAACAATATATTCCAAAGGTGAAAACACATAAAACATCTTTAAAATAGTATGCAATAAATATCTCAATTGTATATATTTAAAAAATTATGCCATTGTAAACAGCATGTAAACAAACAAAACGCATTGTCTTACCATTATTAAAATTAACTAGAGCCAAAGTTATAACTTCTGCTCTGTCAGGTATATTTCACTGGCAAGTGTGCTAAGCAGTTAAAGTTTCACTCTTTTCTGCAGCAAACAGAGCCCATTGTGTAATAAATAGACATGATCTGCATCTTTCAGATACAAGGAAAAGTTTCAAAACAGACTACCAAAATGTAGTAAATTCTTAAAACTATAAATAATATGGCAAAGGCTAGATTAAAACTATCTTGCAGCATAAGGGACGAAAGGAGCTACACTGTCAGGTTTTCAACATGATGATAAATAGGAGGCAAGTAATTATGATTATCTTTATTGGAAGGTAGAATAAGTGTCCAGCCAAGCCTTCTCCTTTTGTGGACCTTTTACATTATCAAACAAAGAGTAAAGTTGTATCAAACTAAGAAGCTTCTTTTGCTAGAGAACAAAGAAATGGTTGATTATTTATATGATGGGAAAGAATGACTTTAAAATATGCCTACCAAAATGTAAATATACATACAATTAAGGTTTTTTCCATACTTACTGACAATAAAGATTTTTTTTCCTTCTCATAAAGGAGCCCTCTTGCCTAGCCATCAATAAATATTCAGAGTAGTTAATTTTTGTAATTCAAATATTTTGCTTTTTTCATCAATGTCAGTGCATTGTGGTATACAACTATTTGTAGTATATTTACCATATGCTCAGATAAGTATGCTACCTCTTATTATTACTCCTTATTCCCCATTAAAAATAACTGAGGTGGAATTATCAACCAATTAACTTCAAATGGAGTCTTTGATGTATACCAAAAAGCATTACTTCATAATTTTCACCTTCTGCTGTGGGTTTACAGCCATGCCTCATATTTGGTGTATGGCATTAATAGGGATATATGCCTTCCTAAAATGGACTTGAAATTGAATTCATGTTCTACAAATCTATTAGCCACGTGGACCACACATAGCACCTATGGTTGTGGAAATGGGGCTCTACCAGATTGAAGAAAGATATATTTGATGAATGATGTGAAAAATTATTTGTGGCTGACCTGAAAGTACAAAAACTGGGCACAAAAGTGGGATTAATTCTTTATGACACAGAGTTTGTTTGTTTAGTTATTTTGGTGGAATGAGATTATTCTAAAATAACCTGAGAAACATTTGGTTTAAAAATTCCGCCCCCCTCAATTTCTCAGACTGTACAAAATAATTCTGAAGACAGACTATTTTACTATATTATCAGCATCTAATCAAGTGCCCTGTATGGAGCAGGTAGGAAAAATGTCTCTCAGCAGAGAGAACGAACAATTTCATTCTCATGAAATTCCAAAGAATCTCACCTTTGGAATGAGCAAAGAAAGAGTGCATTTAACTTAATTATATGCATTTTTGATTACTATTTAATTTTAGAAATTATTAACTATAAAGAACATTTTGTGTTGATCTTTAGCACGATTTGGGGACATGGTTGGAGGGTTTTATGGAATCAGAAAACAAAAGAAACCCCTAGGTAATAGACTTTAGTTTTTATGTTCTGGGGGGGTGCAACAGGTACAAAAAAGCCATATTACATTTGCATCATAAAAAGTGAAATAATCCTTAGCTATAAATGACCTGACATCACACCAATTCAGCCTAGACCTCTGGCTGGCTATTACTTTTGAGAAAATTTCACCTTCATTATTGGTTTTGATTCATTCTTTCTCAAATCTCATTATTTTGTCTAGGGGATAAATGCATGTGTTTATATAGATTCTATACATTGAATGTGTCTGCAAAACAGCAAGGTGGTCTTTAGGGCATATTCACGAATTACAAACAAGAATTTGAAAGCGATCTGAAAATTTTGTAAGCCTCGTTTTTAGAAACAAGAATTCATTCAGATTTGGTCAGATTTGGTAAATATTTCTGATGAAAAACTAACAAATGATTATCCTTTTCAAAACAATCTCTCTTCCTCGAGGTTTATCTTCCATTGGCACACGTGCCCAGTGATACATTGCTCACCTGCTCATGAATACACACACCCCTCGTGTGACCCTGGGAATTCTAAGCTCACATTTGTGAAAGTATAAAATTATAGAGAAGTCTGGGTTCCACAGGACCTTCATTCTTTCAAAAACATTTACTGAAGTCTTATTATATGGTAGCTCCACACTGAGAAATCTGGTGGGGGGGGGG